>NC_133929.1:5898924-6206035 GCF_964199755.1 Larus michahellis | reverse complement strand
ATGGGAAGTAGTGAATGAATTCCTTATTTTCCTTTGCTTGTGTCCTGGTTTGAGGTAAAACAGAACCAATTTTCTGATTTGTAATTTTACTTTGTAGCTGGGCCTCTTCTAACTGACTAAAGTCTGAAATTAACAGCATATTGTTCAGACACTGTTCACTCTCAGAGTGATAAGACCTGATTATACCAAGGAATGGTATGCGCAAAGGCTCTTGCTTATACTTATTGCTATAACAACCAAGGTCAGCTCACTTCACTGTTTGCCCCGTTAGAGGGTCAGAAGTGGAGAAGCATAGAGGGGTCCCACCTGCAGGGAGGAATGGACAGGACAGGTGACCCAAAACTGACCAACAGGGGTATTCCATCCCATCTGCATCACGCTCAGTATAAAAGCTGAGGGATCAAAGGGGCAAAGGGGGCTCTGGCTCACTCTTTCTTCAATGGCCGACGTCTGAGGAGGACCCTGTCTGTTTGTCTGCCTTTGATCCCGATCTGAGCATCCCTGACTCTAGTTCCGGAATTCAGCTCCTGTCTGTCGCTGACTCCAGTCTGGGACTTTCCCTGTGTCTGCTGGTGACGCGATCGTCATCCTGGGAGCTGGATATGGTTTTGTATATATTGTATACTTTTATTATTATTTCTTATTTCCTTATTTATTATTATTTTCATTAAAGTAGTCTAGTTCTTTTTTTCTAAACTCATCAATTTCCTTATCTCTTCCTCTCCTCTCTGAGGAGAGGTGGGGGGAGGGACATCTGTTGTTCCGATTGGCCATTCCGGCCAAAACCACGACACTCATCTCTGTGCCTGGCAAGATCATGGTGCAGATCCTCCTGGAAACTCTGCTAAGGCACATGGAAAATAAGGAGGTGATTGGTGACAGACAACATGGCTTCACTAAGGGCAAGTCATGCCTGAGAAACTTGGTGGCCTTCTATAACTATGTTACAGTGTTCGTGGATAAGGCGAGAGCAACTGCCATCATCTACCTGGATTTGTGCAAAGCATTTGATATTGTACCACACAATGTCCTTGTCTCTAAAATGGAGAGCTGTTGATTTGATGAATGAAATGCTCGGTGTATAAGGAATTGGCTGGATGGTCACACTCAAAGAGTTGCAGTCAATGGCTCAATGTCTGAGTGGAGAACAATGACGAGTAGTGTCTCTCAGGGGTCCGTATTGGGACTGGTACTGTTTAATATCTTTGTAGGTGACATGGACAGTGGGATTGAGTGCACCCTTAGGAAATTTGTGGATGTCTCCAAGCTGAGTGGTGTGGTTGATACTCTAGAGGGTAGGTATGCCATCCAGAGGGACCTTGACAGGCTTGAGGAGTGGGCTGTGCAAACCTTGTGAAGTTCAGCAGGTCCAAGTGCAAGGTCCTGCACCTGGGTCAGGGCAATCCCAAACATGGATACAGGCTGGACAACGAGTGGATTGAGAGCAGCCCTGCAGAGAAGGACTTGGGGGTACTGGTGGATGAAAAACTGAATGTGAGCCTGAGCTGGTAATGTGCACTCACAGCCCCGGCATGAGAGACATGGACCTGCTTGAGCAGGTTCAGAGGAGGGCCACAAAGATGATCAGAGGGCTGGAGCACCTCCCATATGAGGACAGGCTGAGAGAGCTGGAGTTGTTTAGTCTAGAGAAGAGAAGGCTCCAAGGAGACTTTATAGCAGCCTTCCAGTACCTAAAGGGGGCCTACAGGAAATATGGGGAGGGACTCTTTATGAGGGTGTGTAGTGATAGGACAAGGGGTAATGGTTTTAAACTGAAAGAGAGTAGATTTAGATTAGATATTAGGAAGAAATTCTTTACTGTGAGGGCAGTAAGGCAATGGAAGAGGCTGCCCAGGGAGGTTGTGGGTGCCCCATCCCTCAAAGTGTTCAAGGCCAGGCTGGATGGGGCTTTGAGCAGCCTGGTCTAGTGGGAGGTGTCCCTGCCCATGGCTGGGGGATTGGAACTAGGTGATCTTTAAGGTCCCTTCCAGCCCAAACCATTCTATGATTCTATATAAATTTACCCCTTTAAAGATTCTAAATTTAAATTAAACTTGTATGTTTACCTTAATAGGTTGATATGTTTCTGGTTTTATGTTTCTCCATCCATTGTTTGGTTCAGGTCTGTCATGGATTAACATTGGCTAACAGCCAAACGCCCACCCAGCCGCTAGCTCACTCCCTCTCCTCAACAGGACAGAATGAGAAAATAGGATGAAAAAGCTTGTGAATTGAGATAAAGACAGGGAGATCACTGACCAAGTACTGTCATGGGCAACACAGACTCGACTTGGTGAAAATTAATTTAATTTATTGCCAAATAAAGTAGACTTGGGTAGTGAGAAACAAAAAATAAAAATTAAAACTTTAGACTTGACTTAAGGAAACATTTAATTACCAAGAGGGTAGTCAAACACTGGAACAGGCTTCCTAGAGATGTGGTCAATTCCCCATGCCTGCAGTGTTTAAGAGGCATTTGGATAATGCCCTTAATAACATGCTTTAACTTTTGGTCAGCCCTGAACTGGTCAGGCAGTTGGACTAGATGATCATTGTAGGTCCCTTCAATGAGAGAGACATTAACACTACTGTGCACAGAAACTAAGTATGCTGTTTCTGATAAGCACTGTATTCATTCTTATAGCATGTCTTATGCATTTTCCAAGCAAGCTGCAAAAAAATACAACACAACTGATGTGCAACGCGCTTTTGAACTAAGCCTTAAAAGGGGAACATTAAAGGCCATTGGTGTGATGGATTTAGATTTCCAGACTCCTAAGGGATATTTTTCCCATGAAAAACACTTCTTCTTGGTACGTTGTGCAAGAAACTACATGAGGAGTCAAATTCTGTTTTTCAGTATATCCCCAGGGCTACTCTTTCACTAGTTTGAGCTGGTTAGTTGTATTCGATGTTAAAAATGAACCCTAAGGAAATACTTAAGTTTAGCCCTCACCAAAAAGCCAAGAAAAGAAAGTAAGGCTTTATATGTAGGAAAAGATGCAGATGCATTGTTTGTATTTGCTGAGCTTTTTGATATTCAAACAGTCTGTCTCAGTTTCCTCATAGAGCTTTTGGAGGAATAAACTGTATCTTATCCTGAATCTAACCTAAAGACTCATCCAAATTGTATTTTCATCCACAATATACGTAGAAAAACCAGTATCATTGGCATAAAGTCATCAGCTTCCTTCTGACATCCGTGCACATATATTTGTTGCCATTTATACACATGGGTCCTGAATATGAAAGGCATGTCATATGAATTGTGGCATGACAACATTTCTAGTCCCTTTATAAAGTGTAATTGCATTACAACCACATAAAATGGCTCTGCATCAGTAAATCACTGGATAACTTTTATTTATTTCAACATTATGTCTGTCTTTTATACTGAATTTCCAACTACTGTGTAACAGGATAGATTTCTACCTCCAGCCATGAAGTCTCATTTGGCTGTTGTGAATGGGCATTCAACTCTCCAGTGTAGCACATTACCAGAAACTGAAAAATAGCCTTTCCTTAGTGTTAAAATTTTTCTTGTACCTGACAGACACTTTACCAGAAGTAAAAAAAAAAATCATATATGTATATTATTTGTGTCCTTTGGATGTCATCAGCATTGTGGACCCATCAGGACGAAGTCCAACTTTGCTGGTGTTGTGACCTAAAGGGTTACCTGGCCTACAGGTGTGTAGAGATTGCGACCATGGGTTCATAGGATTCTGTAATACACAAGGACACAGAGACTTTTATCCTCTAAATTTCTCTACTTTATTACAGATTACCACAAATACCACAAAATTCACCACTAACAAGTATACTACCGCAAAAATCACCGTTAGCAAGTATACCTATGATTAATAAAGTGAATATATATAAGGCTATTACAAATTATTATTCATTATTATCAATTGCTATTAATAGCAATCGATAGTATAGCAGCAATCAATGGTATAGCAACAATCAATTATACAAACAACCAATAACAGCAACAGCCAAGTAGGTATATACTATTACATATCATTAGTGAAGCAAACTTATTAACAATATAACAGAAGATATACTTATGATAGATTACTTTCTGTTCTTTCAGAGCAATTTTATTTTTCCAGATTCTTTTCCTGTTCTTGTAGTTAGAATAGTCAATGGCAGTTACTGATTCTTATTTTCTCAGGATGTTTTCCCCCTTTTTCCAGACTATTTTTCACCTTTTCAGACAATAAGTTGCCTTTACAGTTCCTTAATTTTTATGCTTATCGATGGTATCTCAGGATGTCTCTGGTTTCTAGATACCCAGCTGTACTTAAGAGGCCAGCTGCACTTTTCAAGGATACTTCACAGGCCTAGTTCCCAGGCTGGCAGGCATTTCCTCTGTCAGTATTTTTTCCAGCAGGTGTTTTCTTCTGTTCAGTAATTTTCCCCTTCTAACCAGGCCACCTTTCTGGCTGCTCACATCATCTGGTTATTTGGGTACAGTGGAACAATAGGGGGAGCTCAACTTTTTTTCCCTGGTAAATCCCACAGAATCATGACTAGTTTCTTAGCATAATCAAATATTAATGGTGGAATTTTCCTACCATAAATACAAGAGGTTTGGATATGCAATACAGTTCAAAGTATAGCTAGAATTTTCTTAGGATCCAACCTAAATTTACCCATGTTTTTTTCTGAAAGTTTCCCAGACTTTTCAAAGAGAAGCTATAATTCCATTAAACATTATTTAATTTGGAGTTAAAAACTCACTCTTTGCAATCTCTTTAGCTATATCAGCACCAAAATAAAAACAAGATTTCAGAGTATTTTTCATCAGATCCTATATGCAGTAACACAAAGCCACAATTCAAAATGTAAACAGATTAGTAAGTGGAAATACAGCACCCTGAGTGCCTGCTTCATTGTTATACCCACACCAGAATAATAAAGAGGTTTTATTCAAATGTGTATTTAAACCATCTTAGCACTCTATATATGTCCAAAACATCATTTTGTAAGTGTTGAAAAGTTTCTTTTCTCTCAGTCTCTTCAGACAAATTAAACCAGTCATGTTTCCAGTCATGTTTCCCCACTAATTAATTTCCATAATTCTTTCAAGTATTATTATAGATTCACCAATCTTCATTCTTTTCCTTAAGAGAAGAGAAGACAATCTATATTCAATGCCAGGGGAATTTGGTTAATTGACAGTAGTCACGGTAATACTGTAGTTAGCTGTGCATCTCAGGCATGACAATTTTTCAATTTCTACCTGTTCAGAAATCATCCCATATTGGTTTAGGCAACATACTAACTGTCTATCTCTAATATAAATGGAGGCTTACAATATAACCCATATTTTTACTTCAGTATCCAACTGCCTCACTTCCTGCACAAGTACCAAATGGAAGCCAGTTATGTGCTGTTGCCCTCTAAGTTTTCTCCACTATTTTAAATACACTTGTAGGAATCGTATTTTTCTCAAGTATTTCTGATGGCCTTACATAAGACTTATGGAGGACCATTTATTCTTAGTATAACATGCTTTTAAAATAGATTCTCACACGAAGATAGAAAGATATCTCCATTGTTACTATATTTCCATTTAGAGGAAGACATTGATTAGTCATCTTAAGATCATTTTCTGCACTCAGTTTAAAATAATAAAGACTGGAAACAGTCTCTTGATGGACTTCTGTTATAAAATTATATATAGCTGTAAAAAGCATTTAATTGCCCATCCCAAAATGCAATTGACCAGGTCACAATTTTTATCCTCATGTCACTTATCACTCAATCATGACAGACATTTCCTTTTATTTTCCATTAAGATATTTGCTAGCAATGTGCAAAAGATATTTGATGCTCCTATTAATACAGATTATAAAGCATATACACAGTACAGGATTCACTACTGAAACTTCTAAATTCTTGCAGTGAATTTGTGTTTGAATTTTATATTGTTGAAAAGACAATTGTAAGAAGTCCTATTACACTAAGGAAAATAATTATTTTGTGTTGATATTTACTGGAAAAATATCATACTGACTCATGATTTTACATACTCTAATGCTATGTGTATGGAAATTTTGTGGAAAGAGATATTTGCATAATTTCCTAGCTGTGAATTGTCAGTTTGCATTCACATACAAATTAGAATCATAGAATGTGTTAGGTTGGAAGGGACCTTTAAAGGTCATCTAGTCCAACCCCCCTGCAGTAAGCAGGGACATCTTCAACTAGATCAGGTTGCTCAGAGCCTCATCAAGCCTGGCCTTGAATGTCTCCAGGGATGGGGCCTCCACCACCTCTCTGGGCAACCTGGGCCGGTGCCTCACCACCCTCAGTGTAAAGAACTTCTTCCTAATGTCTAATCTAAACCTACCCTGCCCTAGTTTAAAACCATTGCCCCTCCGCAGCTTTCTTGTAGGCCCCTTTCAGGTACTGGAAGGCTGCTATAAGGTCTCCCCGGAGCTTCCTCTTCTCCAGGCTGAACAACCCCAACTCTCTCAGCCTGTCTTCATAGGGAGAGGTGCTCCAGCCCTCTGATCATCTTCGTGGCCCTCCTCTGGACCCATTCCAACAGGTCCATGTCCTTTTTGTGCTGAGGGCTCCAGAGCTGCATGCAGTACTCCAGGTGGGGTCTCACGAGAGCAGAGTAGAGGGGGAGAATCACCTCTCTCGATCTGCTGGCCACAGTTCTTTTGATGCAGCCCAGGATGCAACTGGCCTTCTGGGCTGTGAGCGCACATTGTTGGCTCATGTCCAGCTTTTCATCCACCAGTACCCCCAAGTCCTTTTCCGCAGGGCTGCTCTCTATCACATCATCCCCCAGCCTGTATTGATAATGAGGATTGTCCCGACCCAAGTGTAGGACCTTGCACTTGACCTTGTTGAACTTCATAAGGTTTGCTTGGGTCCACTTCTCAAGCTCATCCAGGTCCCTCTGGATGACATCCCGTCCCTATGGCCTGTCAACTGCACCACTCAGCTTGGTGTCATCGGCAAATTTGGTGAGGGTGCACTTGATCCCACTGTCTATATCATTGATGAAGATATCGAACAGTACTGGTCCCAGTACAGATCCCTGAGGGACACCACTTGTCACCCCTCTCCATCTGGACGTTGAGCCATTGACCACTACCCTCTGGATGCAACCATGCAGCCAGTTCCTTATCCACTGAACAGTCCACCCATCAAATCCATATCTCTCCAACTTAAAGAAAAGGATGTTGTGAGGGACCGTGTCAAAGGCCTTGTAGAAGTCCAGGTAGATGATATCCATTGCTCTCCCCTTGTCCACTGATGCAGTCACTCCATTGTAGAAACCCACTAGGTTGGTCAGGCAGGACTTGCCCCTGGTGAAGCCATGCTGGCTGTCTCTAATCACCTCCCTGTCCTCCGTGTGCCTTAGCATAGCTTCTAGGAGGATCTGTTCCATGATCTTCCCAGGCACAGAGGTGAGGCTGACAGGGCGGTAGTTCCCAGGGTCCTCCTTTCTACCCTTTTTAAAAATGGGTGCGATGTTTCCCTTTTTCCAGTCACCAGGGACTTCACCTGACTGCCACGACTTTTCAAATATCATGGAGAGTGGCTTGGCAACTACATCAGCCAATTCCCTCAGGACTCTGGGGTGCATCTCATCAGGTCCCATGGACTTTGGTATGTTCAGGTTCCTCAGGTGGTCACGGACCTTGTCTTCACTAATTACTTAGTAAATTACTTATTATACCAATTTTTTTCAATGTATGTCCTTTTGTTTTAATGTTTGCTAATCAGGAAAGTGTTTCCCTTTAAGATAACTAGGTTAAAATACAAATATAAATGTGAGAGAACTAAAACATATATTGTCCATTTAAATCTTTTGCTGATGGCAAACTCTCTTAGTTATCTCTTTTATTTGTGTTGTTGAATGATACCTGAAACTATAATGATAGTGGGTGATATCTGCTGGAATAAATACTAAATTGGCTAAAAAATACAAAAGTACAGCATTGTTCACACATTAAGGAAAAGTATAAAATCAAGAGGCTTCTGAGGTAGAAAATAGCCGCAGCTGGCATGAAGGACACAACACCTGTGGTTCCCTGATAAGCTACATGAGGTACGGGACGGGATGCAATTATTCCGTGGCTTTACCTTATGATGTATAGCGGATACAGGAATGGGATGATACCATGAAACAGATAAGCTGCCAATTAGCTGCCCGCTAGATGCTCAGAGCCAACATTTTGTCAAATTTTGATGAAATGCTGTCCTTTGTGTGAACTTTGCTCATTATAATGTCATTATAATACCAAAACACACCTCCATCCCGAAGGCTACCCGCCTCCAAGGTGCGACCACTCCTTCTTGAGGCTGCGCCCTGAATTTCTCGTAAACTATACCTTTAATTGTGAAGTGAGAGAAATTTACACCAATCATGATAAAAGTATGTATGACTAAAGTCACTCAAACTCCACCTTGAAGATAACAAATAGTATAAAAATAGCCCAAGAGAGGGGGGATACCCAGGGAAGACACCATCTCAAAGAATTCCACCACTGACTTCTGGGATCAGTCGACGGGCTGAGCCTCTCTTCCCCCCCATAGGGACGCCTTTGGGTAAGACTTAGATTATACCGAGTGCTTCCTCGGGAAACTTAGAAATTTCTCTAGAGACTCTTTTTTTTCTACATTTAGAGCCAGGCTGTATCATTTATAACTTTGTCGCGCGTTTTGTATATGTAACAATACTTTCATTTGCACGTGCTTTGCAGACAGTGTATTTATCACCGGCAATCCTAAGAACCTATATATCTGTTGTTTAAATAAACTGCACTTTTTTAAGTAGCTAGCCGTTTTGGTTTCTCACTGAACGCGACCAAAGACTGGAGAGTGGCCGTGCTAGTTCATGAGCACGACTAGACTGAAGGTGCAGTCCACTATTAGTGTATCCAAATCGTAACAGTTTAATACATATTAAACGCGATTGGACTGATAGTGCTGAATTGGGCATCACTCAGAATTTAAACCTAGCCGCACCTAGCCTCCCACCTCGGTGAGGAGTGTTAGAACGCAAGGGGGTTTATTTTCTGCCAAAACTGCTTTGCCCCTTTTCACGCAACAGAATCACACCAAGAGTATCCAATTATGATTTACTCAGCTACAGAATTATTTGGACAGAACAATATAGAAATATTTTGACTTCCAGTGTTGTTGTAGTGGTGATTGCTTTATTTTTATAGTTATATATAATGCATTCTGTGCTCTAAGTACTTGATCCCATCTGGAACACTTCGCTTGCATTGAAATACAAATATATTTTTTTAAAAGCCCAAATCTCCTATACCTACTACATACCTGTGTTTTGATTAGGCATTGCTCAGGTATTTTAAATTAGAAAATGACATAATGCAAGATGACAATTTTTTGTCTTCCATACTAACTTTTGGTATGAGGTTGTGAAAAGTGTTGTGGCATGCTTTGATTTTGGACTAGTCTTCCATTATAAAATTAAGGCCAATGAGATAGTTATTTTAGTGACATATTATGGATTGCAAAAATATAACCTCATTGGATACACTCTTTGGATGATGGAAGAAATTATGAATAATACTTCCCAATTATATACTAAAAGAACTACCTCTATCTGCATACTGAATAACTCCCCGTCTTGTGACACAAAAAGAAATAAGGTGGGAATGATGGCCTAACAAATTATTCTAACAGCTAGAATATTTCTGAGGATATAGGATCAAATATTTACTTAATAAAGCGGAGGATTTACACAGTTGCATTGTGTATATTAAAAACCTTAAAAGAGAACTCAGGGTCTGATACTACTATGTACAATGGTGAAAAACAATGTCATTCCATTGAAGATGATGTATTTACAGTGCTTTAAAACTTGAAGGAAAGCAGAAATAGGCTGCATATATCAAATAATAGACTGTAGGAGAAGAGTAAAAGCTACAGCAGGAAAATAATGTTTGAGGTCTTAGATACATATCCCAAGCATCTAATGTTGTTAACATTTATAACCCAGAAAAGCATGAGATGGCTGCAAATAAACTAGTCAGTATGAAAAGTGTCTATAGGTTAATAAGAATGCATGATCATATGCCCAAGAGTTTGAGTTTGAGTTGCACAAAAATAAAAACCCTATAAAGAATAAAAATCGCCTTTTAAAAAGTAGTGCTAATTCAAGAAGTTGAAAGGAAAGGATAAATGTACTTGAATGTTGAAGAATGTGATAAATAAGCATAAAAGGAATCTTGATAGAAGTGACAGCATTCCTAGGCTGCCAAAATGCAGATTTATAATTTAGGTTGCTTGGCATCCTTTTCACGATAAAGACAGTAGATAAACAACAGGGAAGAAGTCGTCAAAGAAGTAGCAGATGCTAATATTGAACACTTAACTCTCTCCCTTTTCTGAGATGCTGAATTACTGTGGTATCAATTTGTACTCTACCAATGTAATGGTGTACTTTGTGTCATATGGCTATGTCAAGTGTTTTTTCATTGCTGGAACTTAAGATCCTTTTCCACCAGACCTATGTGGACTATACGGGAACAGTTGGCTGGTGCAGCTGATCCAGTGGCTCATTGCCACAGAAAGGGTGGTCCCACCTCCCCATACCTACCAGACATTTCCCTCTCACTGGTTCTAAGGTTCATCTGAACCTTTGGGAAGCCAATGCAACTCTAATTCCAATGAAATTTCTGAGAGCCAGAGCTGGCAAAAGAGAGGAAAAGGATGAGATGTTGCAGAGCAGGGAAGGGAGCTGCCAAGGGTGATAGAAAGAAAGGATCTCCCTCTGTCTCTTCTGTCCAACTTGACTTCACTGTGAGCACCAGAGCCTTCTGTCCATAGAAGCCGTATCACCCACAGAGCCCACTGCTCATGGCAGCCATCTCACCCTGTCACAGTCCATTTGGATCCCTCAAGTTTACATGACAGAATACTCTGTAAATTAAACTTTATTTCATGAGCTCATTAGGTTAAAAAACCCCCAACCATCAAATCAAACAAGGGCTCAATCCCCTTTGTACAGACTAGTCTAACATAAATTCTCTAATTCATTACTTCACAAATTCATGAGCCCATTGCCTACAGGAGCCATCTCACACACAGAGCCCGGCACCAGGCCTCCATGTCTCTCTTGCCCCTGCAGTTGCCATGGCACCTTCCCTTCTCATCAGCCTCTCTCTACACTCTTGATACAGGAAAATCGATCTGTGGACAAGACTTTATACTGCCCTGACCTCAAACTACCTCTCTTCAGCAGAGAGACCGGAAAAGAAATACCAGGCCATAAGGAGACATTTTACAGATGATTTTCTCTTGGCTACTAGGTGCAGTTTCTAGAAGTAGCTCGTATGTCGCAGTAAACCAATATGTCAATGCGCCCCCTGTTGGGTGCCCAGGACAGATACAGCATGATGCGAAGTGAACGGCACACAATGTGCCATTCCCCACGCGAAGCCAAGGAGAACTAACCCTCACCGCGCCCGGGACTTGAACTGAAAAGCAATGATAATAACATCATAAGGGTCCTTGAGTGAGGGACGGAGGGATAAGTTACTATTTCCGTTTCAAAGAAGGAACAGGAAAAGGGCAGGATCGCCGTGCGTACCCTGGGCACCGTTCTCTCTCCCTCCTTCTCCCCCGGCTGGTGTAGCGCGGTCTCACGGGGGTAATCCGGATGGGCAGGGGAGCCGGGCTGCGGTGGCATGCCTTCCAGCCGGCAGGTGGCGCCGCAGCTGCGCCGCAGGGGCGTGGCGCCTTCTCGGGGCAGTCCCTCCGTGGAGGCTGGCTTCCCTTCTCCTCCCTCAGAGAGGGGCGCCCAGGGGCACGGGTGTCGCCCCGAGGAAGGCACGTCAATAACACCCGGCAGGTTCTGCCTAAACTCTCAAAATGTCTTAGTCTTTACGAGTGAGGGAAGTTGTAACAGGGTTTAAACATTCTTCAAGAAATAAAATGTTCCATTAGTTTTACACACACATATATATACACATATACATATACATAAACTTTCCTTCTTTCAAATGTTCTATAGAGTCAGAAAGATATGTAGGATACATCCGCGGTGCACTGAATCCAGCTCTATGCACAACATATGAGTGAGGCTATATTACTTGCCTGGCAAGCAATCCCCTTCTGATAGTTTCTCTTGTGTGTATTTTTTTTTTCCTTTCTGTGTTGCATTGTCAACAAATTAACAAATCAAATACTTTTTTTAACCCTTTCTTAGTGATTAGTCTATACCTTAGGACCTTCACAGATAGCTATTACTTCTAAATAAATATCACTGGGGAACTCATAAACAAGGGTAATTTGCTCTACTCAGACATACTGATGGCCTCTAAATTAACTGTAAGCACTCAAGACTGAGATATAATTGTGCATAGCACTGTGAAAACATCTTCATAATGCACAACGGCAATCAAAACGGACTTGTAAGATATTCCATTGCTTAAGATGGGACACTGACTAACAATAAAAATCAACAATGTTGTTATATATGGTCTGCTGGTTTACTGTCATGTGAGTACCAAGTTCAGATGCTAGTTGCAATCTTTCAAAACATCACAGAAAGCATATCTCAAACAATAAATATCTTTAGGTATGTGGAAGAAATGAAAGACTGGGCTTGATTAGTGCAAAGAAAGATACAAAGATGATAGAGTGGTAGTTCCCCAATCTCTGTTGGCTTGTGAGCAAGAATACTGAAGATGCAGCATGTTTAATATCATACTTCGCTCCCTCTGACAGCCACACTTTTAGCTTTTAATTTCCTGTGACAGTGAGAAACATTTAAACATCTCACAGGCAATGGGTTTGCTTTAAGACATGACTACTTGGATAGAGGAATATGAAATTAACAATGTTACAGGGAAGGTTTATCAGGAATTATCTGTACAGGATTAGGTAACAGTAGGGATAATATCTATGAATAATAATTATCTGTATGGGTAATTGTATCTGTAATTTACTGACAGTTCTTATTAGGATAAAATATTTATAAAGGATATTTCATGTTTCAAAACAAAAGCCAACCATTATGGAGATGAGGGCTGAAAAAATTTCCTCTTAGGTTTATTATCACATAATTGTCCATTATGGGGGTTCTTCTAACTTCCACTAAGTCACAAAGCAAATGGATAAAACAGTGTGTAATGGCTATCAGCTGATGCCTGATTAAGGACTACATGGCTCATCCATTACAAATCTGAAGATATTTATTAAGTAGTGATTTTGAATCCAATGATGTCAATGGGAGTGGTACATACAGATTAAATTTATGGCCCTTGGGGTGTCTTTTCTCACTAAAAATGCAAAATTAAATGGCAGTTTCACATTTGAGGTACACACAGCGTTCGTGCCTTCTACACTGAGCATGTAAAAGAGTTGGTTAAGAAAGCTGAGTCAGACTTCATCTACTGGGGAAGGTTACAATATTGTTTGGGGTACGTGGGGTTTTCATAGGACTGCTTTGCCCTCAATTTGGGGAGGGATTTTGATCAGTTGATCCATATGTCACATTCATTGACCCGTTTGTATCCTTTCTTTAGACTTGTTGACAGATGCTGTTTGCTGTGGACTTGAACTCAGTGCAGCAATGTTTCAGGCACGGAGCAGTTGTACATCCATTGAATATTTCTTGTAACCTGCACCACACACCCATTTTCATCTTTTTGGGACACAACTTTTAGGAGAAAATTCTGATATGTTAAGAATTTATTTAATGAAGAAAAATCTTTTCCCCTTTGGTTACTTATTTGCATTTTTACATTTATCATATTTGTAATTCAATCTTTATAAAATTATCAAATTTATCAATTTATATTTAATTATCAAATTTTCTTTATCAGATTATCAAATCTTTATTGCTGAATATTAACACATTAATCTGGGACCACAAAATAGACAGATAAATACATAGATATACCTACATACATATGAATTTTAAAATCCACATCAGGTAAATAAAGAAGATGCTTTAATGAAATACCATTTTTGATTAATAAATAGAATTACAGAATTTAGAATAAAATTCACATATTCATTTACTGGAATAAAGAAGCATATTAAAATATTCCAAATTTTCTTAAATGCTTTTATACATTATACATAAAAATAGTATATAGATCTAAACAAAAATCATGCATTTTTAAAGTAACAAAAGACATTTTCATGCTCTAAAAACTGAGAACTATATTATTCTATTGATTATTACATTTTCATTTTTTAATTTCCTCTTAGTCTTACACCTTATGGTGGACTCTACTTAATTCATATTGTCAGCATATATGAACAGTTGTAAGAAAGGGCGCATGATTTTCAAAATAGATAACAGGTGCTGGACATCACACGTGAAACTAGAAGATGGAGAGTGATGCACCCCTCTACCTACTTAATAGACTACTATGATTCTCCTGGAAGATTTTGCAACACTCCTAGATAGTTAATTTAATATGGACGTGGGAAAAGGTAGGGCAGGTGTGGGAATTTTGAAATATTTTACAAATCCACTAGAACTTAATATGTCCATCAAATTGTGTGCTATCACTCTGGGAGCTACTAAAAGCTATGTTAAAGACAAGCTTTCTAGTATTGGAATTGAAGGCTGGTTGTGAAAAAGGATGGTAGTTGAAAGTTGAATAAAGGTCACAACAACAGAATATAAAATGCAATATATCTATGCCTTGAAATGATAGAATATTAGGTTCTTATAAGCAAGGGAAGTATCCTACTGTTTTTATTTGTTGTAAATGTCTTTCATTTCTTCTGTATATGACAGAACTATTCAAATACCGTTTTCAGGATTACTAGCATAAAAAGTTAACTAGTGTCTAGTATATTTTTATCCCCCACATTTTAATTTCCATCTGAAGGTGGAGAAGATATTTCTCCCCTCATGGAAATTATTACATTTTTCCCCTTTCCCTATGAACCAAAGACATTTCTTCTAGGAAGAGAATGCAAGGGTATAACAAAAATGTGCATTATCAACTAAAACCAAAGGTAGCAAAAACAAATAAAACGTGCAGAACGTGAAAAAAAAATTATCTACCCTACAGAACAAATAAGAGAAGGCTGCATTCCTCGCGGCCGTTTGGCACGAGAGACCGTCCCCTCCCCTCCCCTCTCATCCCCTCTCCGATGGCTGTGGGCCTAGCAGGGGCGGCCTTCGAGCGCCGGGCTTGGTCGGGGGCAGCATCCCGGGAGTTCCTGGCTCTACCAGCTGCTCATTCCCGGCGCGCAGCGGCGCAGAAGAGCGTGAGAGGCAGCAGGAAAAACAGTCCGCCATATTTCTGCCTCACCACGCCCGCGGAGCCAAGTCATTGAAAAGCCCGGCGAGCTAGGCTCACGGTGTGCATATCCCAGTTTCTGCCTGCCTTTTCTTCTTTTCTGGTAGCGCTCTACCTATCCCACTCCCCCCTTTTTCTTACTGTCAGGGCAGGAACGAGCTGTGACAGCTCTTCAGCAGCAGCTCTCCCCACGAGAGGGGCGAGCGACTGTGCCTACAAGAAAGGTCCAATGTAAGGAAGTTCTCCCGCCAGGCACACGCTGAGTTTGCCGGGCGGCGGCGGGCTTGCCCACTTTCGGAGGAGCCGAACTCCCGCTTTAGGACAGAGGGAGCGACAGGGAAGTGTGTATGTGGGGGGGGAGGGATTAGCAGCCATTAGCATTTCCGTGTGGGGTGGTTACTTCGGAGGGCAGTGGGGGTGTAGTTTGCGAGGGATACTCGGGGACCGTGTTGGTTGCAGGAGGCGGCGGCGGCGGCAGCAGCAGCAGAGGTAGCAGTGAGGGAAGAAGGGAGTGGGGTGTCTATGCTGAGTAGTTTGGCTCTTCTAGATAGCGCTGCTGCTATGGTGGATGTTTTCATGTTGCTTGGTGCATAATTTAGAGGAGAGGAGGAGTTGGAAGCGGCGACTATTAGAGGCAGGGAACGGGGGATCTGTACTGCTGGGGGGGGGGGGGGGGGGGGGCTCTCTCTCCTTGCCTGCGTGTGGCATCGAGGCAGCTCCTTGCGCTTGCCCTGCAGTGCCCGGGTGGGGGCTCCCGGCCAAAGAGCGTCTGTGTCCCCCGGGGCCGGTGCTCTGGTGGGGTGTGTGTGTGGGTGTGTGTGTGTGCGCGCGCGTTTTTAGGGTGGGGGTTGTGTCTGAACCAGTTAGGAAGAATGACTTTGGAGTCCATCATGGCGTGCTGCCTGAGCGAGGAAGCCAAGGAAGCCCGGCGGATCAACGACGAGATCGAGCGGCAGCTGCGCCGGGACAAGCGGGACGCTCGTCGGGAACTGAAGCTGCTGCTGTTGGGTGAGTGCGGGCCGCTGTCGGCACACACGCTTTAAGTGCCGCTGGGGGTGCAGCCCACACATCGCCGCCCCGGGCTCCCTCCGGCTGGCCCCACCGGCGCGTTACATGGTACGGTCGGTTCGGTTTCCCCCGGGCGCTCGCCACCTTCTCCGTGGGGCGGCCGTCGCGATGGCGGTGGTGATCCGCTCGTCGTTTCTCCGCCGCCGCGTTGCGTGTGCGCGCCCATGTGCAGCCTTCGCTGAGGCGCTTGTAGTTGGGTAAATAACTGTGGTTCCTATGGGTGGGTTTGATATGATAGGGAACCCGGCCTTCCAAAATGTAGAGGGAAAGGATGGCTGGTGAGTGAGGGGGTTTTGGGGGAATATCGGCGATGATGGGTATAGGAGAGTGATGGTAAGGAAGGAGATTAATGAAAGAACTCGTAGGGGGGGTTGCTTTGCGGATTGATGGTGACAGGCTTTAATATCTGCATTGTTCTGTAAGCCTTGAAAAGGTTGTTGGGTCACCGGTTGCATTTTTTTTTTATTGCGATTTTTATTTAATGAGGCAAACTGGGGTAAGGGGCTTATGCCCAGATTGTAAACTAATTTTTAAAGCAAAAGGAGAAAGAAAACATAAAGACCCAGATGCACCCACGAAGATGAAGAGTAATCTTAAGTATGCTGGAGGATAACAGGATCTTTAATACCTTTGGAATCCACCCGCCCTTCGGGAAATAAAATCCATTGTATCATTTCTCTTTAATTAAAATAGAGGTTGTTATTTTGGAGCCACAAATGTGCAAAGACAATGTTTGTTTAATAAGAATTTGGCTTGTGTTAAAATAAGCCTTTTGAATTAAAATACATTTGTCTGTATTTTGTGTGTTCTGCTACATTGTGTAGTTCTTGCGGTAATACAGCCTTAGACTGGCAGGCCTTGAAATATGTCTGCACCAGTGTTTGGTGTGTGGATGAATGGGAATGTTCCAAGTGGATGTGGGGTGTTTATGCCAAAGATTTTTGTCTTGGGTCATGTACATGAAAGTAATGATTTATATTGGATGAATAAACTGCCCTTTCAATAAGGTAAGGAGAGTTGAAAGGAAGTCAGAATTTATTTTAATACTTGCTTACGAATGTGTTATTTCCTACTTTAAATAATACAGTTGGTCTTCTGTATATGGAGAAAGGTATTGGGATCCTTAACTGATGTGGAAAAAGGAGGGGTGGAGACAGATACAATGCTACCAGTAATAATGTTCTGTCTCATTTTGGCCTAATTTTTGGTTGACGGAAGTGTGTGCTGTGGCTATTTCAGGATCCAAAACCAAGATAAAATAGAGGACTGATAGCTTGCATTTGTTTGATTTTATGGATGTTTAAGTATAACTGCTTAACTATATACATTTGCTACAGGAGAGGTAGTTGAGGTTTGACTTGTTACTCGGGTCCAAATTGTTTCTGTTTCCTGGTTTTCTTGCAGTAATGCTGGAGGTTTCTCCCAAGTTTTTAAAAATGAATGAAGCTTATTGAATGATACCAACATATATCACCCAGAGAAGGAGTTCAGAGATTTGGTTCTACAATCAGTAGTACAGAACTCGTGTTGTTTTATAAGATCCACCCACTGGTAACGTTAAGTGCATGGAAAGGTAATGGTAGATTAGGGCCTAATTGTGGCATTACTTTAGACCAAATGAAATAAGGTGTTTTCAGAGCAAATAGATAAGAAGCCATCGCTTAGAAAGCTTTGGACAAAACTCACTGATTGCTTTTATGAATGTTTTCTGCATATATCAATATAAACCATGCTTCTGAAAATGTAAGCATGATATATGAGAAACCAAGAGAGGTAAGCATTCTGCTTCATACTTAATAGCATATCTGTGTTTGAGTAGAAACTGGTATAGAAATTATTATTGTGTACACATTTTTCATATTGTATTTTGTCAGCCTCAGTCATATATTTGATTGAAAGTGTTTGTGCATGTGTAGCTGTTTAACAGTTAATGATCTCATCTTGTAAAATGCAGTATATTAGTGAACCACTGCTGAAGTCACGGGGTTGGCTAGAGATTCAAGTTTCAATTTATAAAAATAAAAAAAAAATAAAGCCCCCACAACAAAACCGTCTAAAAATTTAATTAGCGTGTTTCTCTTGAGTATCTGACTACTCTTTTCAGTCATTCTCACTGCTTCCCCAGCATAGTAATTTGTTCAGTTCTTAAGTTTGTGTTATTTGTTTGTATCATTCATATGGTTCAGATAGACAAAACCATTTTAAAAATAGGAAAATAATAATTAAAATGGTGAGACTGGGAACATAAATGTCTGAAATTGCTTAGTCATCCATTTTTTTAATTGAGTTGACCTCTACTGTCCCATTACATGTCTTTGTCCCTCAAAACTTAAAGTAGCAGTATTACTTTATGTAAATGTTAGGCAAACTTTTTTCAAAAGTGCCAACTTCTCAGTCCCACTTTGAAAAGTGTTGTTGGATTTAGAAGCCTAGAGTGAGTTAAAGGCTTTTAAACGTGGGACAAAGGTATATCCTTTTGATCATAAGGAGAGAACACAGCTTAAGCTGAGCTGTTAATTGACCATGCCTGCTCTTTGAACTTGTTGCAAGTGCAAAGTAAAAGGTATTAACTCAAAAGGTTTTAAGGAACAAATGAGTATATCTATGCCGCATTTTTTTTCTTGTTTAAAAAATTAGACATACATACAAATGCACATATGTAGCAAATATAAAGAAAAAATTCTGTGTCAGAAAAAAGTATTTTCTTCTTAACTTGTAGAAATTATAGTGCTTCCTTGCAAAGTTAAATATTTCCCTCCTAACTGTGAAGGTTA
Organism: Larus michahellis; assembly: GCF_964199755.1. Classification (NCBI taxonomy): domain Eukaryota; kingdom Metazoa; phylum Chordata; class Aves; order Charadriiformes; family Laridae; genus Larus; species Larus michahellis. The sequence goes on along the minus strand of NC_133929.1, from coordinate 6,186,918 downwards.
CTGTGTGACACACACTATGCTGTGTATGCCCTTCTTATGTATTAATAATGATATCTTTTTACTTTTCATGGGATCAAAGAGTTTAAAATGTTGAAAGTAATTTCTGGGAAACTTTTTTTTTTTTGCATGGTAAGATTATTTTAAATTATTAGTTTAAAAAATAAACCCTCTTCATAATTAAACATTAAAATACCACTTTTAGCTACTGCATTGAGCATCATTGTTCTGTTCTAATCTATTCTAAAAATTAAGTACCTTTTTTATTTTTGTAATTCAAAAAAGTGAGAACTCTAACATCGTTCTGATTGGCCAATCCAGCCAAAACCACGACACATAGGCACTGAAGTGTATTACAAAGGCATAGTAATAGTTCAGCTAGCACAACTTGGCTGTAATGTTTAAGGTACTTTGAGGCAAATTCAGTCTTCCACTGAATTTGGTTTTCATCTCCTGTATTTTTCAAATTCTTCTGGATTTCATTACTACTGAACATTTTGTAAAAACTTATGATTGTTCTCCAGAGTGTAAAATTGTTAATGTCCATCTGTTTGCTGTTGTAAAAACATTTATTGTTATAGTATGAAAAAAGAGGTGTTTTTAGTGTTTTATATTGGTATGTTTCAAACAATGTACAGTATTCTGCATGCTTGTGTTTTAAGCATGTATGTACGTATTTAGTGTTAAGTAGTAAGAGCCATGTGCACTGGCTTTCTATGTATATAGTTTTGCCTGGTCTCAGAAAGCAATGTTTGGGCCTAAATGTTAGATTATAGCCATAAACCTTCACTACTGGACATACTATGCCTGTATACTGTATATACTTATATTATGCATTACTTTTCTCATCAGGAAAGTATCTTGAGTACCTAAGAAAACAATTAGCAATATCTTGCTAGCTATGTCTATATAGTATAAAGTATTCTTTTTGTCTGAAATAGCAGATGAGTCAAATATGAGTATCCTTTCCTTCTCTGTATGTTACCAAAGGAAAAAGGTGGGAGGTAAACCATTTGAATTTAGCATGAATTGCAGTCAGTCTTAACTGGAAGACTCTTATGTTCTCTGAATCTACAGCATATATATATGGGGGTTTTTGTTTGTTTTTTTTATACCTGTGTTAGCCGAATGAAAGATTCGCATGCAGAACTCAGTGAATTAGCAAAGATTTAGACTTAAAAAAAAAACTTGAAGAGGAAGTGGGCCCATCAAGCCAGCAATGAATCTTCCTTCCCTGCTATAATCTGAAATACCTATGCAAATAGACAGTCTTCTCTACTTATATAAGTAGGTAAACTGATACTATGTGTGTTTATGTACACAATTTAAAAATGCTGATATTGGATAGTATATTCTAATTAGCTATTTTCTTTGCTTTTCATTAAAGCAGAAAACTTAATTTGAAAGAGCATTGCAACCTTTTCTTATTATCTTGTATTGATCCATAGAATCAGAATTGTCTAGGTTGGAAGGGACCTTTGAGATCATCTAGTCCAACCATCAACCTAATACTGCCAAAACCACCACTAAACTACGTCCCTCAGCACCACATCTACCAGTCTTTTAAATACCTCCTGGGATGGTGATTCCACCAGTTCCCTGGGCAGCCTGTTGCAATGTTTGATAACCCTTTTGGTATAAGATATTTTTCCTAATATCCAATCTAAACCTCCCCGGCGCAACTTGAGGCCATTTCCTCTTGTCCTATCACTTGTTACTTGAGAGAAGAGACTGACCCCTGCAACCTCCTTTCAGGTAGTTGTAGAGAGCAATAAGGTCTCCCCTCAGACTCCTCTTCTCCAGGCTAAACAACCCTAGCTTCCTCAGCCAATCCTCATAAGACTTGTGCCCAGAAGTGAACATGGTATTTGGGGTGGGGCCTCACCAGTGCAAAGTACGGGGGGGGCAATCACTTCCCTAGTCCTGCTGGCCAAACTATTTCTGATATAAGATGGGATGTGCTATTGGCTGCCTTGGTCACCTGGGCACACTGCTGGCTCATATTCAGCTGACTGTCAATCAACACCCCTGGGTCCTTTTCCGCCAGGCAGCTTTCCAGCCACTCTTCCCCAAGCCTGTAGCGCTGCATGGGGTTCTGTTGTGGTTTTGGCCAAATTGGCCAATGGTTGGCGACAGATGCTTCCCCCCCCCCCCCAACCTCTCGTACACGGAGAGGAGGACTCAGCGATGGGTAGGAACTGTATTCCAGAGCTGGATTCAGGAGCACGCAGATTGGGATCGAAGGCAGATGTGAACAGACAGGGTCCTCCTCGGACGTGGGCCATTGAAGAAAAGAGAGTTGACCCTTTGATCCCTCAGCTTTTATACTGAGCATGGGGCAGATGGGATGGAATACCCTGTTGGTCAGTTTTGGGTCACCTGTCCTGTCTGCTCCTCTCCGCAGGTGGGACCCTTCTATGATTTTCTGCTTCCGACCCTCCAACGGGGCAACTAATGAAATTAGCTGACCTTGGTTGTTATAGCAATAAGTCTAAGCAAGAGCTTCTCTGCATACCATTCCCTGGCACCAATTGTAAACATTGGTCTTATCACTCTGAGAACGAACAGTTTTCGGCACAACATGCCGAGAGTTAGAAGAGGCCTAGCTAAGAAGTAAAATTACTGAACAGAAAGTTGGTTCTGTTTTACCTCAAACCAGGACAGGTTGTTGTCCTTAGCCTTACTGAATCTCATACAACTGGCCTCAGCCCATCAATCCAGCCTGTCCAGATCCCTCTGTAAAGCCTTTCTACCCTCAAGCTGATCAACATTCCCACGCAACTTGGTGTCTGTCATCTGCAAACTTTCTGAGGGTGCACTTAATCACCTCGTCCAAATCATTGATAAAGATATTAAACAGAACTGGCCCCAATACTGAGCCCTGGGGAACACCACTTGTGACAGGCTGACGACTGGATTTAGCTCCATTCACCACAACTCTTTGGGCCCAGACATCCAGCCAGTTTTTCACCCAGCAAACAGTATACCTGTCCAAGTCATGAACAGCCAGATTCTCCAGGAGAATGCTGTGGGAAACGGTGTCAAAAATGGTGTCCATATTTATACTCGCACTGAACACTTGAATAATTTTAGATAGTTACAACAGTATGTATTTACAATTAGAAACAAACAAATACTTAATATATATCTTGATGATGTGTGTTGAAACTAGATTGGTAAGTAACTCTTACTTTGGAGAAGCTGTTTCTATGGTTATCTAATTTGATTCTGGATGGCAAACACTGATATATTCTATTATATATAGACATGTACATCCATATATAAAAATAACTGGTTTTGAGGAAACATTAATCGTCATCTTTATCAATGCGATATCATGATTTCACATTTGCTGGAAAAGAGCATATTTTTTATAATGCATGATAAAGAAATATTTTATTTTCAGTCCTTATAAAGGATTTTCTCGTGGGTTGTTTTTTTGTGGTTTTTTTTTTTTCTTAGATTTTCCTCCTTCTAAAGAAGTGATCTGCTCTAGTTAATGGAAATTAGCTTAGAACCTCAATAGTCAAAGAATTCTGACTACTTTAATTTTTCTCATGTGCCAAAAACCCAAGGGACCCCAAATTTGTACTTCCCATTAAAAACAATATTGAATTTGTACAGGAGAAAAACATATATGCTGAACAGAGGACTCTCTTGAGAAGGGACTTTTGGGTATATACTGTAATGTTAAGACATAATTCTGTTTTTAGCTACTTCAAATTATTTTTGTTGGTGTGTAAAGGCAATGGCAATTTCATAAGGGACAGCATTTCTTTTGAAGTAATAAGACCGTCTCTGCAAAATTAATCAGGAAGGTGTCAAAATAGCATAATAAGGTAGATGTATGTTTCTTGCTTTACTGAATAGAATAACACTCAGGAAAGATGTCTTCTCATACTATGAACAGCTGTTGCTAATAAGATTATGGGAAGTTTTTCAACATTCACCTTTTATTTGCTCTACTTATTTATAATGTCTGACTAGCCAAGAATCAAGAGCAAGAAAGCAATATCAAAACTGAGGAAGGGCTTGAATGTAGGAAATACTATGAGGCCATATATCCAGTATTCTTAAGATCAAAGTAGTAAGCGTGCAGCAGGATTTCAGTATTGTTTTAACCCTGTGCAAAGAAATGAGATAGACTCATGCCTTTCAGTATTAATGTAAGTGATACTACAGTTTGGAAAGTTTTTAAAGTTACTGGGGAAGTTCCAGGAACAACATAAATGTGGAGTTTTTTTGTTTGCTTGTTTTTTTCCAAGCTAAATTCAGGGATGACCAAAAGTTAAAACATGTTATTAAGGGAATCGTCCAAATGCCTCTTAAGCACTGACAGGCTTGGGGCATTTACCACCTCTCTAGGAAGCCTGTTCCAGTGTTTGACCACCCTCGCAGTAAAGAAATGCTCCCTAACGTCCAGTCTAATCCTCCCCGGCACAGCTTTGAACCATTCCCATGCATCCTATCACTAGATACCAGGGAGAAGAGATCAGCACCTGCAGAGAGCAATGAGGTCTCCCATCAGCCTCCTTTTCTCCAGACAACCCCAGAGTCCTTAGCTGCTCCTCATAGGACATGCCCTCCAGCCCTTTCACCAGCTTTGTTGCCCTCCTCTGGATGCATTCAAGGACCTTCATATCCTTTTTAAATTGTGAGGCCCAGAACTGCACGCAGTACTCAAGGGGAGGCTGTACCAATGCTGAATACGGTGGGCTAATTGCCTCTCTTGACCGGCTGGTTATGCTGTGTTGGATGCACCCCAGGATGCGGTTCGCCCTCTAGGCTGCCAGGACACACTGCTGATTCCTATTGAGCCTGCTGTCAACCAGCATCCCCAGATCCCTTTCTGCAGGGCTGCTCTCCAGCCACTCCTCTCCCAATTTATACTTGTGAGAGTATTTTGACTCTTAAGTCTTTAATCTGAATGTTAATTCTCTTGCTCATGTTAGGGAATGTTGGATAAGAATGCCTGAAACTATTTCAACCCATGTTTCTGGGTAAATGGGAGTTGGCCAGAAAGTCAGACAGATTTCCATTGAAGCAAATGCTAACTTATAAGGCCAGAAAAACTCAAATGCATAAAAGTTGGTAAAGATGCCATCATTCCTTGTACTTTTAGGAACCTATCAGGCTTGGGAAACTGAGGATCAAATATGGGACCTCTTTAGGTTTTTTTTTACTCTGATACTGGATTTACAAAGCACTACGTGTGCCATTTCATCTCATAGACCAGGGCAATACTAGCAATAAAAATTAAATGCTTGTACGGGGTGGGATGGAGTTAATTTTACTCATAGCAGTCTGTATGGTTCTGTGTTTTGGATTTGTGACTAAAACAGTGTTGATATCACCAATGTTTTGGCTATTGCTGAGCAGTGCTTTCACAGTGTCAAGAACTTCTTCCCCCCCGCAAGTGAATAAGCTGGGGGGAGGTAGGAAGTTTGGAGGGAACACAGACAGGACAGGTATTCCATAACATATGATGTCATACTCAGCAATAAAAGCTCTGGGAAAGGAGGAGGAATAGGGGAAATGTTTGTGGTTATGGCATTTATCTTCCCAAATAACTGTTGTACATGCTGAGGCCCTCCTTTCAGGAAGTGGGTGGACATCTGCCTGCTGATGGGAAGTAGTGAATTATTCCTCTTTTTGCTTTGCTTGCACATGTGGCTTTTGTTTCACCTATTAAACTGTCTTTATCTTGATCCACAAGTTTTCAGCTTTTGCTCTTCTGATTCTTTTCCTCATCCTGCTGCGGGGATAGTGAGCAAGTGACTGGGTGGGGGCTTAGCTGCTGGCTGGGGTCAACCCACCACAGTGCTGAAACAAAGGAATGGCTTATGCATCTTCAGCAGGTTCTGAGGGGGAGGGGGGAGAGTGAATGTGAATGCCTGAGGGTTAATCTTCTACAGTGGCAACTATTTAAAGGTGTTGAGCGTTCACCTGTCCATTGGCTTTTAGAGGGTCGATGTGGGTGTATGAATTCAACTGTATAAAAGCTTTTGTGATATATGCGAACCTATAAGAGAAAAGAAGACTCTGTGATTTTATTTTTGTCTCTTTCAAATAGGAAATGTATGACCAAGACCATTAATTTTAGGGAAAAAAAATGCAGTCTTGAGCTAAAAACTCTTGGAGATGGAGGTATTTTATAATATACTTCTTGGTATATTATAAAAAATAACTTTCCCCTGTAAAAACATTGTCCCTGTTCTTAGCTTAGATTTGTCCAGGATTTGCTTCTAGTCACTTGCTATTATATCTTGTCTATTTTGACCTCTGATATTAGATGTCTGACCCGTGGACACTTAGAAACTGAGACCAAGATACTCATTAATCTTTGTATCTATTGTGAAGCTAAATTAATTGATTTCCTAATGCTAATTGTGGGGTGAATTTTTGAATCCTTTAATCATTCTTATAGTTCTCTTTTTAATCCTTTCCAATATCGCTTCTGAATTACAATGAGAAATGACCACTGAGGCGTATATATTCTTTACTACAAGTACAGAAGTAAAATTTCTCTTCTGCTAGTTGAGATGCCACTGTTGAGATTTGTACAAGGAATACAACAGGCTTTTTAGTCATGGCATCAAACTATTCATGTTTAGATGACTATCTACCATAACTAAAATATTCTTCAAAATAATTTTCAGGGTGAGTTCATTCATCATTTGCAACCTGGTTTCTCTATTCCTGTATAGCTAACCTTACATTTAGCTGTATTCAGAAGCACAGTCTCTGCCTGTTCCTGGTTTACGGGTTATCCAATTACTTCACATTATCATATCCTTCTTAATTTACCAGCTCACAGCTTTTGTGTCACTTACAGGTATTGTCAGTAATAATTTTAGATTTTTCTTCTGTCTTGTGGGTTAAGTTTCTTATCAGAATGGGTGTATCACTGGGATCTTAATAGAAACAGAGCTGTCTGAGGACTTTATGTAATTTAATACTTACTGCTTAAACAACTATAATATGTGCTGTGTTAGTTTGTTGTATGACACCAAATCAGTTGCTCAGCAGAAGTCTAGTTCCTCAAAACTGCTGCATTTATAAACCAAACCATTAGAACTGTTGTAACTGCATAATTCTTGGTATGCAATCTCTCCCTCATCCCATTCCCATCCTTGGATTTGTTTTTTATTTTTTTGTGATAGTTCAAGGTTTATAAAGCAGGAGGGCTTCTCGGTCAGTTCTTCTAAAGCTCTTTGATAAGAGGTATCTTGACCTGCTGAATACCAATGTTCTAACTTTAGTAACTGCTCTGTAACATTTTCAGTAACTGCTGTAGTGGAAATTCTTTCATTGTCACTTTAAATATGGTCTGTGTTTCCCTAAAACCAAAACAGAAATATTTATAAACTACGTGTGGATTTTCCCTGTTAATATGAAGAGTCATATCCATTTGGTAAAGGACTGATGCTGTTATAACAGTCGTTGACAAAGGTCCTGCTAAGGACAATCAGTAAAATTCTCAACAAGAACAGCAGGATGCACATCTGGAGTGCGCATCACATACTTAATGAGTGAATAGTATGTGTATTGCTCTATCGTCTTCTGCCTCACATTCAGGGGTCTTCAAATTCACAACAGACTATTGCTGTACTGCCAAATCTGATTGGTTAGGGAACTTTGGAAGCCTAAATATAATGCTAAATAGATATGTTAAAGATACTTTTGAAAAAGCTGTTTTGTTAATTAACATCCACACATTCCTTACATAATCTTTGGTCAAATTAAGCAAGAATTAATAAATAGAATAGATTAACAAAATAATAGCTGGTATTTGTTGCTTCTGGTTTTGTAGCAATGACATTGGGAAGGGTTCAGTTAAATTTTGCTTGCCTTCCTTTTTTTTTTTTTTTTTTTTTGTTTTGAACCTGGTTGGTAAGTATTAAATATCCTTCTCAGGCCTATGAAAAACTTTTACTATATAAAGGGCAGACTTCTACTTTACAAAGCAGTATCTTAACTAAAATCAACAAATGTGCTTTGTTTTATCAACTTTTATGAAATAAATATGCTATGATCAGAGTTTAATTAACAGGAACAAAGTTTAACAGTAGAGAAATTTAAGATATTCCAAGTTAATTCTTGCTTTCACTCTGCTTTCTTTTTGGATGGTAACAGCTCAGTAGTATTTGTAATAAAAGGGAATAGTTATTTATCACTTTACATGTTCAGCATGTTGTACATCCACTAGCTAATCAGTCTGTCACCTTGGTGAGGCAGGTAAGTAGGTAATTATTATCCCAGTGATTGTAGGTGGGGGAATGGAGACAAAGGCTATGTCTACGTTAGCAAGTAGTGTGGACAGGAGAGAGTGGGTCTGTAGGGTAAAACAGTACGTGTTGAGATCCTGATGTCTGTGTTCCAGGGGTTGGGGTTTTTTTGCTTCAGACCAGGTCTAGCCTGATCTCAGGGACTAAATGCCTGTTTGTGGTTAGAATGTATTAAGTGTGGTCTTGGAATACATCTCTCAGGATGTACTTAGTTTCCATTTGCCTTCTTAATTTCATTCTAAAGGAATCCAGTTCCTCACTTGGGGATTCTTAGCTACTAATGAATAGTATATGCATAGTAAGCAGGGGCATTCAGGAGGTTCACTTCAAGTGTGCTCCTGAATCTAACTTAGGTCCAGAGGGATATGCTGGACAGTGATTTCAAGTGGGAGTTTTGCCATGCATACAGACTGAGAAAGCCAAGCATTCATTTATGGTTGGACTTGATGATCTTAAAGGTCTTTTCCAACCTAAACAATTCTATGATTCTATGATTTTCAGAGCTGCTAAGCACAGCTCAAGTGGCAAAAGGCTTATGTCTGCTAGACATCTCTAAATAGCTTTTTATATATACAGAATAAAAACTTGGCCCTAGTGATTGAATACTACTTTGCACAAAAGTGGTAGAGCTGGCATTTTACCTCAGGAACTTTTCCTTCCCTGTTAGTGCTGTGTATAATGAAATATTAATCCTTTAAGTAGATCGATTTAGATTTAGAAACATCTCTTAATTACGCCTGATTCTCATGAAGAATGTGAGCTGCTTATTCTCTTTTTTTTCTGTTTATCGGTAATAATGTAAAAAACATTAGTCTGTTAAGGGAAAACACTTTGAATGTTTTGTACTTTTCATGGTATTTCTATATTTTAAATTGTCTAAGCCATTGACAGTGTTTCACTTGTCCATTGCCTTGCTTTCCATGTTAGACTGTAGAAAGTTTATATGGTAACCTAATTAATGGGTTAGGGAAGTTTTTATTCTTTGATTAAGTAATATAAGACCTATTCAGTTATTTGTCTTTGTCTAAATTACCAGTGTGGTTTTGTTTGATTTGACTTCCTTTCAGGTAATCATAGAATCATAGGGTTGGAAGGGACCTCTGGAGATCATCTAGTCCAACCCCCCTGCCAGAACAGGGTCACCTAGAGCAGGTTGCACAGGAACAGTGTCCAGGTGGGTTTTGAATGTCTCCAGAGTTGGAGACTCCACCACCTCTCTGGGCAGCCTGTGCCAGTGCTCTGCCACCCTCAAAGTAAAGAAGTTCCTCCTCATGTTTAGGTGGAACTTCCTATGTTCAAGTTTGTGCCCATTACCTCTTGTCCTGTCCCTGGGCACCACTGAAAAGAGCCTGGCCCCATCCTCCTGACACCCACCCTTTAAGTATTCATAAGCATTAATAAGGTCCCCCCTCAGCTGTCTTTTTTCCAGACTGAAGAGACCCAAGTCCCTCAGCCTTTCTTCATAAGAGAGATGTTCCAGTCCCCTGATCATCTTGGTAGCCCTTTGCTGCACCCTCTCCAGCAGTTCCCTGTCCTTCTTGAACCAGGGAGCCCAGAACTGGACACAGTACTCCAGATGTGGCCTCGCCAGGGCAGAGTAGAGGGGGAGGATGACCTCCCTCAACCTGCTGGCCACACTCTTCTTGATGCACCCCAGGATGCCATTGGCCTTCTTGGCCACGAGGGCACATTGCTGGCTCATGGTCATCCTGTTGTCCACCAGGACTCCCAGGTCCCTTTCTGCAGAGCTGCTCTCCAGCAGGTCAGCCCCCAACCTGTCCTGGTGCAGGGGGTTATTCCTCCCCAGGTGCAGCACCCTACACTTGCCCTTGTTGAATTTCATAAGGTTTCTCTCTGCCCAACTCTCCAGCCTGTCCAGGTCTCTCTGTATGGCGGCACAGCCTTCCGGTGTGTCAGCCACCCCACCAGCTTTGTGTCATCAGCAAACTTGCTGAGGGTGCACTCTGTCCCCCTCATCCAGGTCATTGGTGAATATATTGAAGAGGACTGGACCCAGTACTGACCCCTGGGGAACATCACTTGTCACTGACCTCCAACTAGACTCTGTGCCCCTAATCACGACCCTCTGAGCTCTGTCTTTCAACCAGTTATCTATCCACCTTACTGTCCATTCATCTAGCCCACTCTTCCTAAGCTTCCCTATGAGGATGCTGTGGGAGACCATGTCAAAAGCCTTGCTGAAGTCAAGGTAGACCACATCCACTGCCCTCCCCTCATCTATCCATCCAGTCATGCCATCATAGAGGGCTATCAGATTAGTCAGACATGATTTCCCCTTGGTGAATCCATGTTGACTACTTCTGATAGCTTCCTTGTCCTCCACATGCCTTGAGATGATGCCCAGAACGAGCTGTTCCATCATCTTTCCAGGGATGGAGGTGAGGCTGACCGGCCTGTAGTTCCCCGGGTCCTCCTTCTTGCCCTTTTTGAAGACTGGAGTGACATTGGCTTTCCTCCAGTCCTCAGGCACCTCGCCTGTTCTCCAGGATCTTTCAAAGATGATGGAGATTGGCTCAGCAATGACTTCTGCCAGCTCCCTCAGCACTCTCAGGTGCATCCCATTGGGGCCCATGGACTTGTGAATATCTAATTGATCCCTCACTTGATCCTCCTCAACCAAGGGGAAGTCATCTTCTTTCCCCGTTAATTCCCCCAATGCCTGGGACTCCTGAGGGCTGGGCCGAGCAGTAAAGACCGAAGCAAACTAGGCATTCAGTAACTCCGCCTTCTCCGCATCCTCCATCACCATGGCTCCTGTCTCATTCAACAGTGGGCCCACAACTTCTCTGGTCTTCCTTTTGCTTCCAATATACTTGTAGAAGCCCTTCCTGTTGAGCTTGACATCCCTAGCCAGGTTTAATTCCAAGGCGGCCTTGGCTTTCCTCGTTTCATCCCTGCACGCTCTGGCAGTATTCTTGTAATCCTCCCAAGGGGTCAGGTAATGGTTATAACTACCATCAATTCACATCACTGAATTCAAGGGAAGTATCAGTGAAGTAGGAGATGATGAGAATTAATGTTTCTGGTGCTTTTAAAAATAAGAAAGCAAGCTGGGAAAACTGCAAACAAAAATTTCAGGCTGTCTTTTTGTCAGGAAGAAACAAAAGACAGCTCCCCTCCTGCTTCTCTTTGCCTGTGCAGGTATATTCAGACAGCCTTTAAATTAACTTTGACCTGTGTAGCTCCACAACAGTATTTTTAGAATGAGAGGTTTGAAGTTGGTTTTCCCATGTGTTGGTTCTAAGTCTACCAAAATGATCTGACTTCTGAATTTTTTCTATGCTTAAACTGGGCCAGATGTCTTTAACTTGATTTACACTTATCTTTTACACGTTTCTCAGAAGTGCTTTACAAAGGTTATTGGTCACCAGTAAAAGTGGAAAAGGAACAACTGAAGTTAATAAAGAGATGGGAAGCTTTTGGTCAGATAGATGACAGAATAGGTTTAGAATGTTGGAGAAGTGTGTCTCAGAATATATTCTAGACTAATAATAAGGGGAAAATAAATCTTACTCAGCTGAGTTTGTAAGGGAGTGGACTATTACACTCTAATGTTATGAGAGTCAAATACTCTCCTAATTGTGGTCTTCTGCGTTATCGACAGCAAAAGGCTTCCATCCTTAGGTAGGCTATAGAACATTCCTGTAGGTCACGTATTATTTTTAAATAATAAGAAAAATATTTGTTTATTAACTGAGACAAAGAAGACAAAGCAAAATGGATGAAAACTGAGACAAGACTGGATTTTGACCTAGGAAATTAGCTAGCTGAATTCACGGGACATGGAAATATAAAACAAGCTTTCTTGTCGATCATTCTTCATGGACTAAGAGAATCTCAGACAATTTTTCTCTTATGGCTTCAAAGAAAATTAATAAATATCTCCTGAATTTAATTAGAAAGAATCATAGTGTAATTGCATCATGCATTAGTTTCTAACTAAGATTGCCAGTAAAATTCATAATGGTAAATGTGAATAGATGCATCTTTTTATGTTAGCAGTCCTTCCTAGCAAAAGCCAAGACAACGTTATTCTTTAATAACATCTCTTTCTCTGTATTGAGTTTACATGGGGGGGTGGGGGTGGTGCCAGGGTGGCTTCTGTGAGAATTCACCAGAAGCTGCCCCCGTGTTGGGCAGAGCTAGTTTCAGCTGACTCCAAGAAAGACCCGCTGCTGGCCAAAGCTGAGACAATCAGTAAAGCTGGTGGCACCTCTGTGATAACATATTTAAGAAAGGATAAAAAATGCTGCATAACAGCAGCTGAGAGAGAGGAGTGAGAAAATGTGAGAAACAATCCTGCAGACACCAAGTTCACTGAAGAAGGAGGGGGAGGAGGTTTTCCAGGTGCCAGAGCAGAGATTCCCCTGCATCCTGTGGTGAAGCAGGCTGTCCCCCTGCAGCCCATGGAGGACAACAATGGAGCAAACATCCACCCTGCAGCCTGTGGAAGACCCCATACTGCAGCAGGTATATATGTACTGAAGGAAGCTGCAGCCCATGGAGAGCCCATGCTGGAGCAGGCTCCTGGCAGGAACTGCAGCCCATGGAGAAGGGCCCCACGCAGGAGCAGTTTGTGAAGGACTGTATCCCGTGGGAGGGATCCCATGCAGGAGCAGGAGAACAGTATGAGGAAGAAGCAGCAGAGAGGAAGTGTTGTGAACTGACTGTAATCCCCATTCCCCTGGGCTGCTCAGGGAGGGAAGAGGAGGACGTAGAAGAGTTAGGAGTGAAGTTGAGCCTGGGAAGAAGGGAGGGGTAGGAGTAAAGTATTTTTTAGCTTTGTTCTTATTTCTCACTATCCTACTCCTACTATTGCTACAATTAATTGGCAATAAATTAAATTATTATCCCCAAGTCAAGCGTGTTTTACCCATGACAGTAACTGGTAAGTGATCTCCCTGTCCTTATCTCGACCCATGAGCTTTTTGTCGTATTTTCTCCCCCTGTTCTGTTGATGGAGGGGGAGTGATAGAGCAGCTTGGTGGGCACCTGGTAGCCAGCAAAGGCCAACCAACCACAGGCGTTTGTGCTGCCCAAAGTGGGGCTATCAAGGGATTAGAGATAAGGATAGTAATTGGGAGAGGTAACGGGCAAAACATGGACTCAGCGTTGCTAGAGAGTGGAACAATTGTAGGAATTTTTGTTCTTGTAATTGTAGTGAAGGAACGAGGGGTGGAGTGTGTTTAATTGTCCACCTTTGTCAATGTTATGATGATGTTATTTTGACTTTGGTGTGGGAAGTTCTTTTTGTTGATCTAAGTGAAGTTTGTGAAGATTGCATGATGAATGTAATCTCCTTGTCCTTATTTCAACCGATGAGCTTTTAACCCCAAGTCAAGTGTGTTTTACCCATGACAGTAACTGGTAAGTGATCTCCCTGTCCTTATCTCGACCCATGAGCTTTTTGTCGTATTTTCTCCCCCTGTCCAGTTGAGGAGGGGGAGTGATAGAGCAGCTTGGTGGGTACTTGGTGGCCAGCCAAGGTCAACCCACCACAGGAACTAATCTGAGAAGTGATAAGTCACATATAGCTGGCTTAACCACACCAGGTTCAAATCTGTTCACGTTCAGGTAAATGGGTGTTTCGCCACTAAATTGGAAACAAATAGGATCAGGACCTGAACATATAACTTTGTGATATCTTGCAAAGAACTGTTTCTCAAATAGAAATTAAAAAGCATTAGAACAGGTTAATAATAAACTTGTAACAGTAGAGCTGCGTTAGACTAAATATGGGGAATTAGTGGAAAAATTAAGTGTTCTGTTCTTTTCACTTGGCAGTTTAGTTTAAGAAATATAGTGGTTACTAGAAAATTAGAGTGAACTCTAAATAAATTTGACTTCATTTATTAGTATGCTATAACAAAGATGAAGTCACTTTTCAGGACAGCATTTAAACATGTTTAATCTTATTAACTACTGAGTCCAGTAGAATTTTGTGAAACAAAAGAGGGCTGATATATTAATTTACAAAGCTTGGTATTTGTACATAACTAAGTTACACATGCAAAAAAAAAAATTAATGTGGAGCAGCTGATATGTGGTAACTATTCACACCATGGACTCTTCCTTCCCATTTTAAAAAACTATTTAGATACTTGGGTTACTAAGTGATGTGCAGAAACTTTTATAAAGCATCAAATGCTTTTTATTCTTTATTTTTAAAGAGTGCCTCTGAAATGATTAAAAACCCTTGCAGTATATTCTCTTTATCTCTAAGTTTTCTACTCTTATTCACATTAATAAAGCCATAGTTTGCAGTAATCTGTTTGCACTACTTAAAGAGTAAGGATGTAGGAATAAAATCCTTAATAAGGTTGCTATGATTAACCTTTCCTGAGGTCCTTATCACTTTCCTTAATTTATTTTTCCAAGCTGTTCTGTAACTTAATTTTTTTGAAGACGTGTGACTGTATATTTGCTGTACTACGGAAATAAGTAAAATTGATAACGGGAGATCATGAAGTGGTTTTATTATTATTGAAAATGGTCTGAAGCTCTCTTCTGTTCACTTACGTGGTCGAAAGATCTTCAGGAGGAGATTGAACAGCTGGGTGTGGGTTTGTATGAAGGAGCTGTGTCTGAATGGCACACGCAATCAATGGAGGTGACACTTCGTTCTTTGGTGGTGAATGGGGATCTCTAAATCGTAAATTCTGCAAAATGATATCCAAAGCCATATGGGGAGTCTGTTAATCAGAAATCGTGAAGTTAGTGGAAGGAGTAGCGTTTATATCAATATTATTTCTTGTGTTGAAAAATGATAGTTTTCAAAGGTACTTTTATTAAAAAGATTGAAGGCCTTTAGGGCAACAGTGTTGTTATGCTGTTACTTTTTTAGACATCAAAAAAAGGGCTAGGCTATTTTTTTTTAGTCATCAAAAGCTATTATCTGTAGTTTCTGTCTATGTGTCCAGGGCAGACCTGAGAACAAAAATAACATTCTTAACTTCTGTTGTATTTCCCAGAGTTTGTTTTTCACAAGATAGTTTCATATGTTCCAATCCCACTTTAACTATAGCCTTTAAATCCATTTTATCTGATTTAGAGACTACAATTTATCAAAAATTGTAGCCAATGGGGAAACACAGGTAAAACACCTCAAAGGAATGCCACCTGGAGAGCAGCAGAAAGGAATTGCAGCCGCTCCAGCCAGTAAGTCAGCTTCAACGGGGACCCAACTTAAATACCTCTATGCAACAGCACGCATGGGGAACAAACAAGAGGAGTTGGAGATGTGCATGTGCCTCCAGGACTATGATCTTATTGGCATCATGGAGACGTGGTGGGATGGCTCCTATGACCGGAGTTGTGGGATGGAGAGATACAGGCTCTTTAGGAAGGACAGGCAGGGGAGATGAGAGGAGGGCGTTGCCCTCTATGTCAAGGACCAGCTGGAGTGCATGGAGCTCCACCTGAGGATGGATGAGGAGCTGACAGAGAGCTCATGGGTCTAGATTAAAGGGAGGGCAGGGGCAGGTGATGTTACAGTGTGGGTCTGCTACAGGCCACCCAACCAGGATGACCGAGTGGATGGAGCCCTCTATAGACAGATAGGAGCAGCCTTGCATTCACAGGCCCTGGCCCTCATGAGGGACTTCAACTACCCCGATATCTGTTGGAGGGACAACACAGCAGGGCATAAGCAATCCAGGAAGTTCTTGGAATGTGTCAATGATAACTTCCTTCTCCAAATGATAGGGGAGCCAACGAGGAGAGGTGCCATGCTGGACCTTGTTCTCACCAATAAGGAGGGGCTACTGGGGAATGTGAAGCTCAAGGGTAGCCTTGGCTGCAGTGACCATGAGATGGTGGAGTACAAGATCCTTACGACAGCGAGAAGGACAAACAGTAAGCTTGCTACCCTGGGCCTCAGGACAGCAGACTTTGGCCTCTTGAGGGACCTGCTTGGCAGGGTACCATGGGAAAAAGCACTGGAGGGGAAGGAGCCCAAGAGAGCTGGCTAATAATCAAGAATCACCTCCTCCAAGCTCAGGAGCGATGTGTCCCAACAGTGAAGAAGTCGGACAAAAAAGCCAGGAGGCCTGCATGGATGAACAAGGAGCTCCTGGACAAGCTCAAAAGCAAAAAGGAGGCCTACAGAGGGTGGAAGCAAGGACAGGTAGACTGGGTGGAATGCAGAGAAACTGTCCGAGCGGCCAGGAACCAGATTAGGCAAGCTAAAGCCCAGATAGAATTAAATCTGGCTAGGGACATCAAGGGCAACAAGAAAAGCTTCTCTATATATGTCAGTGATAAAAGGAAGACAAGGGAAGATGTGGGCCCTCTCCGGAAGGAAATGGGAGACTTGATCACCCAGGATATGGAGATGGATGAAGTACTGAATGACTTTTTCACCTCGGTCTTCACCAGCAAGTGCTCTACCGACAACCGCCTAAGTTGCAGAAGGCAAAGGCAGGGCCTGGGAGAATGAAGAACTTCCCACTGTAGGTGAAGATCAAGTACGAGACCATCTGAGGAACCTGAAGGTACAT
The DNA here is from genome assembly GCF_964199755.1 of Larus michahellis. Taxonomy (NCBI): domain Eukaryota; kingdom Metazoa; phylum Chordata; class Aves; order Charadriiformes; family Laridae; genus Larus; species Larus michahellis. The sequence goes on along the minus strand of NC_133929.1, from coordinate 6,170,114 downwards.
AAGTCCATGGGACTGGATGAAATCCATCCATGGGTCCTGAGGGAGCTGGCAGATGAAGTTGCTAAGCCTCTTTCCATTATATTTGAAAAGTCGTGGCAGTCTGGTGAAGTTCCCACTGACTGGAAAAGGGGAAACATAACCCCCATTTTCAAAAAGGGAAAAAAGGAAGACCCAGGGAACTACAGGCCAGTCAGTCTCACCTCTGTGCCTGGCAAGATCATGGAGCAGATCCTCCTGGAATCTCTGCTAAGGCACATAGAAAATAAGCAGGTGATTGGTGATAGCCAACATGGCTTCACCAAGGGCAAGTCATGCCTGACAAATTTGGTGGCCTTCTATGACGGAGTTACAGCATTGGTGGATAAGGTGAGAGCAACCGATGTCATCTACCTGGACTTATGCAAAGCGTATGACACTGTCCCGCATGACATCCTCGTCTCTAAATTGGAGAAGCATGGATTTGATGGGTGGACCACTGGGTGGATAAGGAACTGGCTAGATGGCCGCACTCAGAATTGCAGTCAACGGCTTGATGTCCAAGTGGAAACCAGTGACAAGTGGCATTCCTCAGGGGTCAGTACTGGGACTGGTGCTCTTTAATATCTTTGTTGGTGACATGGACAGTGGGATTGAGTGCACCCTCAGCAAGTTTGCCGATGACACCAAGCTGTGTGGCATGGTCGACACGCTGGAGGGAAGGGATGCCATCCAGAGGGACCTGGACAGGCTTGAGAGGTGGGCCCGTGCAAACCTCATGAAGTTCAACAAGGCCAAGTGCAAGGTCCTGCACCTGGGTCATGGCAATTGCAGGCACAAACACAGGTTGGGCAGAGAATGGATTGAGAGCAGCCCTGAGGAGAAGGACTTGGGGATGCTGGTGGACGAGAAGCTCAACATGAGCAGGCAATGTGCACTCGCAGCTCAGAAAGCCAACTGTATACTGGGCCGCATCAAAAGAAGTGTGGCCAGCAGGTCAAGGGAGGTGATTCTGCCCCTCTACTCTGCTCTGGTGAGACCCCACCTGGAGTACTGTGTCCAGCTTTGTAGTCCTCAGCATTACAATGATGTGGACCTGTTGGAACGGGTCCAGTGGAGGGCCACGAAGATGATCAGAGGGCTGGAGCACCTCTCCTATGAGGACAGGCTGAGAGAGCTGGGGTTGTTCAGTCTGAAGAATGAAAGGCTCTGGGGAGACATTATAGCAGCCTTCCAGTATCTGAAGGGGGCCTACAAGAAATCTGGAGAGGGACTTTTTACAAGAGCACGTAGTAATAGGATGAGGGGCAACGGTTTCAAACTGAAAGAGGGTAGATTTAGATTAGATATTAGGAAGAAATTTTTCACTATGAGGGTGGTGAGGCAGTGGAACAGGTTGCCCAGGGAAGCTGTGGATGCCCCATCCCTGAAAGTGTTCAAGGCCAGGCTGGATGGGGCTTTGAGCATCTTGGTCTAGTGGGAGGTGTCCCTGCCCATGGCAGGGGGATTGGAACTAGATGATCTTTAAGGTCCCTTCCAACCTGAACCATTCTGTGATTCTATGAAAAAGTTTTTCTATTTTTAATTTAAAAGAATTTAAGTTCAGTTACATTTCCTTCCTAAGGTTATGCATGTGTGCCTTCTTACAGTTGCTGAAGAAGGACTTAGACTTACAGACCTGGTGTCATTTGAAATAAGCCAGTTGATAGCTCTTATGTGTTGTTGTTGACAGATGGTTGTGTGCCTGGTTGCTTGGTTTTTTTTGGTTGAACTGAAATTATAATATAAAAAATTTATGAAGAATGTTGACTTGTTTGGATAACGTTTTAATAGCTGAAAATGTAAGTTAAAAATTTGGACTTGAACACTTCATTTGATTGTTGTGCAAAGGAATGACATATAAAGTAAATGTTTATTCCTGGAAATAAAAGTTTCCTTTGGAAAAAGTTAAAAAAAAAAAAAAAAGAAATGTGAAGAAAAAAAGACAAACAAGCTATAAGTGCTCCCCACCCCTTGTGTGAGCTGAAATTGCATTGTGATTCTTTGTTAGAATAGGGACTGATTCCCTACCTAAGCATATTCTTAAGTATCTTGTTCTATAACAAATAAAAGTGACTATTTCAGTCACTTCTGCAAAACTAGAAGCTAGTATAACTCGTGAAAAGTAGAAATATTGAAATACTTGTTAAACGAAAACCTGAATTAGCCAGTGACTTAAGTGAATTTAGAATTTTTCCTCAAATGCTGAGGAAAATGAAGTATGAAGTATGATTTATAATCTCAATAACTTTTGTGCCAGTGATCAGCTTGTGAACCTTCTATTAAACAAAAAGCCATATAACATTTCAAGAGAGAATGGAGCTATGAAGAAACTTTGGGAGAGAGAGGAGATTTTTTTTTTTTTAAGGTACATAAAGCTGTAGTATAGCTTATTTGCTAGAGCTGATGCAGTTTGATAAAGCTAGTTGTGACTCAGCGCTTCTAATTCTTGCATTTATTAAGACTTCTCATACTGTAAAAGTATCAGTGTGTAGATACTGTTTCTGAAAGGCAACAAGGAACACCACTTATCTATAATTTCCATTGTGTTCTGATTGAGATAATATTATGACTTGTAACGCCTTTTTAATAGGGAGCAGTTATTAATCTAGACATTTTTGTTTGATGTTTTCTCTGTGTGTGTATATATAAATTCTATAAAAACATTGCAAAAAAATATAAAAGCTTTTTGAGGAGATGCTGATTTGGTATATACAAGGTTATGTAATCAAATCTAAATAAATATGTACTTTCAGCATATAATAAGCTACTAGCTAATTGTAAAGAGAAGCAGCAGCTCTTCTTGAGGAGAATGTTGGGAGTATTAGAACCATTAGTTTTGATTTGTCTGAAAAGTCTGGAAACCATTTTCCTTTTAGCTATTGAATTAGCTCATCTGAGCAGCTGGACAGAATGGATTTGAATTCAAGCTAGTCTGGCTGAATGGGCACTACAGGTGAATGCTGTCTACATAATAACATGATGCTCTGTTGTACTGCTAATAATTTTGCAGAAGAACTGGAATATTAAGCTGCTGTTCTCAGCCATAGGAAAACAATGCTTTAAATGACATGGTGTGTTAATACACTGTGCTGTTATGAATGCAAATGCAAAATGAAGTGACCACATGTTTTGACTGGTAAAATTTAGCTGGTTTTCCCTGGTATCTTCTAATCTCATGTTCTTAGTGACCCAATAAAAGTTTCTGTCCTTCCCTTCCCCCAAGGTTAATTTTTTTGTTTGTTTCCATTTATTTTCATGAGCAAATATTGCATCTGAAGATGACTTTGCATTTCAGTAATCATGTAGTTAGCATAAAAATACCTATATGGTATAGTCCATAAGGCTAGCAAGGATGTCCTCTCAGAACTTAGCTATTCAATTTGCTTTCTCTCTCTCTTTTTTCTTTTTTTTTTTTTTAATAAAAAGCAGGGTTTTCTCTGTGTGTGTAGAATCTAATTATTATTTTAATTATAAACTTGTTCTTTGATAATATTGTCCTTGACCTGATTTCTTAAACTTTCAGAGTACCAGTATTTGTATCTGTAAAGTCTTCATCACTCTGTAGGTGTCTGTGTACACACATGAAAGTATGCATATGGAATCGTTTAGCTTGTAAAAGACCTTTAAGATCATCAAGTCCAACCGTTAACCTAGCACTGACAAGTCCATGACTAAACCACGTCCCTAAGTGCCACATCTACGACCTCCAGGTGACTCTACTTCCCTGGGCAGCCTGTTCCAATGCTCGACAATCCTTTTGGTGAAGAAACTTTTCCTAATATCCAATCTAAACTTCCCCTGGTGCAACTTGAGGTCATTTCCTCTTGTCCTGTTACTTGGGAGAAGAGACCGACACCCACCTCTCTACAACCTCCTTTTCTCTAGGTTAAACAAACACAGCTCCCTCAGCCGTTCCTCATAAGACTTGTTCTGTAGACCCGCTTTGTTGCCCTTCTCTGGACATGCTCCAGCAGCTCAATGTCTTTCTTATAGTGAGGGGCCCAGAAGTGAACACAATATTTGAGGTGGGGCCTTACCAGTGCCGAGTACAGGGAGACAATCACTTCCCTAGTCTGGCTGGCCACGCTATTTCTGATGGAAGTCAGGATGCTGTTGGCCACCTGGGCACACTGCTGGCTCATGTTCAGCTGGCAGTTGACCAACACCCCCAGGTCCTTTTCTGCCAGGCAGCTTTCCAGCCACTTGGAAAATGCTTGTAGTGTTGCTACAAAGGTGTACATAGGTATATTGATATTAAAATATACAAGGAACATGATAAAAAATATGAATTTATTTAATGACTTATTATTACCTGTCTCGTTAGATTTGAAATGATTGAAATTAGACTTGGGGTCTCTCCTGAGATACAATAATGTAGAAGTTGTATGGTTCCTGTCCAGCTAGAGAGCTGGCTGGCCCTGGTTAATCTGTATGGGAACATGGCCAGCTCCCATGAGAAGTGCTGGTGAAGGGGAGCTGGCCAGGCTCCCCCCTCTCCTTGCTGGATGATAAAGTCTGTGGAGGAGCTAGTTTCCTTTGAGAGGGGCTGCTTGGTTCATGCACAGCTCCTTGCAATGGCTGTGAAGACACAGAAGTGCAAGAGGACAGCAAAAAGTAAATTGCTGGTGACTCTCTCCAAGGGAAATAGCTGTTAAAAAGCACTCTCGAGTTAAGGACGACCCACTGTAAGCAGTAGGAAATGCGTCACAATATTTGGAACTGTGCTTCCCTCTGTGTGGATTTATAATGCTGTTGTCCTTGGAACCAGCATAGATATCTCTGTGCGCACACACATGTGGGTGTTGTGAGAGACAGCTAAAACTGTAAGCGACCCTATAAATTTAGGACCAAGAGGGAATACAAACTCAACACTTGAGTCCCTCAGAATACGTGAGAGATGAAAATAAAAATTGAGTAGTGTTTTCATTGTCTTACTACTGCGTCAGAGCTCCTTATTGTGAACTTCTATCTAGTTTGGTCTATGCATACTCACTGGAGAAGAAAGGATGAAGGAATACTATTAGTTTTAAGGAACAGGTCTTTTGGGGGATATAGTCTCTCTTATAATTTCTTATTATGCTGTGAGAAACTTTCACTTTGAACAGTGGCTTTCATAAGGAAGACCTATGCTTTGTGCATAGCCAAGGAAGCAATAGCTGCAGTCTTGGAGCCTTAATGTGAGGGGAAAGACAAGTTCCAACCCCCCTGCCATGGGCAGGGACACCTCCCACTAGACCAGGTTACTCAAAGCCCCATCCAGCCTGGCCTTGAACACTTCCAGGGATGGGGCATCCACAACTTCTCTGGGCAACCTGTTCCACTGCCTCACCACCCTCACAGTAAAGAATTTCTTCCTAATATCTAATCTAAATCTCCCCTCTTTCAGTTTAAAACCATTACTCCTTGACTTGTCACTACCGGAACTGGCAAAAAGTGTCTCCAGCTTTTTTTTGAGCAACCTGACTTAGTGGAAGATGTCCCTGCTCATTGCAGGGGGGGTTGGAAATAGGTGATCTTTGAATGTCTCTTGCAACCCAAACCATTCTATGATTTTATTTGTGTTTGTTTATTATAAATAAAAGTAATTTTTCTTTTTAGAAGGAATGCTCCATGATATCTAGGCTAAAGCCTAAAATTTGAGTGAATATCTCTTCTGAAACAGCGGCAAATCATTTTTGAGGGGAAAAAACATGAAAGCACTAAGAAGCACTTGCTGTTCTTAGTCTCGCATTTAAGACAGTGATATTTAATAATATCAGAAATGATGCTTGACATAAATATTGCGTTGTAACAGAAGTATAACTATTCCTATGACTTCTGTTTTCAGTAGAGATGTTTATGCTGGCTTTGGTATGATAAAACAATTCAATTTGAAAGCATTTATGCATTCTAAGAAACAAAATGCTCTGCAGTATCCTTTGATTTCCTGGATGGAGACCATTAATACAAGTGGGAGGTCAAAAGTTAATGTTAGACTGTCAAAATAGACCTTACAAATGTAAAATATGTTAAATATTACCAACACCCCCCTCCTTTGGAAAGTTTCCTTAATGTTTTTGCACTTCAGTTTTTAACACATTATTAAAAATTAACTAATTATATAACATACCGGGTTTTAATCTGCATTTCTGATGTATACAAATATATATCAACTATACTTTCCAGGTATTACAGTACTTATTTAAAATATCAATTAGAAAATCGAGCACCAAATATTTTATCTACAGTTCATGAAAGCAGAATGTACAAAGTATAAAGTCATATTTGTGTGGTAAATGTGGGTGTTTTTTGTTTCCTAGATATGTTTTGGTACATGATAATTACGTATAATAATAGAAAACATCAAGAGATCTAGACTCATCTTTTCCAGTTATGATGACTGAAATGTCATTCAGTGGAGAAAAATGGTAGTCAGTAGGGTCGGAGGGGGATGACAGGACAAATTAGGAGGAGCCGTTGATTCCCTCGAGGGTAGAGAGGTCTTACAGAGAGATCTTGATAGATTAGAGCACTGGGCAATCATCAACTGTGTGAAATTTAATGAGAACAAATGCCAGATTTTGTACCTGGGATGGTGTAATTCTGGGTGTACATATAGATTGGGGGACAAGAGGCTGGAGTGCTGCCCTGCAGAAAGGGATCTGGGGGTTTTGGTTGATGCTAAACTCAGTATGAGTCAACAGTGTGCCCTGGCAGCCAAAAGCGCTAATCACGTCCTGGGGTGCATTAAGCACAGAATAGCTAACCTGTTGAAAGAAGTGATTGTCCCACCATACTCAGGATTGGTGCAGCCTCACCTTGAGTGCTGTGTGCAGTTTTGAGCTCCACGATATAAGAAGGGCATCAAACTATTGGAATGTGTCCAAAGGAGAGCAACAAAGTTGGTGAAAGGCCTCGAGGGCATGACTTATGAAGAGCAGCTGAGGATACCTAGGATTGCTCACCTTAGAGAAGAGGAGATTGAGGGGTGACCTCATTGCTGCCTACAGCTTCCTCAAAGGGGGGCAGCGGAGGGGGAGGTGCTGATCTCTTCTCTATGGTGTCTGGTGACAGGATGTGACGGAATGGCTTAAAGCTGCATCAGGGGAAGTTCAGATTAGATATTAGGAAATAGATCACTGTAGCATTGCATGGGGTTGTTATGACCCAAGTGCAGGACATGTGATACTCCATGCAGTTAAGGAGGGCTAGAAATGTTCTCTTCACTGTTGCTGCTGTCTTAACCACAAGATTAGTCTGTGGGAATAAACAGAATGGTTTATTGAGCATTGACCTAAGAAGTGACAGACTTGAGGAAGTACGTAAGCAGAGAGAAATTACATTTTTATATACGTATGTGTAGTATTATACTTTTTTTGTGTATGTGCGGCTATATGAAAAAAGGTATTGGGTCCAATTCTATTCCCTTACAGACTTCTAGAAAAGCTGAAGATAGGAGTAAAAATAATTTTAATTTGGAAGCAGTGAATTATAATCTTTGCAAATTTTAGCATACCTTTAGATCTCCAAATATAGTTTATTATTAGCATTAAGCTGACAAAGCCTTAGTACAGTGCCACTCAATTCAAGAACCACAAAGCTAAATAAGATATAGACTCCTTAAGTTTTACTTTCTTCTTTGGATTTTAATTTTGTATGCCTATATATTGCAATTTTTATAGACTCACAAAGTGTAAATAATCTGAAATACTGTCTTCTCTAATGTAATGCAGATGGCTTTATCAGCATATTTTCTTTCCAATTGTGTGTGATTCTGATTGCTACCTAAACTCCCAGTAAAGAATTAAAAGAATTACAAGCTTCAATTTTTATTTTATTTTAAAACAGACTAGATAATACAAACGTGTTCTTACCATCTGAGTGGCTAAATTTGTATTTTATGATTTTTTTTTGAAGGAATATGGATTCCCTCTTAAAGAAGCATTATGTTGACCGAAAATGGAAGTTACTTTGTATTCCAATGATTTAGAGACATTTGGTGCAAATTATTTTCTTAGGCATTAGTTAAAGCAAAATTTTTCAATAAGAGTTAATCATGTCAAAAAGGCATACCATATACTATTCTGTGCTTTATGGGTTCATATTGAACAGACTATTGTACTAAATGTGCGACATATCTTGCTGGGAAAAGTGGAAAATATTACAGAATTATTAAAGCAATGTGTGATATGGTACTTTATTTCACTTCATATATAACAACATGACTCTATTGTGTAGGTTTCAGAAAAAGGGAAAACCTGAGATCTAAGGGTAGCCTGAATCATTTTTATTTATATTTTTTTTAGTATGCAGTAGTTCTGCATTGCCTAGGTCTGTAATTTTATAAACTCTTGAGAAAAGTCATGTTCTCTCCCCTCTGGTAGATTACATCCTGGTGGCCAGTCAATGCCCTGCAGAGATGGTCTGTGTATTTGGTGCTTTGCTCTTGACCACAGCACAGTCTGGGGATCATAGTGAAGGCTGATTGTGGAAGCAGGCTCGGTCTAACTTTTCAACTTTGGAGAAGTTTAATTGCAATACCAGCCATTTGTGTTTCCACAGAGGAAGTAAAATAGGGTCTGTATATAACATTGTGCTTGATTTTCTGGAAGGGTGTGTGTAAGGAAGACTTGTATTGGAAGTTTGTTTTATAAACGTGGGAGATGAGGATAAAGGTTTCAAAACAAAGTCCACGGTGTCACGGTCTGTTTGTATCTCAAATTTTCAGGACAGTGTACTCTGTGATTTAAACTTTATTTCATTAACTCATTAAGAAACATGACAAACGGGCTCAATCCCCTTTTGCCCAGACTAGTCTATCACATGAATTCACTTATTCACCATTCAAGTCATAAAGTTTCATAATTTATAACCCATAACTCTTAATATCGTGCACCTATGAGCAAAAGAAAAGAATTAGTTACCTAGCTGACAGTGAGAGTGCTCATCCTTCCTCCTCCATCATGATGTGGGCGTCCCCTGTGTCACACCGGGAAGCATGAAAGCCTCAGCAGTCCAGCTGCTGTTGGATCCACTTCAAAAGCTTTTTGGGTAAGCTAATGTTTTATACCTTCCAGCTTGGAGGTTTGGTCTATACCATTTCCATAAGTTAGCAGATTCTGAGAGACTGCCAGACAAAAGATAATGGCTGCAGGAGACAGCAATTTGCAAGTGATAATGGCTATAGTATAATAGTCCTTCAACTCTTTCTGGCCACCTGTCCTGCCTACGTGGTGCTTTGTCTTTGACCTAATGGCACTGCTCCCAGCGTGCATCAGTCCTTAGCATGAGCTGTGTTAGTCAAAAATCTAAGCAGGAGTTGAGTGAACAGTCACACACAGTAAAGGCAAAAGCTTTTAGAGGCTTCCGGGTTAGATTTTGCAGTGTACTACCTCAGAAGTACTTAAGGGTTACCAGTACAGCATCGTTCTTTAACCTTATATTGCACTGCTTGTGAAATACTTTACTCTGAGACACCTAAAACATCATGTAAAGCATAAGGCTTTCTTTGTCCTGGGAGCCAAATATTAGATACTCTATGCTTGAGGCATGAAAGCTTTATAAAAAATTATCAAAATAAAATCATGGATGAAAGGTTAAAAGCACTGCATGCAGGTAAATGCGTTGCATTTCTTAGGGGGCTAAGTAGCTAGGTGATCATACAGCATTCATATGGCTGTGCAGCTGTTTGTTCTAAATTTCAGTTCTTCCTTATAAATTATTCATATGATATGTTTGCTTAGATAAGCTCTCCTAATCACAGAGAGACTGAATTGGACCAAAAGAAAAAATGCTGTGTGATATATTCTGTGTGAAATTCCCAACAAATAGATCTTAATTTAAAATTGTTAAACATTCCAAATGTTAATTTATAAGTTACTATTTGTGCTTTGTGTAAAGTGCAAAGAAATTTAAAGGAAGTAATGACTCTCTGTTCACAAATATGACCCAAATTTTAATTAAAGCTGATTTTATTTCTGAGGTTGAAGTTTGCAGAACTGTAATTGTTATATTATTTGCCTTTCTAACAAATTTATGTATTGGTTGTATATTGCTGCTTATCATAATGTCCTGAAGGTCGGCCAAGCAAGATAATTTATTTTTTTTACTCTATGAATTTTTGTGATAGAACATCTCATAATAATTCCCTAAAGTTAGTTGTTGTTGAGAACTATATCTTCAGGAATGGAAATTTATGCTTATAATTTTAAATACACAGTGGTATATTCTAGATATTTTGGAGTGTATATTTTGGTTTAGATATTAGTTTAGTTATTAAATCATTGCTGTCCTTTTTTTTCTACTTCTATTTTGTCTTCAAAATAAAAGTTTTAATTCAGTGTTGCTTCAGTTGTTACTATGTTACTGCCTTTTTGATATTGAACTGGTCCTTGTAGCAAGCACCTTGCAAGCACCATAACCACTTGACAGTGTTCTGCCCTGCACTGAACAAGCTATCTACTTTGTGCAGAAAAGTCATGTTTGTGTCCAGTGGCTGAAGTATATTCTTATTTGTCTTGTAGGCACAGGAGAGAGTGGCAAAAGCACGTTCATCAAACAGATGAGAATCATTCATGGATCAGGTTACTCTGATGAAGACAAAAGGGGCTTTACAAAATTGGTGTACCAGAATATATTTACAGCAATGCAGGCCATGATCAGAGCCATGGATACCCTCAAAATCCCATACAAGTATGAACATAATAAGGTGAGATTTTTGTTTATTTCCATAACTGAAACTTTTCCTCTTTTATCTTTAGGAAATGTACTGAAGATCTCTAAAAATTATACATCACATATAAGTTATATTTTACCTAAAATTTAGAAGAAAAGGGCTTCTTCCAGTCCTGCCTCTAGTTCTCTGCCCTTTGCACTGCTCTGATAACACAGTTCCTAACAAGATGTCTGGGGGGTTTGTCATAGCGAGAGGGTAAAGGGCAGGCTGGTGTTTGCCTGTGACTTTAGTTATCTTTTTTCCTTTCCTCCCAGTCCATGTATTGGCCAGAGCACAGTTAAGCCATTTTTCTGGTTTGTACCAGTACTACTTAAGGTTTTCCATTAATATGTGGGGAAAAAATAAAATTATTAGAAAAATAGGTGGGGATAACTGCTTCTGTGTGAGTATATTATAAATAAAACTTTTGATACAAGGCCTTAGAATAAGCAAATTCTTTTGAAAGTGATATCATTGAAATTTAGAAAGAGAAAATACATTTAAAGCATTTTGTAAGGTCTGTCTTTGATTAGCCTAACTTCTTTCCATTTTTTCCATTCAGAAATTGAAATCAAATGTATAACTGGTATAACAAGTATTAAAAAGGAAATTTGTGTGTGTATTTCAGCTCCATGTTTTTGCTGTACATAAAGCACTGAATTTCCTAACAAGCTTACTTGAAAAGTTAGTTGATTGTGAAGCGCACGTTTTTATTTAGAATTGGTATTGACTGTCACTTTGCTGTAGTATATGAAAGTCTTAATCTTAAATCAGTAAATTATTTCCTTGTATTATACTACAAAGTATATATTCTACAGTTATTATTCAAATTGAGTGTTGAATTTATATAAAATTGTTCATATAGTTGATATGGCATAGCTGTATACACATGACCAGAGCTTTCTAATTCATTTTCTCTATATAAAAATAACTTCACTGAAAATGAGCAAGTCTTTATCTTTTAGCTCAGCTACTTTGCAAGCATTCCCATCAGTTCTAATAGGGCTGGCTAGGTGTGGAGTAAAGTAAAACTTGCCAAAGTTGTCAGGTTCTAGATGCAATTCCTTTAAAAACTCAGGGGAATTAAAAAATGCAAACTTGTTTGGTTCCCCCCCCCCTTTTTTTTTTCTCCATTGAAAGCAAATTCGTTAGCCTTGCAAACTAAAACACACAGGAAGGGCACTTACTATTAATTTGAATCTCATATCAGGAAATTCAGTCCCTGGAGAGAATATGTCAAAGTTTGAGTAACAGCATATTTTTAGCTCAGTATTTGTTTTGCACAATAGCTTAGAAAACTACAGCTCAAGCTGATGTTTATGCGGCTGAGCCTAAAGAAAAGAGAGTGAGGTGACCCTTTTATCAAATTCAAAAAGTTCAGTTAAGTAGGCAGTTGGGATCTTTGTACAGTGTAAAAAATGACATCTAGGCTGGATTATTTTAATATCATCAATGTAGGAAGAGGCATATTTTAAGTTAAGGAAGTTAGTTCTTCCAGCATTGTGTTGGCTTCTGTCGTGGTTTGGCCTCAGACAGCAACAAAGAACCACATGCCGCTCTCTCGAGCTTCCCAAATACGGAGAAGAATCGGAAGAAAAAGGCAAAACTCGTGAGTTGAGACAAAGGCAATTTAACAGAACAACAAAGGTAACAAGAAAACAACAACAATAACACGGACAGAGGAATATACAAACACGATTATGGAATCCCCGCCAGACCCAGGACAGCTTCATAGTCACCAATATAATTAAAGAGGCAGAGTCTGAAATGCATTGTCCTATATTATAATAATCTAGGCTCTTTGAAAGATTTATTATGAGAACAGTGAAAGTCAGTTGAGAAATGTAAATATTAGTGTTTACATTGTAATGTCTCAGAACTGATGTTAGGGCATTGTATCATACTTCTTTCATCACACTTCTTTCTTGTTAACTCAAGAATATGAGCTCTACTGAGGTTTAAGATAATGGGTGAGGGTTGTCTCTTCTCTTAGGGATGTGACATAGGAAATGTTGGTTTATGGATTGTTTTTTAGTTTCCTTTTGAGTAAATGTTAATGTGTTTACATTATTTTTTTAACCAGAAGTTGTGAAGTTTTTATATGCATCTTGAATTTTGGAGAAGCAGTTTATAAATTACAGAAAAGGCTTAGGTGTTTGGTTGTTTTGTTTTGTTTTGTTTTGTTCTGCTTTTACAGAAATGGACTTGAGCAATTCTCAGAATTGACTGTCTGCAAAATTTTTGTGAATGTACAGTAGTAACTCACGTGCAACCACTGACATTCAAATTCAATTTTTAAAAATTAAGATAGATGTATATATCTTAAAATCTTTTTAAAAACTGTCTTTTTATAAATTTGACCTATGTATCTATGTTCCTGTCAGTCCTTTCAAATACTGAATTAAGAAAACCATTAACTTTAGTTTTTTTAACTTCTGACATTCCTGGTGTTGTCCATAGTGGCTTAGAAGCCATTGCTCCAGGTAATGTAGTCCCCCATTTCTCTTTTTCTATCTTTTTCCATGTCTAATATTGCTGAAGGTTGGCTTTTTTTTTTCTCATGTTGTTACAGAAGTTTTACTAAATAAATCTACTACTGTACTAAAGAATTATTACCACTTTTACCCCTTATTGTTCCTTTTCAATGTAATTTCCAGAAGACAGTTGCCTCTTCTTACAGACGGTCAGGAAGGTGTCACTCAGTAGTGGTTAGCAGGCAGGAAATCTTAATTGAATTCATGCCCATAATTTCCTGTGAGACTTCTTAAATATTTATAACAAGATATCTAAGTGAGTAAGATAGTAACAGAACAGGTTACAAGAAAATATAGAGACTGAAAACATAAAATCACGTCTTATTGTAGACCAAGACTTTTGCTGCAAAGAGTGGTTATATTGCTGAAGTTAGCCCCAGCCGGCAACAAAGAACCACGCGGCCGTTTGCTCACTCCTCCCCGCGGCGGGACGGGGGAGAATCAGAAGAAAAAGGCAAAACTCGTGGGTTGAGATAAAGGCAGTTTAACAGAACAGCGAAGGAAAGAGGAAAACAACAATAATACTGATAAAGGAATATATAGAAACATAATTAATGTACAACCGCTCACCACCCAGAAAGCCCCAGCCGGCTCTGGAGCAGCGATTCCTGCAGTGCCCCCCCCCCCACTCCCCTGGCTATATACTGAGCATGACGTCACATGGTATGGAATGCACCTTTGGCTAGTTTGGGTCAGCCTTTCCAGCAGTGTCCCGTCCCAGCTCCTTGTGAAAATTAACCCTGTCCCTGCTGGAACCAGGACAAACACACACAATAAAGTGGCTCTTCAAGCAGATGGAGAAGACTGAACTGTGCAAACAGTATTCTTCAGCGTCTCAAACGCGAAACAGAGAGTTTAAAAGCAGGTTGCAGGAAAAAGGGATTTATAGTAGTCATGTTGGTTAGTATTTGACATAGCCTAGTACTCTCAGATGTCTTCCTCCAGACACACAAAAAATAAAGAAAAATTAATAGAAGTTTTGCAGACAGTTAAATGCAAATGTATGGTTGGACTTGATGATCTCAAAGGTCCTTTCCAACCATGAAGATTCTATGATTCTAATACTGTGAAGCTCCTGATGCATTTTTTTTTTCCGCAAGAAATAGACTACCTAAGAGCCAGCCAACATGGAAGAGAGTGTATAGTAGGATTTCAAGTATTGTAATCAGTTAACATCTATTCAGATAAAGAAATTGAAGATCAGTCTTTTTTTTTTCAGGAGCCTTGTTTGACATGAGGTAAAAACTGGTTCCCCAACAGCTTTACATTTCCTTCCATGAGGATGTTCATTAAAGAGCTTTAGGGGCTTCAATAAAGCCATGAACAATTTCTTCCTCAGTGCTTCATAAAGAATGAACTTCCACAAGGACTTCCACAATCCTAAATAGATCTCAGTCTCTCCCCAACTGCTTTTCTCTTCTTTTTAACTGTCTCCCTCTGTCATCCTCTCATGCCTAGCTGGCCTCTCCAGTCTTTTTACATTTGACCTTATGAAGTTTTTACCTTATAAAGTTTTTATCTGTTTACCTGTGACTTTACCATATTGTCCTACTCTCTACTGTTTTCATTTTTCATTATATTTGAAGCAAACTTTTTAAAAATCATCTTTTTATCTATGTAGTAACTTATATCCTGTCCTCCTCCTACCATTTCACTTGCTTCCCTCATTTGTTTACCTTTTGGTTAGAGCAGGGATTTCTTGCATTTGTCTGTATTGTTCCAATGATTTTGTGAATTACTCATTTCCATCTCTTATATTCTGCTTTACTATTTCATATTTTATCCCAACAGAAGTGACTTTTAGATTTATTTTTTTTTCCAAGTGCAGGAAAAATGATTCTGTATCAGAGGTAAGGTAGGTTAGCAGGGTCACTCAAAAAGCTGAGAATATCTTTCTTAAAAATAAACATATAAATATACAAGCAAACATTTTTCACCTTCCCAGTAAAATTATAGGTAATTTCACCTACATGAAATGTCGAGACTGTTTAAACCTTCAGTTCTGCAAATGTACTTAAATATTCACATTTTAGAACAGCTGCAAACCCCAAATAGTCAGTGAATTAATTGCATTTAAGTTCATGCATGCGCTAACATTTAATTTTGAAAAGAGTAGGACCTTGATTATGGAATATATATGCCAAATATAGGATACTGTAGACATAAATTTGAAAACTCAATGTTAGCTACTCGTTTTGCAGTGCATTAAAATTTCTTCATTCCTCCTTTTATATTTAATTTTAAGAGAAGCACTTTATTTTTTAAAAAACATAATATTTTAAGTGATTAACTGCCCTTTGCTAATGGAAACTGATAAGTCATATACAAAAGCATATGTGTGGGGTGTGGTGTCCATGTTTATCTTTCCAATTCCATCATTTTACTTCTAATAGAGAGAGAATGGGTGGTGAAAATGCTTGCTTACAGATTCTTGTAGATTTTGCAATGGCTCCTGCAGGGCTTAAAGGACAATAACTATAGGAAGATATTTCTAGCTTTTTTTGTCAATGTTGTTTCTTTTTAATAAGTATTCTTTCTCTTATACTTCAGATATGTTTGTCACATAGTTATTTTTCTTATTGGGTGTCTGAAAAGAAACATTCATGTGAGCATGCATTCTGATAATAAAAATGTGAAATACTCTTAGGTCAACTTTTCTATGTAATAGAGGTCTGGAGTTTATTTTAAGGTAATGAGTGAGATGTCACAGTCTTGGAACGATTCTGACTTTTTCCTTTATTAACAGTAGTTATATAACTATATGGGTATTTGTATTATATATAATATTTAATATACAAATATAAACATATTTTTTCTTAGAGTAAAATATTTGTTAACTTCCTAATTAGTTCATTCATTTGTACAAGTTATGTGTTTAGATAACCCAGTGTTTAATTCTGAAATAATTTCAGATTGAAATATTTTCTTAAAATTCCTCTGAAATTTAAAAAAAAATATTTCCCTCCCCAGTAAACATTTTTTGTGAAACTAACTGATGCAGTTATGTTCCATTTATGTTATGTGAAATTACTAAAAACTCTTCAGTCTCATGTCTTCATCGTTCATTTCTACTAACTCACAAGATCTGCTTGAAAAGGTGGACAGGGAATGGGGATTGCGGTCAGTTCATCACACATTGTCTCTGCTGCTCCTTCCTCCTCACACTCTTCCCCTGCTCCAGCGTGGGGTCCCTCCCACAGGAGACAGTCCTCCATGAACTTCACTAATGTGAGTCCTTCCCACGGGCTGCAGTTCTTCATGAACTGCTTCAGCGTGGGTCCCCCATGGGGTCACAAGTCCTGTCAGAAAACCTGTTCCAGTGTGGGCTCCTCTCTCCACAGGGTCACAGGTCCTGCCAGGAGCCTGCTCCAGCGTGGGCTTCCCACAGGGTCACAGCCTCCTTCAGGCACATCCACCTGCTCTTGTGTAGAGTCTTCCACAGGCTGCATGTGGATATCTGCTCCACCGTGGACCTCCATGGGCTGCAGGGGGACAGTCTGCCTCACCATGGTCTTCACCATGGGCTGCAGGGGAACCTCTGCTCTGGTGCCTGGAGCGCCTCCTCCCCCTCCTTCTTCACTGACCTTGGTGTCTGCAGAGTTGTTTCTCTCATATCCTCACTCCTCTCTTCCGGCTGCTGTGTGCAGCAGGTTTTTTTCCCCCTTTTAAAATATGTTATCACAAAGGTGCTACCACTGTTGCTGATTGGCTCAGCTTTGGCCAGCAGCAGGTCCATCTTGGAGCTGGCTGGCATTGGCTCTATCGGACATGGTGGAAGCTTCAAAACCTTGTCATGCAAACCCAATACAATTTTATAAATTCTCTTGCAGTCAGCCTGCAAATTAAAATAAAAAGAACATAGGGAAGAGTAAAATGTTGTGACATTTTTCAAAAGTAGCTTGTGGAACGTTTAACTTAGATGTGCAGTAATAATTTGGGGAAGAAAATAACTTCAACATTTATTTTCTTTTTTAAAAAGCTTTTTCAGCTACCTGCCATTTCATAACTAGCTTGTGTTTTTTAAACCCTTTTCTGTAGTGAAAAAGTTAACTGGTTCTGTAGTAATGCAGGTGCCAACAGTATTGGGCTGAGATATCACTAAAAGATATGAAGAACATTTGACTAGTACATATAGTACATGTATGTACTTTGGCAGACAGTATAAAATGGATAATGGATTTTTCTAAAAGAGAATTGGAGTTACTTTGTTTCAAATTTGCTCATGGGAAAAGGTGTTTAAGGATATGTATGAGGAAATTGAGGAATACATGAATGAAGAGATTTTTTCAGGGGTTGCACAGGAGTCTCTTGCACAATGGGATATCTGCAAGGGAGAACAAAGAGTGTTTAAGTAGTTTTTAAACTGCCTTCAGGAATTTTCGAAGAACCCTATCTGTCCCTTTTTGGATGCTCGTCATCTTTTGTGGTCTTCCTGTAGAGCTTCCTGTGTACTGTTCTTGGATACCATATGAATCATCAGTGTGTGTGGTGTTTTACCCATCTGACAAATGAGAAAACTGCAACAACAATATTTTTCATGTTCTTCATTGAGATTGGCTCTATTAAGAGAACTACTTTCTTAGATTGCACTGGAATGAATTTATGTGATCCAGTAGGTCTTTTTTAATTTCTGTCATCTACTAGCTAGGATAGACAGTAGAAAACAGCCTTTTATGAATGCATGCCAAGCAGATGTTACAACCGTCTGGGTGTACTGAAACAGATGCCATCTACAGAAGCCTTTTCAACATAAAATGTAATCACATTGTGGCTGTTCCACATTCTAATGTAAGTTTTCATCATGTCCTGCATTACTGGGTTGAACTACATGAAAATTGGATTGTGTGATTTCTTTCCCCTTGGGAAAGGAATGAAAATGAGATTTCTCATATGAAGCTATTCCCAATGAGAGGAAATGTACGTAAATATGCCTTGGAGGGGATTTGACAGTATAAAGGTAGTCGTATAGCTGAGATGCAGCTTGACTCGTCAAACCTACTTTTAAGGTTAGGGCTAATGCCTGAATAAGTGTATTCAGTAATGTTTCTCCAGTGTTCAGATGGTCTCATTAAGTCATTATTTCTTAAACATGACAGTTATTTCTCAGCAGGATACCAAATTAAGTTTTTTCACTAAACACCTTTTTTGCCTATTCTGTATTTGGCGGTTAGATTTCTTTGATCATGTTAGGGTTGTGTATGTGGTGGTTTGGTGGGGTGGGCAGGTGGTGGGGTCTTTCACCATGGGTATTCTCCATATCTGATCTTGTACAACAGTATTATACTGAAGAAAGTAAGAGGAGGAAATAAACAAGAACTGTTATACTGCTGCTTTTTTCCTGGTTCCCATATTTCTTTTGAGTATTTAGTCTTTGAAACTTAGTAAGTTTCTCAGGAAATTTTCTCTAGCAGTATGGATCATGGAATTCATCACATGGGGGTCATTCTTTGACATAACATCATTTTGTCTAGCTATATGAAGCTAAGGTGGCTGTGAAGTACAGTCTTTCTGATTTAGTAGTATTTTCAGACTTATTTTACAGAGAGAGGGCTATTACCAGCTGCAGAGTTCTAAAGAACTGTGATACAATGTTTGTTAAAATAAGTATGCCAAGTGACTGTGGAACCAAACAGAAAACAGTGTCATAATTTTAGGCTTTACAGTTGATGGTATTGTACAGAATACAAAAACATCCCTTCTATAAGCTGTATGTAAAGAAGCAACAGTATCTTTTCTTTATGAAGAGCAAAAATGTAATGCATACTTTTACCATGAATTAATTTTGTCTCAGAAGATGGAGTTTATAGATACTTTGATAGGCTGAATAAAATGTGCTTAACCAGAACCATACCACACCCAAAATTCAGACATCTGTATTTATCTCCATCTCCTAATTATGTCTCAGTGCATCAGCAGATGAATGTACTGAGTAACAAGAATAAGTCTTCTCTGTTATGATATGTTACTGGTGCCAGCACAGTTATAGTTTATAAATAAAATCAGTAAGTGAGCAAAGCATTTTTTTCTGCATTATATAGAATTTTTTCCTCAGCATAACCAATTATAGAATAAGGGAAAGGCTTATGTACTTTAAAATGTTTCTTCTGTTTTGATGGAATCTTGCCATTTTGAGTGTTAGTCTGTGCTATAGCTCATGCTTTTACAGCATCTTGCTATTCAGCAGCCCAATGCTGTTAGACACCAATGGGTAGGATTGAAATATTAATATAGTAGACTTCACGATGAAGAGAGTGATGGAAAAGTGTTCAAAGCTGTTATCCAAAGACTATTTGACTGTAGACCTCTTTTCCCCCTCCCTGAGTGCTGAACTGTGTCCCTATCCATTGCCCCAGCCTCTGCATCCCTTGCCCTACTTGCACTCTCATAGTGAGTGGTCCCAGAATAACACAACATTTGATTTACAGCGCAAAGTCATGAATGGAAAGCAGCAGTAGCGTGTCCAGCACATGCTGCCTTGGATTACCATAAGGTAAAAAATCTCTTTGGAACTAGGTCATCTTTGTGTAAATGATGTGTGGTGGGCTGTAGGGATCCTTCGATCTTCAATCCCTGTCTCTGTCAGCAACTAATTATGTGGCCACAAGAAAGTCAATTTTGCCAGAAGTGTTGAATATGCTTGTTAAATTTGGGTAATTCAATCCAAATATCCTATAATAATGCCTTAATTTGTTTTACTTGCTTTACATACTTAGTGCAGCATATGCTAGCTATTGAAATTGATGGCAGCTGATGGCAATGATACTGGCAGCTAAGAACCTAAATATAGGTCTTGGATTGTATCCTACAGAATTTAAATTTGCATTAATGCTGTTTATTTTAAAGCTATCAAACTTTAAACAGATAAATTTGAATATGATAATTGTCTCTTTTATCCCCCTCTTTTCACTTCTGTTTAAAATAAAATTGTTTCCTCCCTTTATAACTTTATTGTATCAAAGTGTTAATCATACTAGTTTGGGGTTGCTGCAAAATCTGTATGATTGTAGAAGTGAATGCTGGAATCATGTATTTGTGGCTCAGTGCCTTGTGCCACTGTGCAGAAATATAGAAATACATGCTCTGCATATTACAGGAGCTGGTTCAGCTCTCATAAATGAGTCTTAAGTTTGTAAATTGCAGGATTCTGCATAGTCAATTTCTAATAAATAGATGTTAATGCTTTCCCTCATCATCCTCCTCCTTTCCCTGTCTTACCTTTCTCCCTCCTCTTTTTAATGCACTTCCTTTTTAACTTTCCACGATCACTTTTTCAATTATATGAAAACAAAAGGATAGATTTTGCAACTGAATATAAATCAAACATAACTGTTAGAAATAAAAAACTCCTTTTCATCATCTTCCAGCTCTTTTAATTGAATGCTGTTAACCAGAAATAGATTTGTGCCTGATAGATGGACAATAGGAGTACAATGAATGTACTGAGAAGATTCCTCTTTTTAATTGCACCATCTGCCTAACATGGGTAGAAAGAGACTGACTCAGCTTATCAGTATTTTCCTCCACCCCGTTTGTGTTTTCAGTGTTGGTGCGTAATATGTATTGATAGTGCATGTGACTTTCTGCTGGTTTTGGCATAATGAAACTTTGTATAGTTATATCACTATATAGTGTTGTCCCTCCTAGTGGAGTAGAAATGCACACAGTAATTTATTCATCATGTTCTTTTGCTGATTATTTGATTGTTGTTCAGTATGCGCGTGGGCAGTAAAGTTAATCTTATCTTCATGCTGATTTTTGGGTAAATAGCAGACTATATACTTCTAAAGCAAAATTGAAATTCATCTGTGATTCTCCATAGTGACAAAAATAAAAGGAATACACATTTACATGTGGCCTTTTTTTCATTCAAATAACATATTGC
This sequence comes from Larus michahellis, assembly GCF_964199755.1. Classification (NCBI taxonomy): domain Eukaryota; kingdom Metazoa; phylum Chordata; class Aves; order Charadriiformes; family Laridae; genus Larus; species Larus michahellis. The sequence continues at coordinate 6,148,987 of NC_133929.1, read as the reverse complement.
AAATTGATTCAAACTATATATATAGGTCAAGGAAAATGTATGGCTTACCGACACTTGCTCTAATGTTTCCATTTTACTTTATTGTTAGTCTTGTGATGTTTAATCATGTGGAAGTATGCTTACCTAGATGCCATGCACAGGAAGTAGTCTGAGGTAGAACTCCTTGAAAAACATAGTTGATATTATCCTTGCACCGTTTTGCTAAATTGTTTTACAAAATATCATCTAGTGCTCTGTCCCACTCGGGAATATCCTCTCTGGAGCCAGGAGCTCTGTCAGCATCTCTTGGTTTGCCAAGATTCCAAGCTTATGGGTGTGCTGCTCTAAGAGGAAAGGAAGTTTCTTGTTTCCTGTACCTTTGCCTTATTGTGGTACAAAACATGAATAAGCACTCAGTAGTTTTAATGTATCGAACCATGTTTCATTAATTTCCAATATATTCAGAATTGCCCTCAGATAACTTAGACTTAGTAATTACATGAAATGTATTAAATCATTAAAACCTCAGTGTATTCTGTGTTTTTCTGGAAGGGGAGGTTGGGGAGAGGGGCTTTGGGTGGTTTGGGGGGGTGTTTAGGGGTTTTTTGTTTTTTTTAAGATGAGTTTGAGTTTTGGGAGATTGGAGTAATCTCAAGAATGTGCTGGAAGCCTCTCATTTTTAAGATTCAAATAAATATATGAAGAGTTGGAAAACATGTTATAGACAACAATCTTGAACGTGTAGGTAGATAAGTTCCTACATGTAGTTGGCGATAGGACAAGAGGAAACGGCCTCAAGTTGCGCCAGGGGAGGTTTAGACTTGATATTAGGAAAAATTTTTACACTGAAAGGGTTATTAAGCACTGGAACAGGCTGCCCAGGGAAGTGGTTGAATCACCATCCCTGGAGGTATTTAAAAGATGGGTAGACATAGTGCTTAGAGATATGGTTTAGTGATGGTTTTTGTCAGTGTTAGGTTGACGGTTGGACTAGATGATCTGGTGAAATTCCCGCTGACTGAAAAAGGGGAAACATAACCCCCATTTTCAAAAAGGGAAAAAAGGATGACCCAGGGAACTACAGGCCAGTCAGTCTCACCTCTGTGCCTGGCAAGATCATGGAGCAGATACTCCTGGAATCTCTGCTAAGGCACATGGAAAATAAGGTGATTGGTGACAGCCAACATAGCATCACCAAAGGCAAGTCATGCCTGACAAATTTGGTGGCCTTCTACGATGTTGCCACAGCATTGGTAGATAAGGGGAGAACAACAGACATCATCTACCTGAAATGCAAAGTGTTTGACACTGTTCCGCATGACATCTTGGTCTCTAAATTGGAAAGGCATGGATTTGATGGGTGGACCACTGGGTGGATAAGGAACTGGCTGGATGGCCGCACTCAGAGTTGCAGTCAACGGCTCAATGTCCAAGTGGAAACCAGTGACGAGTGGCTTTCCTCAGGGGTCAGTACTGGGACCAATGCTGTTTAACATCTTTGTAGGCGACATGGACAGTGGGATTGAGTGCACCCTCAGCAAGTTTGCCGATGACACCAAGCTGTGTGGCATGGTCGACACGCTGGAGGGAAGGGATGCCATCCAGAGGGACCTGGACGAGCTAGAGAGGTGGGCCTGTGTGAACCTCATGAAGTTCAACCAGGCCAAGTGCAAGGTCCTGCACCTGGGTCATGGCAATCCCAAGCACAAATACAGGTTGGGCAGAGGATGGCTTGAGAGCAGCCCTGAGGAGAAGGACTTGGGGGTGCTGGTAGACATCCAAAAGGTGTGTACAGCTTGGTAACATGGAAAAACAAAAGTGTGCCCAGTGAAAACATCTGTAACTGATATGTGGCTATGGTGATATGTAATTGTATTACAACAGTATACTTAATATAAGAACTTACCTTTGATTTATCACCAAACTTTAAAGAAAAAAATTAGGAAATATAAAAAAAACTTAGAATCATAGAATTGCCTAGGTTGAAAGGAACCTTTTACAGAATCATAGAACTGTTCAGATTAGAAGGGACCTTAAAGATCATCTAGTTCCAACCCCCCTGCCAAGGGCAGGGACACCTCCCATTAGACCAGGCTGCTCAAAGCCCCATCCAGCCTGGCCTTGAACACTTCCAGGGATGGGGCATCCACAACTTCCACGGGCAACCTGTTCCAGTGCCTCACCACCCTCACAGTAAAGAATTTCTTCCTAATATCCAATCTAAATCTATCCTCTCTCAGTTTGAAACTGTTGCCCCTCATCCTATCATTACACTCCCTGATAAAGAGTCCCTCCCCATCCTTCCTGTAGGCCCCCTTTAGGTACTGGAAGGCTGCTATAAGGTCTCCCTGGAGCCTCCTCTTCTCCAGGCTGAACAACCCCAACTCTCTCAGCCTGTCCTCATAGGAGAGGTGCTCCAGCCCTCTGATCATCTTTGTGGCCCTCCGCTGGACCCACTCCAACAGGTCCATGTCCTTCTTATGTTGAGGACTCCAGAGCTGGACACAGTACTCCAGGTGGGGTCTCACCAGAGCAGAGTAGAGCAGAGGGGTAGAATCTTAACCTGCTGGCCATACTTCTTTTGATGCAGCCCAGTATACAGTTGGCTTTCTGGGCTGCGAGTGCACATTGCCGGCTCATGTTGAGCTTCTCGTCCACCAGCACCCCCAAGTCCTTCTCCTCAGGGCTGCTCTCAAGCCATCCTCTGCCCAACCTGTATTTGTGCCTGGGATTGCCATGACCCAGGTGCAGGACCTTGCACTTGGCCTTGTTGAACTTCATGAGGTTTGCATGGGCCCACCTCTCTAGCTCGTCCAGGTCCCTCTGGATGGCATCCCTTCCCTCCAGCGTGTCGACCATGCCACACAGCTTGGTGTCGTCGGCAAACTTGCTGAGGGTGCACTCAATCCATGTCGCCTGTCCATGTCGCCTACAAAGATGTTAAACAGCACTGGTCCCAGTACTGACCCCTGAGGAATGCCACTCATCACTGGTTTCCACTTGGACATTGAGCCGTTGACCGCAACTCTTTGAGTGCGGCCATCGAGCCAGTTCCTTATCCACCAAGTGGTCCATCCATCAAATCCATGCCTTTCCAATTTAGAGACCAGGATGTCATGCAGGACAGGGTCAAATGCTTTGCATAAGTCCAGGTAGAGGACGTCAGTTGCTCTCCCCTTATCTACCAGTGCTGTGGCAACATCATAGAAGGTTACCAAATTTGTCAGGCATGACTTGCCCTTAGCGAAGCCATGTTGGCTGTCACCAATCACCTCCTTATTTTCCAGAGGTGAGACTGACTGGTCTGTAGTTCCCTGGGTCATCCTTTTTTCCCTTTTTGAAAATGTGTGTTATGTTTCCCCTTTTCCAGTCAGTGGGAACTTCACCAGACTGCCACGACTTTTCAAATATAATGGAAAGCGGCTTGGTGACTTCATCTGCCAGCTCCCTCAGGACCCATGGATGGATTTCATCCAGTCCCATGGACTTGTGTACCTCCAGGTTCCTCAGATGGTCCCAAACTTGATCTTCTCCTACAGTGGGCGGTTCTTCATTCTCATAGACCCTGCCTTTGTATCCTGCAACTAGGGTGGTGTGTTTGGAGCCCTTGCTGGTGAAGACCATGGCGAAAGTCATTCAGCACCTCAGCCTTCTCCATATCCTGGGTGACCAGGTCTCCTGTTCCCTTCTGGAGAGGGCCTGCATCTTCCCTAGTCTTGCCTTTACCCCTGATGTATTTCTAGAAGTTTTTCTTGTTGTCCTTGATGTCCCTAGCCAGATTTAATTCTGTCTGGGCTTTAGCTTGCCTGATCTGGTTCCTGGTCACTCGGACAGTTTCTCTGTATTCCTCCCAGTCAATCCGTCCTTGCTTCCACCCTCTGTAGGCCTCCTTTTTGCTTTTGAGCTTGTCCAGGAGCTCCTTGTTCATCCATGCAGGCCTCCTGGCTTTTTTGCCTGATTATTTCTTTCTTGGGATGCACGGCTCCTGAGCTTGGAGGAGGTGATCCTTGAATACTAACCAGCTTTCTTGGGCCCCTCTTCCCTCCAGTACTTTTTCCCATGTTACCCTGCCAAGCTCCCAGGATGACAATCGCATCCCTGGCAGGCACTGGGGAAGTCCCAGACTGGACTCAGCAATGGACAGGAGCTGAACTCAGGATCTGGATTCAGGAACACATGGATCGCGATCAAAGGCAGATGAACAGATAGAGTGCTCCTTGGAGGCCGACCACTGAAAAAAGAGGGCTGACCCTTTGATCCCTCAGCTGTTATACTGAGCCTGATGCAGATGGGATGGAATACCCTGTTGGTCAGTTTTGTCCATTCCTCCCCTAAGGTGCGACCCCTCTACACTTTTCCACTTCCAACCCTCCAACTTGGTACATAACAAGTTAGCTGACCTGTGTTTTTATAGCAATAAGTATAAGCAGGAGTATCTTTGCATACCATTCCTTGGTATTATCTATAAACACGGGGCCTTAGCTCTGCTAGAAGCCGACACTGTCTGAAAAATATGCCGTTAATTTCAGAGAGTTCAGTTAGAAGAGGCTTAACTGAAAAGTAAAATTGTTGAAAAGAAAATTGGTTCTGTTTTACCTCAAACTAGGATAAACTATAAGTTGTAGTGACTGTTTACTGAATGTTTACAAGAAGAGAGATATAACAAGATAATTTCTTTTGAAAGCTTCATTTTGTCTGGTTCTTTTTTTAATTCCCTTCTGCACCCTTCCTGATTTCTTCTCTTACCCTGGGTAGCAAATCTATTTTGAATTATTTGCAAATATCTTGTGGGGGAGGGACATGACACAACCTTCATTAACTGCAGATGAATCTCAAAAGAATTCAAATGGAAATGCACCTAATATATATAATGTAAGCCCAAACAGGCACCTTTTTGCACTCCAGGATCTCAGGCATCTCTTTTCAAGCCATCTCCTTTCTACATTTTTTTTTCTTTCCTTGCTTTCACTTTCCTTGAAAGATAAGCCTTCCATCAAATCTGTTATGTCCTCACTCTTAAGGATTATTGATATAAGGTCCAGGCTTGACGTGCATGAAAGAACATCCAAACTCGAAACACTTGATACAACTTGTTCTCTGAAAATTGTTCTATTCGAAGAATGTTACTGATTATCAAGCTGGGAACCAGAAGAAAGTTCATTGGGAATGTTTTTCTTACTGCATTGCGGGGAAGCAGAGGAGTTTAGCTTCTTGAATGGGACTTTTTAATGAAACTTCTCCATAATATTGTATACAGTCTAGGACAGCAGAAACACTTTGCTTATGTTGTTTACACTTCTTATTTTACTTGCATCTCCTATACAAAAGTTCTTCAAAGTATGTATATCAGTTATGTAGGACTGCAAAACTGCTGATAGTCCAAACTGATAAGTATGAAAAGAGATATCTAAGTCCAAATTGATGTTCTTTCCTTTAGTTTCCCTCTGAGAAAATGTGTCCTTGCTTATCATATATAAAGAAGTTGTAGTGGTGCGAAAACATGGTTCTGTACATTTTTCTTTTTCCAACTGCAGTTTTGCCTTCTGAAGTAACGAAGCACCTTCCCATTTCTTTCTTTCTGCCTGTATTTTAGATTTCTCCAAATGCATTGGATAATCTGTTTTGTAATGCATTATTATTCTAGTGATTGTACAGTAATTCCAAGTTACTTCAAGTTTGGTTTCCATTAAAACAGAAAATTATATATAGCTCTGGGAGTTCTTACCCTTTGTACATCTGCCTTTTTTTGAGGGAAAAAAAAAAGTAGTTAAAACAGACCACAATGAAGAAAACTCCATATACATGCTGTTCCTTATTGTTCCCTTTAGTGCAATTACTTAAAATACACAGTAAGAGGAACAGATCAATTAATTAAAATTCAACTGTTAATGACGGAAAAACTGATTGAAGCTCAGATATAACTGTCTCAGAGCACCGTACATGTCCTTTGCTCGTGACTTTATTAATCATGTTGTATTTATAATATTGTACTTTAGTGTCATGGTTTATATAAAGTATAAATAAGTATATTATTATTATAAATATAATGGGTATATATACACACACACACACTTTATATATACTTTTATATATAGTCATAATATTATAATTTAGTGTTGTGGTTTAACCCCAGCCGGCAACTAAGCACCACATAGCCACTTGCTTACTCCCTCCCAGTGGTATAGAGGGGAGAATTGGAAGGGTAAAAGTGAGAAAACTCGTGTGTTGAAATAAAGACATTTTAATAATAGCTACTGTGAAGAAAATTAACTCTATTCCAGCCAAAACCAGTACACTCTTGTTTTGAAATAGTGTTCAGCTTTTACAATTTGAATATGCTGGAGGCTAAATCTGGTCCTCACTGCTGTACTGTTAAGTGCATTACAATCACTATATATTTATAATAATTATAATTTCCATATTATAATATGCAAATAACATGTTCATTTCCCAGGATTTTTTTCTAGCAATATGATTTTCTTCTGCATGTAGCATTGGATCTCTGTTGACTTATTTCTGAGACCTTCCTATTTACAAGCCCAGTTGCATTTTGACAAGGAAGTAACTTCTTCATATATTTCAATCTTTTCTACAAATTTCAAGTTTTTCCTAGAAAAATCTCCTTCCTAGTGCATCTTTAAAAATATATCTTTCTGTGATACATTTTGTTGGAATCATGTTTAAAGAATACATGTTTTTTGAATTATTTTCTTTTAGTATTCCATCAAAGACCAGGCTAAAAATTGGTTTTCCACTATAACTTTACATCTTACTCAGATGATTTAAATATTTGATAAAGTTAATCAGAATCCTCTTCTGTTGAATTTAAATTATTTTCTGTGGATTGCATTATATACTGTTTAAATGTCTAAATGAGAAATCAAACATAAAATATAAATATTAACTATGAAGACCTACATTCCAAACCAAGTGGGATTTAGATTAATCAATATCAGACTAGATCCCCCTTAATAGAAAGATTTATTTGATATATAATGAATTATCTTTAACCTTTAGCTTCAGATATATGATAATTATTTCATCCCTCCAGAATGACTGTGAACACTCATAATCCATTTGACAGAAGAGATTTTGAATTGTTACCATTCATACATCTGCTATTTACTGGGCTGGAGTAATATTTGTCAAAAGGCAATGCTTATTTTGATGATATAAGGAAAGGTTTTGAATGAGACGTTGGTACGGGTTGAGAAATCTTGACAAATCAACATTGGTTTCAGTGAATCCACAGTGATTAATATCAGCTGGCCCTGCATTCAACAATTGCGGATTACTATTAATGAGATAATTTACTGATTTAGCAAGTTTTAGAAGGAATGTGTTTTTATCTTCTAAAATATTGCATTTTAGCACAAGTGAAAATATTTTATCCTTAATTGCCCTAAGTTATTTAAATGAACTGTAACTTCTCAATGAAAAGAAATATTTTCATCTTAAAATTTATTTTTGTGCTTAGTATTTTCCTTTTATTTTCAGAATATATGTCACACTGTAAGGTATTTCCTACATAATAGATACCATAATGCATATAAATAGTACAGCATTTTTTCTTCCAGCCAAACCAGACAACAGTGACTTAGGTGCCTTGTGTAATTGGTAATGTGATGAAAGAAATCACCATTGCCACCAAAGGCTTGTTTTTTGCAAAGTTAGGTCCAGATGTTTTTTAACTGTACATCTTTTGTATGATATATGTAGTCAAATCTAAATACTTTTGAATGGTTACAGAAAGCCATGAGTCACTGAATCTCCCTCTGTTGTTGTTGTATAATATACCATAAAAGGTGTTTGTCATATACAGGGGCAGGATCTGTTTCAGTTGCAGAATCTTTTAAGAGATCCCAATAACTACTATGAACACCAGTAATTAATTTCATTCAATAAAGAGTGTCAGGAAGAGAGTTCTTAAGATTCATACTGAATAACAAAGTAAAAATTTTAAGACTTGTACATTTTGCTTCAAAACAAAATCATTCTATTTCAAATATAATGTAAGTCCATATCTTCTAATACAGCAAACCCCATTTAAAGATTTCAACTTTTTAAAAATAATTAAGTTTTAGTAGCGTAATAAATTGTCCTGGTTCGGGGTGGAGCAGAGCCAACTGTCTGTTCAGTGAGAGAGGCTCTTGCTCTTACTCGTTACTGTGGCAACCAGGGTCACCTGACCTGGTTGTTTACCCTGTGGAGGGGCTGCACCTGTGGGGAGGAGTGGACAGGTCAGGTGACCCAAACTGACCAATAGGGTATTCTATCCCATCTGCCATGCTCAGGATAAAAGCTGAGGGATGAAAGAGGTCAGGTTGGCTCTTTTCTGATGGTTTCTTTCTTTGATGGCTCTCTTTCTTTAATGGCTCTCTTTCTTTAATGACTGATGCTTAAGGAAGACCCTGTCAGCTCATCTGCCTTTTGATCCTAGTCAGTGTGTTCCAGTTCCCATTTGTCACTGAGTCCAGTCTGGAACTTCCCCAGTGCCTGCCAGTGACATTTCACTGGGAGCTTGATATACTTTTGTATATATTGTATCTATTTCATTAAAGTAGTTTAGTTTTTTTCTAAACTCACAAATCTCTTTATCTCTCCTCTTCCTCTCTTTGGAGCGAGAGGTGGGGGAGAGCATCTTGTCATTGGCCAACCTGCCCCAAACCACAACATAAATATATAACCAATGTTCTCTGTTTAGTGAGGTAGGAGTGATATTGACGTAGCAATGGATCTAATTTTAAAAATTGCAAACAATAGCCAAGATGTGTGGTGGGTTTTTTGTTTGTTTTGTTTTCTTAATAAAAGGCCTTTAGCCTAGGTCAGCTTTTGAGAGAATCTGTTATGCTTACAAAAAACCACTGTGCTGTAAATTTCTTCATTCAGGTATTACTGTAGTTTAGATGTCAGAAATCAGAACACATCTGGAATTCTGTCAGCTGGGGATTGCACATTTTGAACAATTTTGTTGAGATTGTACTAAAATAAAATACTGTAAAATGTTTTACAATATAAGCCTAATTACGAAAATTAAAGCCTATTACCATTTATATGTCACATTTTTAGCAGATATTTTCTTCTAACATGAGAGGAAAAAAAAAAGAAAACAAAGCTTAAAAAAGGAAATAGACATTACAAAAGTTTCTTAGTGTTTGACTCATTAATGTTCCATACAGTCATACTTGCAGCTTTCTTTTTTGTCAGTGCATGGGCAAGGACTGCTGTAGGGGAAGCTGCAGCAGGGGCACACAATACACTGACCATTTCTGGTTACCTCCTCCCATTATTTTTTTGTAGTGAAACAGGATTTGGGATGCTTTATGATGTTGGCCGGAACTACTTACAGACTTTCCACCTGCAGCCTCCTGTCTGTGTGATTGAGGTGAATATAACTCAAGAGTGAATATATAGTTCAGTGAGTGATAAATCTAAATGACCTAATTTAGCTACAAACTCCTGTACATTTACTGTAATGTACTTCTCTAGAGAAGCAAATCTAGGACTTTGAAAATTGCATTAGTCCATCCTGTTCTCAAGAGGCCAAAAATCACACAGAAGGCTTTTCCAATCTCTCGTTCCTGGACCAAGTAATTGAGAAAAGGTTAACTAACAGTCTCCATTAGTATATTCCATGTATTAACATTTCAAATGCCTCAATATCAAGGTTCAAACTAGGGCAGAGCTCAAAGAATAGCTCTTTATTATAATAATAATAAAGCCTTTCAAGAGTAGACTTAGTTTCCAAAGGCTGGTCTGAATGAAGGACTGTTTACTGAATGAATATGTCCACACAATGATGTAAGTGGTTTAATAAACCTTTTAAAAGTGAATTCCAATTAATTCTCCCAGGTGTTTGTGTGGAGAAGACACTGGATTTGGTAGTGAGTGGCACCTAGAATGCCTTGTAATACAGGAAGATTTTTTAAAAGTGGAAGAAAAATATAGGGAGTACTTAATTTATTCTTAAAATAGATTTATGGTGTGGTACCATATTTCTCACTATTCACAAAAGGGGTTACAGAAATGCAAATATCAAAATAAAAAACAACAACCTCTTTATAAGCGATAACTTAATTCTATATCAAAATAAATCAGTGAGCATAATTGTAGCAAGCATAGCACTTACTGGAGCTATAGCTGTAATGTAAACCAACCTGTATAATGTACCAGAGAAAAACTCAAAGCAATTATGTCAAACCCTGTTCATCGAGAACTGCATGATAAATGCACTTGGCTTTGGAATCCTGAAAAGCCTGTGAGTCAGTAAAAACTCTCTTACTGCCAAAGAATAAGCTCAATTTAAATGTTTCTTATGTCCAGAAAAGAAGTTGCTTATTTCCAAGCAAGTCTTTTTTTGGTGATAAGCCTATGTTCAAGACCGTAAAAGCTATTTGGCTTCCAAGCTGTCTAAAAGAATCCATAACAGTTTAGCAGCTTGAAAGGAAATAAAGGGTTAAATGTCTGGCTCTTGAACTGAGTTTCACAAGAAAGTTAAGAGTGCAGAGAATTTTGCAGTGCAGTAGCAAATGAAGTTTTTCTGAAAGGGGGGTAAATTTATCAACTTGCCTACAAGGCCTTCAGTAAACAAAACTAAAAAATTGCAATGGGTTAATCAGAGCTGTTCATATTCCTTTATATCCAGATGACTATTGCTTAATGCGAGATGAAAATAAAGAAGTAAAGAAGTAATGGATAATAGAAGATTGTGTGTGTGAGAAAGAGGAGCATGGTTTGGGTGAAAAAACAATATTGATAGGGATTTGGTGGTGAAATGTACACGAATGAGTGTGTTTATTTTCTTGACAGCTTTCAGTTTTAATGGTTTGTCTATTTAATAGTTCTGCTGGCTTCAAAAGATTTCTGTCTGGCTCCAAAGTTACCTGAACGCTGTCTTCCATCAGCCTGCCATGTCATTAACACAATTATATGTTTTCTTGATAGCTTTTTATGACCTATTATTCTTTTCACCAGCTGAACAGTAGAAATACTTAGACATTAGACTCCAGGCTAATTGTGATATAGGACAAGGAGCTCTATCCTGAATGCATGACCACTGATTTCAGCTGTTAGAGACGTGATTTTTTTTTATAGATTAGAATAGCAAAATGATAGATTCTGCTTATAAGATGGAGAATGCCCTTTCATCCATATTACATGATAATCAGGGAAAGCAATTTTAACATCAAGGATTTTTTTGCTTGCTTCTGTTTTCCCCTATCACTGATTTTTTTTTAATCCTCTTTAGACTATAAATGTGCATATTTCTGATAAATCAGTAAATGCAGTTCTTTTCTAGGACCTTCTTCAAGCCACAGTAGTTTGTTCCTTTTGGGGATATTCTAGTGCACGTAATGTAGTTGATAAGTATCTTAGTTTCCTTTCTACACCATTTCCTATATTTTCTGTTTCCTAATATAGATCCATGTTTTCATTTGCACCAAGAGTTTAGAAATATTTCTAGGGTCAGCTGTCTTCTACTTTGTCTGATTGTCTCTGCATTGGTGAGGCCGCACCTCGAATACTGTGTTCAGTTTTGGGCCCCTCACTACAAGAAAGACGTTGAGGTGCTGGAGCACGTCCAGAGAAGAGCAACAAAGCTGGTGAGGGAGCACAAATCTTATGAGGAGTGGCTGAGGGAACTGGGCTTGTTTAGCCTGGAGAAAAGGAGGCTGAGGGGAGACCTTATCGCTCTCCACAACTACCTGAAAGGAGGTTGTAGTGAGGTGGGTGTTGGTCTCTTCTCCCAAGTAACAAGTGAAAGGACAAGAGGAAACAGCCTCAAGTTGCTCCAGGGGAGGTTTAGCTTGGATATTAGGAAAAAATTTTTCACATAAATGGTTGTCAAGCATTGGAACAGGCTGCCCAGGGAAGTAGTTGAGTCACCATCCCTGGAGGTATTTAAAAGACGTGTAGCTGTGGCGCTTAGGGATATGGTTTAGTGGTGGACTTGGTAGTGTTAGGCTAACGGTTGGACTCTATGATCTTAAAGGTCTTTTCCAACCTAAATGATTCTATGATTCTTTGATTTGTGTATGGCTCACAAGTTCTTGTCCAGATGCCGCCAATGTTTGGATAAGTAATTTGTTTTTCCCCAGAGTACTTGTTCTGCTTGTTGCTTGTTCTAACATCTTTACTCATCATGTTGAAAGGAAGGACCAAAATTAATCTGGGCAAGGCCTCTTCATGAAGAGAAAAGGGCTACTAATGCTATCAACCTCTGTTTTTTTTTCAGGGGCATGAACTCCTAGCAACCTTTAAAGTTTAGCAGTCAAGTTCCTGTTTTGGTTCCAAGAACATCGCTTGAACATTTAATACTGAAAATGGACTTACCTGTAATGAGGTTTTGAGAGGGTTCTACATGAAAATAGACAATATGGTGGTGCCTTTACCATGTAAAAATAATTTTTGAAAATTCTAAATATAGCCAATATTAGTAGAGCTGTGTTTTCTCAGTTACTTTTAATAAATAATTTACCTGGCCCATTGAATCTCTGAATAAAAGTGGGGAGACCAATATAGCAGCATCGTTTCACATATGTTTCTAAAATAGTGTTTTAGGAATGTTTTTAATACTTCCCTTGGTTTTAATATATATACCCTTCCTTTTATAATTGTACTCCTAGGACAGTAAAGAGACAGCACTGTCCACAGGATGTCCTCTTTAAAGAAGTAATTTCCTTTCCCATCTCTTCCTCCTTGTTGCCATTACATTTTTATGGCACATACAACAGGAGAACATACTGAGTAGCAGTATTTTCTGTTATATTAATAAAAGTAGATTTGGCCACTGAATAATCCTTTACAGAATGGCACTTTTCAGCACATGAAATGTTGTAATTATGCAACACAGCCTATTGAACCAGTTATCATCATTCATCAAATACATATGGTAGTTGAATTTCCATTATGGTCTGATATCAAGGCAAGGAGAAAAACACAATGTCCAGATCTTTGCAAGACCCTTACAGAATTTATCTAATGTATCTGGTTCATGTAGGGATAAGTAATTTCTAGAGTGCTCATTCATTACTTATTTATTTATTGACATAGAAGTATTAGTGCAAGACCCAAGATACTGTTAGTCATAGAGGTGAAAAAGGTTTTGGTAGGTTTAAAGGTTGGTATCAGTCAACCACTGGGATTATTTTTTTTTGCACATCAAAGGCATAAAACATTGAGAGGCTGACCAGAAATGTATGCTTGCCTCAATTTGATGAAACTGCTTGTTAAGCCTTTGGTCTTTATGGAAACAAAATATGATTGGACGGGCCTCTGAGCAACCTGATCTAGTTGAAGATGTCCCTGCTCATTACAGGGGAAGTTGGACTAGATGACCTGTAAAGGTCCCTTCCAACCCAAACTATTCTATGATCTCTAATTAAATTTTTGTTTCCTCCTCAAGAACTCACATTTTTAAAACATTTGTTACTTTTTTCTTTACTGATGGGTCTTGTAAATATCATGCACAGAGCCCACTTATCAGAGTTGAAACAGTATTTGTGACACTCACAACACTGCAATATTTGTGACTGTAGTGCAGGAGGCTGAGACAGCTTTTGCAGAGCAGCAGCCATGGAAATGTGCATAGGCAGAGCTTTCTTTTCTTATCCAGAGTTTTTTGTTTTTCATATGTAGGATTTTGTTCCCCTCCCACTATTATACTGGAGCTTTGCACTTACTCAGGAGCAGACGCTGAAAACATTTCTGTCTTTTTGCTGCTTAAATTGAACAGAGAGTGACCTACAAAGAGCAAAAGACTTTCTGAATGAAAATACTTATTTGCCAGGTCCAAAAATGAATTATGATAATTTTCTTCTGAGGGGGAGTTTAAAGCTCGCTGAAGAAAATAGACATCTTAATATCAGTTGGTACTGGATCAGGTCAGTAGTGTTTTGTTGTCTTTTTCAATATAATCCTCTCTTGTTCCTTAAGGTGAATTAATGCTATCTTCTGTTTTGATTTGCAGGCTGTTTTGCTATCTAGTTCAATCTTAATTTGCATTAAAACTCATTCCAGTTCAAAGTGCTTGTGTGTGTGCGTGGTAGCTGCATGCTGATTTCTTAAGTAGTTGTCTCTCTCTCATAGTACTTATGAACAGAGTAGATAGATCTTATCAATACACTTCTTTCTGGATAGTAGAATTTAACAAACAGACTATCTTTTCTGCAACAACACTTTCCCTAAATTAACTTGATTAATTTGTCTCCCAGATTTTCTGGGAAACTGCTCTGGGCATTTGTGAAAGAATTATTACAGGGGTAGATTCAGAACACTTATGGCTAAGTAGAACCTTTTGAGTCCAGGAGATTTGATAGAATACATCGGTATTTTGCTGTTGACTTTGTCCCAAGATCTTCAGCTCCTTGTTGCATCCTTGAGAATCTCCAGAGTATATCACACAGAATGATTAAGCAATATAGTATAGATGTCTTGCTATATTAATAATGAGAATACATAGTTTTTCTCAATAGACTGTGTTGTCACTTTTCTACATTTCTTATTTAGTTCCCAGAAGCTTCTTCCAGATTTAATTTAATCTAAATTAATTCCAAAAAGCTCAATTTTGCTTTCCTTCACATATATTTAACACTCAGTTAAAACAGGGGCTTACTAGAAACATAATACAAACAAACAAATAAAAAAACCTCCAAAAACCTTTAGTGACTAACGGTCCATTTTATAGGGACCACGTCCACTTTTGGCTAACATCTTGAGAGGATACTCCATTTATGCTTTGGCAGATAAATAAACCTTCTCAAATGATTGTTAAATAACCTACCTTGGCTTTTCCCTGTCAGTACTGATTAGTTAGTTAATAGAATTAATCACTTTAAAACACATGTTAATTTGCTTAAGTCAGAGTATGGATCAGTTTTGCACACACCAGGCATCACAGGAAGAAGCTTTCAAGCTCTTATATAAACAAGACTTAATTTTTTTGCAAATATATGAAAGATGTGTTTTTATTTGGTTTTCTTCCTCTTTCCTAATGATCGAAGTTGGTGCTGTGTTTCAGGAGACCGGTAGTTGCCTGAAGCCATGAAAGACAAGTCAGCAGTTCTTTACTGCGCTTCTTTAACTGAGCTCTGCTTGGTGTCTGATTTGACAGAGCAGAAATAAGATATGTATCTAGCAATGAAAAGATCGTGACTAATTTATAAAGCTAGCACTTTTTTATGTCAAACATGACATAAAACTTTAATCTCCCTGAAGGCACATTTCAAATAGTTACTCATCACTATGCTATATATAATATGTCTGTGGTTTCTCTGGAGAAAATAATGTTGGGTTGCTATCTTTAAAAAGACTGAATTCATTCTTCCATGACCCCGTTCAAGACAACAGCTTTTCATCTGAGATTAAATTTTACCATTTATTCAATCCTGCCAGTTCTTTACTCTAGATAAATGCTTTCATAAAGGGATTAGG
Organism: Larus michahellis; assembly: GCF_964199755.1. Taxonomy (NCBI): domain Eukaryota; kingdom Metazoa; phylum Chordata; class Aves; order Charadriiformes; family Laridae; genus Larus; species Larus michahellis. Next base: position 6,133,576 of record NC_133929.1, on the reverse strand, counting down.
GAAAACACCTGAAAGAAGTAGGTGATCGGATAATATGTAGCTTGACATGCCTAAGATAAGTCTAAAGCTAATTTTCAGAGTTTATTTAAAAAAAAAATGAGGTAGTTGTTTAGAAAGACAATCATCTTGGTTAGAAAACACACAAATTTAAGTTTGATGCATTTTTTTCAGAGGAAAATTCCCACTGGGATCATTCATTATTTTCAAAGGGACCCTCCCAATCCTGATATTTCTAGAAATATCAGTTTGAAATTATTGCTTTCTTTGCTATGTGTTAGTCAACAGAGAGCACTCTCTTTGAAAATATAGGAAAATATAGCTTAAAAGTACAGAGAATAAATGCTTCTCATTGCAGTGCTTTTATTTGACCTATCTCAGTTTTAAATTTCATAAATATTATTTATAAGTACAAGATTATTTTTAATGCAATACTTCCTCTTCTACATTGAAACAAAGATATGATGGCATAATTTTTTTTAAAAGAATCTGCTATTTGTTTCCTTCTGCCTGTCCTATAAACATCTTAGGTTCTTCTGTAGATATTAAAGGCAGTGAAACTTCTGCAGTTCCTTTGTTTAGGCAATTGAATGGGACTGCTGAATTTCTGAACTGCCTGAATCAACTGACCATAACTTCTACTCTACAAAGAGGCATACAGTTTTTTTCAGTTCTAACTATTTAAATCCATGAAGCCAAGCAAAGCTGTTATTCCTCTGATCCTTAAAAACACCTCTTCTGCAACATGCATTCAGTCTTTGTATAGGAATGAGGCTCAGGAGGAGTTCTGTGCATGTGTATGCTTCTTAGGTGAGAATTCACAGACTTTTTTGTTAAATGCACTCACTATTGTATTGCAATGGTTGACTGAAGCAAGTGTATTCTTCAGAGTTTTGTCAAGTACAGCCACTTATTTCACTTGAAAATAGAGTGAAAATTTGAGCGTGTCCATGTTTTCATAACATTACCTTCAATAACACCAACCATATCACTATATAAAAATAATAATGCAGAAAAAATTGCCATTATTTACAATACTAATATTGAACACCATTCTTCAGAAATAGGTATTAGGACATGAAGCTTGCTATAAAGCTATTAAAACCCATGATGCATGTAAAATAGAAGAAGGATTAGTTTTAATTAAAAAAAAAAAATTACAGTGATTTATGCTACAGTCTTGTGAAGTCACTGTAGAGATGTAGAGAGATTGGCAATTAAATTTATTATTAACCCCTGCTGGTTTCCAGATCCTTTTTTTTTTCTGTGGGCAAAGCAGATGAAAGATGTCCTTCGGGAAGGATTGGGAGGGGATGATTTTGGTTTGTTTGTTTCCATGTTCTATACTGTGATTCAATATGCCTTTTGATACTGGTTGACAGTCCCTTGGGAGGCAGTCCTGAAGGGCAAAGGAGTCCAGGAAGGCTGGACATTCTTCAAGAAGGAAATCTTAAAGGCACAGGAGCAGGCTGTCCCTATGTGCTGTAAGATGAGCTGGCTGGAAAGAAGGCTGGCCTGGCTAAACTGAGAGCTTTGACTGGAACTCAGGAAAAAAAGGCCTATGGAAGAAGGGGCAGGCCACTCACTCAGGAGGACTACAAAGATGTCGTGAGGCTAAGCAGGGAGAAAATTAGAAGGGACAAAGCCCAACTAGAACTTAATCTGGCTACTGCCATAAAAGACAATAAAAAATGTTTCTATAAATACATTAACAATAAAAGGAGGACTAAGGAGAATCTCCATCCTTTATTGGATGCGGGGGGGGGGGGAACATAGTGACAAAGGATGAGGAAAAGGCTGAGGTACTTAATGCTTTCTTTGCCTCAGTCTTTAAAAATAAGCCTAGTTGTTCTCTGGTTACCCAGCCCCCTGAGCTGGAAGACAGAGACAGGGAGCAGAATGAAGCCCCCATAATCCAAGAGGAAATGGTTAGCGACCTGCTACAGCACTTAGATGCACACAAGTCTATGAGGCTGGACGGGATCCACCCAAGGGTACTGAGGGAGCTGGTGGAAGTGCTCATCAAGCCACTTTCCATCATTTATCAGCAGTCCTGGATAACCTGGGAGGTCCCAGTTCACTGGAAGTTTGCTAATGTAACGCCCATTTACAAGAAGGGCTGCAAGGAAGATCCAGGGAACTAGAGGCTTGTCAGTCTGACCTTGGTACTGGGGAAGGTTATGGAGCAGATCATCTTGAGCACCATCATGTGGTACATACAGGACAACCAGGTGATCAGGCCCAGTCAGCATGGGTTTATGAAAGCCAGGTCCTGCTTGACTAACCTGATCTCCATCTATAAGGTGACATCCTTAGTAGATGAGAGAAAGGCTGTGGATGTTGTTTACCCAGACTTTAGTAAAGCTTTTGACACCATTTCCCACAGCATTCTCCTGGAGAATCTGGCTGCTCATGACTTGGATGGGTGTATGCTTCGCTGGGTAAAAAACTGTCTGGAAGGCTGGGCCCAAGGATTTGTGGTGAATGGAGGTAAATCGAGTTGGTGGCCAGTACAAGTGGTGTTCCCCAGGGCTCAGTACTGGGGCCAGTTCTCTTTCATATCTTTATCAATGATCTGGACGAGGGGATTGAGTGCATCCTCAGTAAGTTTGCAGACGACACCAAACTAGGTGGGAGTGTTGATCTGCTTGAGGGTAGGAAGGCTTTACAGAGGGACCTGGACAGGCTGGATTGATGGTCCGAGGCCAATGGTATGAGGTTCAACCAGTCCAAGTGCTGGGTCCTGCACTTGGATCACAACAACCCCATGCAGCGCTACAGGCTTGGGGAAGAGAGGCTGGAAAGCTGCCTGGCAGAAAAGGACCTGGGTGTGTTTGTCGGCTGCCAGCTGAATATGAGCCAGCAGTGTGCCCAGGCATCCTGGCTTGTATCAGGAATAGCATGGCCAGTAGGACTAGGGAAGTGATCATTCCCCTGTACTTGGCACTGGTGAGACTGTACCTGGAATACTGCGTTCAGTTTTGGGCCCCTCACTACAAGAAGGACACTGAGGTGCTGGAGCGTGTCCAGAGAAGAGCAACAAAGCTGGTGAGGGGTCTGGAGCACAAGTCTTATGAGGAGCGGCTGAGGGAACTGGGCTTGTTTAGCCTGGAGAAAAGGAGGCTGAGGGGAGACCTTATTGCTCTCTACAACTACCTGAAAGGAGGTTGTAGTGAGGTGGGGGTCAGTCTCTTCTCCCAAGTAACAAGCAAAGGTCCCTTCCAACCTAGACAATTCTATGAATTCTATGATTCTAAGTGTGGCTGGAAAGCTGCCTGGTGGAAAAGCACCTGGAGGGGTATTGGTCAACAGATGGCTGAATATGAGCTGGCAGTGTGCCAAGGTGGCCAATAGCATCCTGGCTTGTATTAGAAATAGTGTGTCCAGCAGTACTAGGGAAGTGATTGTCCCCCTATATCCCCCTATACTTGGCACTGGTGAGGCCGCACCTCGAATACTTTGTTCAGTTCTGGGTGGGGGTTAGTCTCTCTTCTCCCAAGTAACAAGTGATAGGACAAGAGGAAATGGCCTCGAGTTGCGCCAGGGGAGGTTTAGAGTTTTGAGTCACCATCCCTGGAGGTATTTAAAAGACGGGTAGATTTAGTGCCGAGGTGCATGGATTAGTGGTAAAGTTTTAGGTTAACAGTTGGACTTGATGATCTTAAAGGTCTCTTCCAACCAAAACAATTCTATACCTATTTCCTGGTGACCAGCTTGTCGGGCACATGCTATTGAACAATATGCATGATGAGGAAGCACGTTGGAATGAGAAAGGTATCTCTGACTCTGGGGCTGGCATCGTTCTCTGCTCACTGTTGTTTAAAGCAGTTCCAAGTCTGCCCCAGGTTACACCGGCTGAATATAGAAAGAGCTCTTTGATTTTTCTAGCTCCAGCTCTGCCTTTGTATACTCTGTTCTGCTCCATATAAACTTGATACAGTAGTTTTAGTGACACTTATCTGGGGTTTCAACTGGAGTAACACTAAGAAGCAGTCCAGCAGTGCTCTTTTTTGTCATGTATATACTAACTGCTTTAGCTAGCTCAAGAAACAATGGTATGATTGCTTATGTGTCCATATCATAATTATTTGTTTAATTACTCAACAAAATTTATTTGAAGATGTTAGATTAAGAGCAGATCTTAAAAAAAAAATTAAAAATATCCAGGATACTGATATTTTTTTCTTAAAACCTGATTGTATATGCATGCTTTGATATGTTTATGAAAACATTTATTGATAATACTGTCTTTATATAGACAGAGCAGTAATTTAGGTTATTTATGTGTTGGGGTTTAACCCATCAGGCAGCTAAACACCACACAGCCATTTGCTCATGTCCTGGTTCCGGCGGGGATAGGGTTAATTTTTCCTGGTATTCCATGCCATGTGAGCCATGCCCACCCTGAGCTGCCGGGGGAGGGGGCAGGAAGTCGCCGCTTGGAGCGGGCTGGGGCGTCCCGGGTTCGGTCGGGGAGCGGAGGTTCCGTAATCGTGTTTGTATATGCCTCTGTCCGTGTTGTTGTTGTTGTTTGCCTGTTCCCTTTGCTGTTCTGTTAAACTGCCTTTGTCTCAACCCAAGAGTCTTGCCTTTTTCTTCCGATTCTTCCTGTATCGGGAAGGCCCGAGCGAGTGGTTCTTTGTTGCCGTCTGAGGCTAAACCACGACAGTCCTTTTTGGCGCCCAACGTGGGGCTTGAAGGGTTGAGATAACGACAGAATCCAACTAAAACGTGGAAAAACGGATTTACTTTTTTTTCGTATGCATTTATTTTATTAGGTAAGTAGTCGCTGGTCATCATGTTGCTTGGTTTGTTCTCATGGCTGTGTTATATAAATTCCTATATGGCTTATGTACTCCCTGCAATGCTGTTTACCATGTCTGGGAGAGGGATGAGGATTGTCATTCTGCTGTCCTGTGCGATATCTGTTTATGATATGATAACATCACTGTTCAGACAGCTATTTTGGGGTGTTTATGTGGTTTTGCTGTCCTGCCCGTACATTGGGCACCGTCTCTCAGAATTTATTAATAATTACACCCAGTCTGTGGGGGAAACGGGGGGGGCACTTTCCCCAGCTCTTTTGCCTCCCTTTTCTCCTTTGGGTCAGGTATGACAACTTTTGAGAATTTTGAATATCCTTGGGATACTCAAACCAGCGTGTTCCTAGTGTTATGTCTCCTGAATACGTTCCAGGTCTTGTTTAGGGTTAAGCGACTATTTAAGACTACCACCCGGAGATCTGCTCCAAGGCTGGATAGTCAGGGGTGGCAGGGCATGTGGGAGAACATGGGCAGGTACCTAGAGAGCTTCTCACCTCCAATGGTCTGGGACTTCACCCCTGAACAATTACAGGACCCTGATAAAGCGGTAGAATATTTGAAGGGAAAATGCTGTGGCTATTCCAGAGAGGCACAACTCACCGCATTGTGCTGGGCCCTGGCCAGTATCTACCAGGCACTGCTGAGAATTATGCAGCACCCTCAGGGGGAAGAGATGGAAACCAGACCAGCAGCCACTGCGGCTACTGCAACCCCTGCGACAGACACTGTGGCTACTGCAACCCCTGTGACGGCCCCTGCGGCTACTGCAACCCCTGCGGCAGCCACTGTGGCTACTGCAATCCCTGCGACAGACACTGCGGCTACTGCAACCCCTGCGGCAGCCACTGCAGTTACTCCAACCCCCATAGCAGCCACTGCCACTGAACCAGGGAACCAACCCGTGCCGGTATCAGTTGCTCCCATACAGAAGAAGAAGTACACGAAGAAATCAGTTCGCTCAGTAAGAGATGATGATGAACCAGGGTCATCACGAGAGCAGGAGGAAGAGGCAGAACCAGAGATAATTACTCGATCCCTATCCTTGAGTGAGTTGCGGGATATGCGAAAAGATTTCAGCCGACTTTCAGGCGAGCACATTGTCACCTGGCTGCTCCGGTGCTGGGATAACGGGGCCAGTAGCCTGGAATTAGAGGGTAGGGAGGCCAGGCAGCTGGGATCCCTGTCTAGGGAAGGCGGCATTGACAAGGCGATTGGGAAAAAGACCCAACCCCTCAGCCTCTGGAAACGACTCCCGTCAGGCGTGAGGGAGAGGTACCCCTTCAGTGAGGATGTTGTATGTCAGCCAAGCAAGTGGACTACCATGGAAAGAGGTATCCAATACCTGAGAGAATTAGCCGTGCAGGAGATGATTTATTATGACTTGGACAATGCAGACTTACCCACAGACCCTGATGAGGTGCAATGCACAAGGCCCACGTGGCGGAAGTTTGTACGGAGCGCACCATCGTCATATGCCAACTCCCTGGCAGTAATGGAATGGAAAGGTGAAGAGGGACCAACGGTGGATGAGGTAGCTGGCCGGCTCCGGCGATATGAAGAAAGTCTCTCTTCCCCCCTTGTCTCAGCTGTGGAGAAACTGTCGCGGAAGGTCCAGCAACTTGAAGAGAATATGTCCTACTCCCCACCTGCACGGGCCAGCGTCTCAGCTATTAGGAGCAGGCATTTCCCCACTCAAGAGAGAGAGTACAGAGGGTACACACCACGAGGCACCCTGTGGTTCTACCTGCGGGACCACGGAGAGGACATGAGGAAGTGGGATGGACAACCTACTTCGATCCTGCGGACACGGGTACAGGAGTTGCAAGGAAGAACAACCACAAAAGGGGATCCCTCCAGGAAAAGTGCCGCCCCAGTTTCCAGCGGGCCGTTCCCCAGACAGAGCAGAAGGCCTGATCTTGCTTCTGATCCTCTTGAAGGAACTTCCAAGTCATTTCTGCAAGAAGTGAGTAATGGATACTATGACGAGTATTAGGGGGGCCCTGCCTCCGGCCAGGTGGAGGAAAGGGACAACCGGGTTTATTGGACGGTGTGGATTCGATGGCCTGGCACATCAGACCCACAGGAGTATAAGGCTCTAGTGGACACGGGTGCAGAGTGTACTGTAATACCATCAAGCTATAGAAGGGCAGAACCCATTTGTATTTCTGGGGTGACAGGGGGATCCCAAGAGTTGACTGTACTGGAGGCGGAAGTGAGCCTAACTGGGAATGAGTGGCAAAAGCATCCCATTGTGACTGGCCCAGAGGCTCCATGCATCCTTGGCATAGATTACCTCAGGAGAGGGTATTTTAAGGACCCAAAAGGGTACTGCTGGGCCTTTGGCATAGCTGCCTTGGAGACGGAGGAAGTTAAACAGTTGTGTACCTTGCCTGGTCTCTCAGAGGACTCTGCTGTTGTGGGGTTGTTGAGGGTCGAAGAACAACAGGTGACGATTGCTACCACAACGGTGCATCGGCGGCAATATCGCACTAACCGAGACTCTCTGATTCCCATCCATAAGCTGATTCGTCAACTAGAGGTTCAAGGAGTGATCAGCAAGACTCGCTCACCCTTTAACAGTCCCATATGGCCGGTGCGAAAATCTAATGGAGAGTGGAAGCTAACTGTAGACTATCGTGGTCTGAATGAAGTCACGCCACCGCTGAGTGCTGCCGTGCCGGACATGCTAGAACTCCAGTACGAACTGGAGTCCAAGGCAGCCAAGTGGTATGCCACGATTGATATAGCGAATGCATTCTTCTCAATCCCTTTGGCAGCAGAGTGCAGGCCACAGTTTGCTTTCACTTGGAGGGGCGTCCAATATACCTGGAATCGACTGCCCCAGGGGTGGAAACACAGCCCCACCATTTGCCATGGACTGGTCCAGACTGCACTGGAACAGGGTGGAGCTCCAGAACATCTGCAATACATTGATGACATCATTGTATGGGGAAACACAGCAGAAGAAGTTTTTGAGAAAGGGAGTAAAATAGTCCAAATCCTTCTGAAAGCTGGTTCTGCCATAAAATGAAGTAAGGTCAAGGGACCTGCGCAGGAGATCCAGTTTTTAGGAATAAAATGGCAAGATGGACGCCGTCAGATTCCAATGGATGTGATCAATAAAATAGCAGCTATGTCTCCACCAACTAGTAAAAAGGAAACACAAGCTTTCTTAGGCATTGTGGGTTTTTGGAGGGTTCATATCCCAGATTACAGTCTAGTTGTAAGCCCTCTGTATCAAGTAACCCGGAAGAAGAATGATTTTAAATGGTGTCCTGAGCAACGACAAGCTTTTGAACAAATCAAACAGGAAATAGTCCATGCAGTGGCCCTGGGGCCAGTCCGGGCGGGACAAGATGTTAAAAATGTGCTCTACACCGCAGCCGGGGAGAACGGCCCTACCTGGAGCCTCTGGCAGAAAGCACCAGGGGAGACCCGAGGTCAACCCCTAGGGTTTTGGAGTCGTGGATACAGAGGATCCGAAGCCCGCTACACTCCAACAGAAAAAGAGATATTGGCAGCATATGAAGGGGTTCGAGCTGCTTCGGAAGTGGTTGGCACAGAAGCACAGCTCCTCTTAGCACCTCGACTGCCGGTGCTGGGCTGGATGTTCAAAGAAAGGGTCCCCACCACACATCATGCAACCGATGCTACGTGGAGTAAGTGGATTGCACTGATCACGCAGCGAACTCGAATGGGAAACCCCAGTCGCCCAGGAATTCTGGAAGTGATCATGGACTGGCCAGAAGGCAAGGATTTCGGAATGTCACCAGAGGAGGAGGTGACGCGTGCAGAAGAGGCCCCACCATATAATAAACTGCCAGAAAATGAGAAGAAATATGCCCTGTTCACTGATGGGTCCTGCCGTATTGTGGGAAAGCATCGAAAGTGGAAGGCTGCTGTGTGGAGTCCTACACGACGGGTTGCAGAAGCCAGTGAGGGACAGGGTGAATCGAGCCAGTTTGCAGAGGTGACAGCCATTCAGCTGGCTTTGGACATTGCTGAGCGAGAAAAATGGCCAGTACTTGATCTCTACACTGACTCATGGATGGTGGCAAATGCTCTGTGGGGGTGGTTACAGCAGTGGAAGCAGGGCAAATGGCAGTGCAGAGGCAAACCCATCTGGGCTGCTGACCTATGGCAAGATATTGCTGCCTGGATAGAGAATCTGGTTGTGAAAGTACGCCATGTAGATGCCCATGTACCGAAGAATCGGGCCACGGAGGAACATCAGAACAACCAGCAGGTGGATCGGGCCGCTAGGATTGAAGTGGCTCAGGTGGATCTGGACTGGCAACGTAAGGGTGAACTATTCATAGCTCGGTGGGCCCATGACTCCTCAGGCCATCAAGGGAGAGATGCGACATATAGATGGGCTCGTGACCGAGGGGTGGACTTGACCATGGACACTATTGCACAGGTCATCCATGAATGTGAGACATGCGCTGCAATCAAACAAGCCAAGCGTTTGAAGCCTCTTTGGTATGGAGGGCGATGGCTGAAATATAAACATGGGGAGGCCTGGCAGATTGATTATATCACACTGCCACAAACCCGTCAAGGCAAGCGCTATGTGCTCACAATGGTGGAAGCAACCACTGGATGGCTGGAAACATACCCTGTGCCCCATGCCACTGCCCGGAACACTATCCTGGGCCTTGAAAAGCAAGTCCTGTGGCGACATGGTACCCCAGAGAGAACTGGGTCGGACAACGGGACTCATTTCCGAAACAGCCTCATAGACACCTGGGCCAAAGAGCATGGTATCGAGTGGGTGTATCACATCCCCTATCACGCACCAGCCTCTGGGAAGACAGAACGATACAATGGACTGTTAAAAACTACACTGAGAGCAATGGGTGGTGGGACTTTAAAACATTGGGATGCACATCTAGCAAAAGCTACCTGGCTAGTTAACCCCAGGGGATCTAACAATCGGGCTGGCCCTGCCCAATCAAAACTTCCACGTACCGTAGAAGGAGATAAAGTCCCCGTAGTGCACATGAAGAATATGTCAGGGAAGACAGTCTGGGTTAGTCCTGCCTCAGGCAAAGGCAAACCCATCCGTGGGATTGCTTTTGCCCAAGGACCTGGGTGCACTTGGTGGGTGATGCGGCAGGATGGGGAAGTCCGATGTGTACCTCATGGGGATCTGAATTTGGGCGAGAATAGCCAATGAATCAGATTGTGTGCTGTTAATTGCTAAGTAACCCTGTCACTGTATGTCCTCATTGCTATAATTGCTATCAGTTGTACTACAAGTAAGGCACAGGGATGATGGGATAAGAACTGATCTCAGCAGCTGGCGCCCAGCAGTTTCCTCAAGATCTACATCTTCAGCCCACGGACTGCGTGCATGAGCCACACCGGGTGCACCAGTCACAAGCTCCGAAAAAAACCAGCATGCAACAGACCAGCACCACCCAGCATCTCACCTGCCCTGAGAGACTGTTCTAACAGATGGAGCCCAAAGCCATGGATTAAAAGAACTCAACGGACACTTTGGAGGGATGGCCCATAAACTAAGGGCATTATATCTGCATGAATATATATGTATATATATATGACAGGGGAGAGTGGTGGCAATTCATTGGAACCTGTAAGATCTGGGCATGGCATAGATGGTATGGAATAAGGGGTGGCTAATGTCCTGGTTCCGGTGGGGATAGGGTTAATTTTTCCTGGTATTCCATGCCATGTGAGCCATGCCCACCGTGAGCTGCCGGGGGAGGGGGCAGGGGGCAGGGGGCAGGGAGTCGGGGGCAGGGAGTCACCGCTTGGAGCGGGCTGGGGCGTCCTGGGTCCGGTCGGTGAGCGGCGGGGAGCGGCAGTCCCGTAATCGTGTTTGTATATGCCTCTGTCCATGTTATTGTTGTTGTTTTGCTTGTTCCCTTTGCTGTTCTGTTAAACTGCCTTTGTCTCAACCCAAGAGTCTTGCCTTTTTTTTCTTCTGATTCTTCCTGTATCGGGAAGGCCTGAGCGAGCGGCACGTGGTTCTTTGTTGCCATCTGAGGCTAAACCACGACAGCTCACTTCTCACTCCACTTCTGTTTAACAGGACAGAAAAGGAAGGGAAAATAATAAGAATGATAAAAGATAGAAAACAAGTGATGCACAATGCAATTGCTCACCACCTGCTGACCGATGCCCACCCAGCCCCTGAGCAGCCACCACCATGCCCCAGCCAACTCCCCACAGCTTTATAAACTGACCATGACATCGTATGGTCTGGAATATCCCTTTGGCCAGTTTGGGTCAGCTGTCCTGGCTGTGTCCCCTCCCAACTTCTTGTACAGCTCCAACCTCCTCGCTGGCAGGGCAGTATGAGAAGCTGAAAAGTCCTTGACTTAGTGTAAGCACTGCTCAGCAAGAACTAAAACATCAGTGTGTTATCAACGTTATTCTCATCCTAAATCCAAAACACAGCACTATACCAGCTACTAGGAAGAAAATTAACTCTATTCCAGCCAAAACCAGGACATTATGTTAGCTACAACAACTGTTGTGAGGGAAGATTTTGTTGTAAATTCTTTCTTATGGTGATTCAAACCTGAAATGTCTTTAAGTCTGTTTCTGTCATTGCAGATTTGTGTTACATTTTAAATAGATTTTGTCACTTGAAAAAGTTTTTACCGCTTGGGCTTGTCGGTTACTAGTTGTGAGACCTTTATGAGGCTTGTAAGATTGTTGCTAGTGACTATGTCCAAGAGAAGAATTGGATTTAGTTTTATGTTCAGATGGCTTAAATTAGCAATGTTAGAACCCACGTGCTGCAATTAATTTCAAACTCATTCAGAAATTCAGTAAGGGTTTCTTCACCAAGATCTTCCACTACTTCCTTGGAAATCTTAAGGATTTATCTGAACCAGAATATGAATCCCATAATTTTGACACCCCTTCAACTGGTAAAAGGTTCTGGTAAAAACCTATGAAATTTGGTTGTAAAAGTAACATTTTGAAAACAAGTCAAAACAAGACTCATGTTTTAAAGTACATAGTAAAAGAACTTTGGAACTCAGCAATCTGGATCATCCTTTACTTACAGGGTCTGAAATTTACTTGTTGCTCTATTTTCTTCAAAGTAAAACTAGGCAAACCATGGAAAACATTGTTGAATTAATGGAATAAGGTCGCTCCAGTAAGTCCATATCTATCTTGTACTGGGGAGCCCAGAAATGGGCACAGTATTCTTCAATGCAGCCTTACCAATGCTGAGTAGAGAGGAAGGATCACCTCCCTCCACTTACTGGCAGTGCTCTTCCTAAGTGCAGCCCAGGAGGCTGTTGGCCTTCTTTATCGCAAAGGTGCATTGCTGGCTCATGGTCAGCTTGGTGTCCACCAGGATCCCCAGGGACTTCTCTGCAGAGCTGCTTTCCAGCTGGTTGGCCTCTAGCATGTACTGGTGCATGGGGTTGTTCATCCCCAGATGGAGGACTTGGCATTTCCTCTTGTTGAACTTTGTGAGGTTCCTGCCTGCCCATTTCTCCAGCCTGTCATAGTCCCTCTGGATGGCAGCACAGGTCTCTGGTGTATCTGTTGGAATATGTAGAATTCTATGGCGTTTTGGTTAGAGGGAATGATGAGAATGTATAATTCTGTCTCAGAATTACCCTCTTTCCCATCCTGGAGCCATAGTGTTCTAAAACACTTCTCTTTAAATAATACATTCACTTAAATAGTACACTATAGCAAAATGAAAAACTTTCTTTGAGCAGTGAGGAACAGAAAGCTGTCCTGAAAAACAAAGAAAAGGAAACATAAACAAATACTGACTGAAAGATGAAAGGGAGTGTCATGGGTTTGATGGGGAAGCTTCCTGGGTCTTGCAACAAAAGAAATATTTATTTTTCCTTCAAACCCTTTTAAAGACAAATTATACATTAGAAAATTGGGACTGAATTATCTTAGCTATAGAAAGCTATGTTTCAGCTTCAAAGAACACAGTATTCTCTGACTGTCAGAGACAGTTGTTTCCACAAGCAGCAAGTAAGCTATAGCATACATTGTATTCTATCTGCGAAACTTGTTACTCAAAGGAAAACTTTCTTCATATATACACAGATAAATTTCCTTAAACTGAAGTGATTGTTTAGACAAAGTGTATTTTTGTATTCAGGGATGTATAGCAACATATGTGTGTGTGTTTATATATGGATATTCGAGTAGCATGATATGGTATGTCATTTAGTATTTCTGTGACTAGTAATGTAGGTAGATCAGGTTTTGTACTGTGTCAGCAACATAGAAATATTTATAAAACAGTTTTTTACCATTTCAAGTTGACAGCAATTTTCTTCTACAGGACTGAAAACAAGTTCATTAAGAGTTATGTATATACCTGTACTGTTGACATTTTATGATAATGGATCTAGTAGTCACTAGAAAATAGTCTTATGTTTGAGAAATACCTTTTTGTGCCTTTTCATCAGTTTGTATTTACCAAAGTTTTTTCATAATGCTAAATGACGTTCCTTTTATTCTTGTAATTAATCATCTGAGATGTAATAATAATACAGTAATAATTACTGTTATTTGGACACTAATAGGTTTATGCTTTCATTAGTGAAAATGATTGAGCTGTGTGTTGTGATAATTTTATATAACTACTTCCTAGTGATATTTGTGACATTTGTGAAGTGTTTTGAGATTGTTTGGTAAAAAAAAAATATATAGTATAATACAAAATCTAAATGTCAATATTTGCTTTGTAGAGTTGTCAATTCAGGAAGATTTTTATCATATTGAATGTGGATTCTCTTTTCAGAGTTTTTTTGTAAATTGCTCTGCTTAGACTTACCACAAACAACAGAATTAGGATGTGCTTCCAAAATCTAGCCTTCTTTTGAGAGAAAGAGATAGCAGAGACTTTAACAGTTGAAGTTATCTAAGATCACAGAAAGACTGATTCATTTAACTTCATCTGCCTGTTTGTCCTCTTAGTAGAAAGTATGTTGCTTACGGATGCTTCAGTACTCTTTTTCTCCCTGTTTTGTTTTGCAAACCTGTTTTTTCTATAGAGGTTGATTGCCAACAGCATTTGTTGAAGAAGTTGTTTTGGTTAATGGAAATATTCTTATGGATATGGATTTTTTGGAGGGAAGGGGTGAATAGAGACAAAAGTGTTAATTCAGGCCTTTACAATTAGATATTCTATCAAAATAACAGTAATAAGCATTTTGATAAATTTATGTTTCTTTTATTTGTTAGGCAACAGCTTAAGTGATAGTCAGGCAACCTGAAGTTTATATATGGGAAATATGAAACCTGGAGAGTACATGACAAAACAGTCACACCCTTTTTTTGCCCTGCGGTGTGGCATAGTGCTTATTGTCTTTGTGTCTGATGCAACTTAAAGTAAATAAGAAATCATGAAAATTCAGGGCACTGATTTCAGTGTAGAAATAAATTTCTGATTCATTCAGCTACTCCGTAAGCTTTCTCTGAGCCCTATTAAAAATAAAAAAAGAAATATCATAGGTCTAGACATGTCTTTTTTTCTTCCATTATTCCAGTGTTTTCTTATATAAAAATATTACAGGTAGAGTTTAATGATACATTTTGAACTGAGTCATTTTCAAACTTAAGTCACAAGATATTTTGTTTAAATCCTTATTTATTGTTTTACTGTAGTGCCTATGAGTCATGGGTTAGGACTCATTCTAAACATTTTACAGACAATGAATAGTAACAACAAAAATATTCTTTATTGCAAACTCAAATTTTTAGATTCTGTTATGTGTTTGTGTAATTCTTTTTCAAAGAGCATAGGCTATTTTTCCAACTCAAAAGTTAGAATATAAAATAGGAAAGGATGACAAATTCTTATTTAGACAGTTTTGATACCCTATTGACCTTTTTCAATAACTGCAGGATGATTATCATTGTATCAAGCCTCCTTCCAGCAATTCACAACAAATTTTTTAATTTATATGCAATTCTTCAGTGTAGCACACCATGAAACCTCTTTCTGTTTAGCCTAATTCATTCTGTGCTTCAGGGTTGCTCAAAGGAAGCAACTACCTCTCTACAGTTCTCTTCCAAATTACTTCTTTCAGGCTGCTGTGTAAAAGCCCTTTCCTATCTTGGGCTGATCTTCAGTGATTTATGATTTCTGATATGTTAAGGAACACATTCCCCATCTGTTACTTGTTCAAGACCGTGAAATATAGCCTACTATAACTATCCTTGAATGTCACACCTGTTTCAATCATGTGCAGGTTTGCAGGAAAGTCTTTACTTTTTAATTTGCTCTTGATTTAGTAGGTCCAAGGAAAAAGAAAAGAAAAGAAGGTACATTTCCTCCAAAGCTGCATATCTTGCTATACATCCCAGTAAGACAAAATATTTGTATGTACCACAGTTGTAGATTGCAAGTCATCAGGGTCTGAACCTGTAAATGACTTATGACTTTTGTTGACTGGCATAAATGTTTCTCCTATAAGCAAGAGCTACATTCTCAAGAAATTAATCACTTGGGGGGTTTAGTCCTCTCAAGACAATAGAGAAAATGTCATGGTCAGGATGATGGCTTTTTGTACTGACTTCTATTCATCTCCCAGACTGCTTGGATCTGATCTCATGCCATTGCTGTCAATTATGCAGTCTATGTGAATTATGCCATCCAGACCAACCTAATATCACGGTGCTTGATGATTTAGTTACTGACAGGCCAAGCACTACAACCTTTCTTATAGGTTTGGGAAATCCTGTTACAAAATGGTAAATATTTGCTGATATATATTTTTCCATGTGAGAGAGATTCTTTAAATGGGCATCTTAAAATCAGCTAGTCCACACAGACCATTGATATGAAACAACCTTGCCTAGTGCATCTCAAGCATATTGCTTTTTTCTGTGGATCGGAAGAGGAATTTTTTTTTAAAATAGACTGCATTTGTGTATGTCTCCCTCATAAATCTTTCTGGTAGGTTAGAAAGCTAGTTTGAAAAAATTACAGAGACAATATCAAAAGGAATAGAAAAATTTGAACTTTTTTACAAGCTTGCTCCAACATTGACTGTAACCACTCTTCTAAGATTCCAAAAGGTTGGTGCATATATGGAGAGAATATGGGAACAGATCCATGTGCTGGCCCACTTAGTCACTAAGAAACATCAGTACTTTCAAAAAATTAAAAGATAATAGGTAGAAAACTGACACTATGGACCCTAGGGATTAAAAATATATTCTTATTTTTAATAGTAATTATGTGGAAAAGAGTATTGCCAGAAAGACCAGTATAAAACTATAATATTCTTCAAGCTGAGAATTAATTTAACACTGTCAATAATTTTCTGAGGGGAATGATGAAGACGGAGAAAAGAAGATAGCTATTTTGGTATCCTCTAACACTCAGATTTCCTGGTTTCAGAAGCTAATGGTATTCCAGGAAATTCCAGTTTTCTTTGTCTGGGATAATTTTTTTTAATACTTGTAGAAATCAAGGAAGAAACATTTAAAAATCGAAAATGTTTGTGATTTGCTAATGATAATTGAATGAATGTTTTTATAAGATCTGTGGCAAATAAAGTGCAAATTGTTACAGGTATTCTTATATCCTCAGAAGGACATGGAAAATGTTCTTTGACTACTGATGTCAAAAGTGTATCAGACTGAAAAGTCAAACCATCTAGATTTTGTTTGTAGAACATTATGGCTTAACTAGTAATTGCATCTTAATTACCAGTTTGAATTTGGTGGTACTTGCAGAGTCCTTCAGTTTTATCTTTTTTGTTTGTTTGTTTCACTGCTTTGATAGCAATTATTGGTGTTCCAAAAGAAAGAAATCTCAGAAGGTACAATTTTCTAAGGGGTAGCAGCTTTACTATTTTGTTTCAAGGAATGTCTATTTTTGGGTACAGCAAAAAGTATCAGTGAAGACTAAGAAGTACTGGATGAAGTTTATACTGCAGAAACTGGATGAATGATGAGTCCTCAGATTTTTCATACAAGCAATTTGAGTGCTAACATCAAAAGTAATGTTCCAGAATTTATATTACATTAGTGGAAGGAAACTAAAACCGGTAATTAGCAGTAGTGACACCACACATCATGCATGATTAAGTCTTTTTCTGTATTAAAATTATGCTTCTGCATCTCATTAGATTTCAGTAGAATTACTTTTGGATTTTACCAGAGCAAATAAGAAAAGAATTAAATAAGTAGATGAGATCCTGTATTTAGATTTCTGTCTCTGACCAGAAATTAGAAACCAGTAAAAGATACTGACTGACAAAGATTCAGAGAAACAAAGAAAAATTGTAATCTACAGGAAAGTAGTACCTCTGGGGAACAAGAAGACATAGCCTAGACATAGTAAAAAGACTTGAAATCTGTGTGAAGGGTTATTGCTTTCTTTTTTTTTTTAAGAAAAGAATTGTTGTGAAGAGCTGTATGTCAGTAGGGTACAAGTAGTCATGAGTCTACCCAAGCAAATCACAGGGAACCAGAAACAGTATTCACTGGGGAAATAATGTTTATTTTTAAAAGGCTGAATTAGATTTCTGATGGATACAACTCATTGACATGTGTTGGAGTTTATTTCAGAAATTTTGCCACATCCCTCCTCCCCTTGCCACAAGGAAGGCTAGGGCCCGCTTGGAATTAAACCAGGCAAGGGATGTCAAGGACAATAAGAAGGTCTTCTTCAAGTACATCAGTAGCAAAAGGAAGACTAGGGAAAATGTGGGCCCGCTGCTGAATGAGGTAGGTGCCCTAGTGACGGAGGATGCAGAGAAGGCGGAGTTACTGAATGCCTTCTTTGCTTCAGTCTTTACTGCTAAGGCCAGCCCTCAGGAATCCCAGACCCTGGAGAGAGAGCCTGGAGTAAGGAAGACTCTCCATTGATCGAGGAGGATCAGGTTAGAGATCATTTAGGCAAACTTGACAATCACAAATCCACGGCCCTGATGGGATGCACCTGCGAGTGCTGAGGGAGCTGGCAGATGTTATTGCGAAGGCGCTCTCCATCATCTTTGAAAGGTCCTGGAGAACAGGCGAGGTGCCTGAGGACTGGAGGAAAGCCAATGTCACTCCAGTCTTCAAAAAGGGCAAGAAGGAGGACCCAGGGAACTACAGGCCAGTCAGCCTCACCTCCATCCCTGGAAAGGTGATGGAACAGCTCATCCTGGATGTCATCTCTAAGCATCTAGAAGAAAAGAAGGTCATCAGGAGTGGTCAGAATGGATTCACCAAGGGGAAATCATGCTTGACCAATCTGGTAGCCTTCTATGATGGAATGACTGGCTGGGCGGATGAGGGGAGAGCAGTGAACATTGTCTACCTCGACTTCAGTAAGGCTTTTGACACCGTCTCCCATAACATCCTCATAGGTAAGCTTAGAAAGTGTGGGTTAGATGAGTGGACAGTGAGGTGGACTGAGAACTGCCTGAATGGCAGAGCTCAGAGGGCTGTGATCAGTGGCGCAGAGTCTAGTTGGAGGTCAGTGACAAGTGGTGTTCCCCAGGGGTCAGTACTGGGTCCAGTCCTGTTCAATATATTCATCAATGACCTGGATGAGGGGACAGAGTGCACCCTCAGCAAGTTTGCTGATGACACAAAGCTGGGAGGGGTGGCTGACACACCAGAAGGCTGTGCTGCCATTCAGAGAGACCTGGACAGGCTGGAGAGTTGGGTGGAGAGAAACCTTATGAAATTCAACAAGGGCAAGTGTAGGGTGCTGCACCTGGGGAGGAATAACCCCATGCACCAGGACAGGTTGGGGCCTGACCTGCTGGAGAGCAGTTCTGTAGAGAGGGACCTGGGAGTCCTGGTGGATAACAGGATGACCGTGAGGCAGCAATGTGCCCTTGAGGCCAAGAAGGCCAATGGCATCCTGGGGTGCATCAAGAAGAGTGTGGCCAGTAGGTCGAGGGAGATCATCCTCCCCCTCTACTCTGCCCTGGCGAGGCCACATCTGGAGTACTGTGTCCAGTTCTGGGCCCCCCAGTTCAAGAAGGACAGGGAACTGCTGGAGAGAGTCCAGCGGAGGGCTACAAAGATGATCAAGGGACTGGAGCACTTCTCTTATGAGGAAAAGCTGAGAGACCTGGGTCTGTTTAGCTTGGAGAAGAGAAAAGAGAAGACTGAGAGGGGACCTCATCAATGCTTATAAATATCTAAAGGGCAGGTGTCAAGAGGATGGGGCTAGATTCTTTTCAGTGGTACCCGGCGACAGGACAAGGGGCAACAGGCACAAACTTGAACATGGGAAATTCCACCTAAACATGAGGAGGAACTTCTTTACTTTGAGGGTGGCAGAGCCCTGGCACAGGCTGCCCAGGGAGGTGGTGGAGTCTCCTTCTCTGGAGATATTCAAAACCCGCCTGGATGCATTCCTGTGCAACCTGCTCTAGGTGACCCTGCTCTGGCAGGGGGGTTGGACTAGATGATCTCCAGAGGTCCCTTCCAACCCCTGCCATTCTGTGATAGTGCAAAGTCATATTAGTTGTAGGGCAGGGCATACAGAACTGGTAAATAAAACAATATAAAATCTTGGACTATTTTGTAGTAATTATGCATCTAAATGGATAACTGAATAAAGTAATTACCTTTTATGATTATCTGTACTGCTGATGTAGACTACTTGAGCAGCTGTTGGAGAATGTTTAGACAACTGTTAGAGAAATATTTCAGTTATGATGAATTTCTGATGAAAGATTAAGTGCAACTTTTGAATACTGAGTTAATCTTTTACCTCTGTTAGCATTTTGATATCAGCTTGCCATAATTTCAGAGCTCAAGTATAATTAAAAAAAAAAATCTGAATATAGTGTTGTATCAGTTTGTCATTAGTAGTGAGCAAATACTTGGGGCATTGTTCTTTTGGAAGAATACAAAGCCAATTGAACACGTAACTGAGCTTGAGGAAAAAAAATAAAAATCTTTTGGGGAAAAAAAAAATCTTCCTGTTTAACAAGAGTATTGGCTTGTGCTTAGTACGATACTATTTTTTTGTTATTTTGTTATGAGACAGTAGAGACCCTTCATGATTTGTCCAGTTTTGTGTTGGGTGGACATGATGTTCCAGAAGAAAATATACTTTGTTAGAATTTGGAGACTTGGGCTCTTATAACAGAGAGCGTATGTTCTCCGTATCTCGAAGACAAACCTTTTTCACATTGAACTTGGAGTTCTTGATTTCCATGTGAGGAAACAATAGTTGCAGGTATAAAATTTTATTAAGTCATGAGTAGTAGCATTCTCCTGGACTGTCTAAAAAGGGGGGTGATGGATTGTATGTGTGTAAACAGGATAAATTACTTTAAAAAGAACAAACCCAGTCCTTTCTGTATGCATTTACCTAATTTAGAATGCAAAGGGGGTTGTGTCATTGCTGAAATGTGTCTAGTCTGAGATGCAGACTAGATTTGAGGATAGAATCCTCAAATTTTTTGAGTTTTTTTGCTTGACTAATTTTTCATCTGTTCTTTTTCTCTCTTAGTGTATGTACATATAAATGAATCTCTTTAAAAGACAAAATTCCTCCCTCCTCCCCGTTCTTTCCGCTCCCATCAGTCTAACTCTGCCAAGTTGCTTAACTGGTCATTTAAAAAGCAGATATATTATATGCCCTAAAATTGTACCTGAAAAATGAAAACTTTCTTAAAAATTAGCTTAATTAAATATAAATTTTGTCCATTGAACATTTTATCCATTTCAGCTAAATAATACTGGATTAGGATAAACTTATTCTAAAATAAGGGGTCATATACACATTTATTAATTCACCTTCTCTCATATCATCCCTATTACTATTTTTCTTAGTTTGAGCACACCTTATCATCATTCATTCATAACCTTACATTGGTCAGATGACCAGTCTGAAAAATTATTCCTGTTAATCACATTCAGTGTATATGAACTATTTGTAAACATAGAAAACTAAGTAAATTTTATTGTTTTCTTTGTTTCAAATTAGGCTCATGCACAGTTAGTACGAGAAGTTGATGTAGAGAAGGTGTCAACTTTTGAGAACCCCTATGTGGATGCAATAAGAAGTTTATGGAATGACCCTGGAATCCAGGAATGTTATGATAGACGACGAGAATATCAGTTATCAGATTCAACTAAATAGTAAGTATATAGTGGTTACAAACAACTGTGTCCTATTTTCTGTTCTTTCTGACAAAGTAATTCTTACTTTTTACACTATACTTTTGTGTACATACATATACAGTTTGTGTGTGTGTGCAAGTATCTGTGTGCGTGCACATTCAGCACAAACATACACTTAACTTCAGTGTAAAGGCTACTGTAAGGAAGGTAGTGTATCTATTTATTATGTGTGTGTTTGTTTCCCAAAATATAAGCCTATCATAATTTGAAATCTTACATTAAGATTATTACTAGGGAAGTGCAATCAAGGGTAGACCTCCATGGAATTCATAAAAATTATAATGCCCTAGAACATCTGTTTTCCTATTTTTTTCCTTTTCCCTTTTCATTCCCTTTTCCCATTTTTTCCCCCCTTTTTCCCTTTCTCTTTTGTGGTCCTGGTGATGAGGTAAATAGTATCAAGCAAGTGTTCTTGTGTTTTGTTGAACTGCCTTTCTTTTGTCCAAACAAGACCTAATCTTGAAAGAATATGGCTGCCAAGAAGGCAAACACATAACTGAAAACAGACTTCAATTTGTAAAGGGTAGGAAAAAAAGTATTTTAAGTAAGTTAAATCCTATTTGTTATAGCTCAACAACAATGAAAATGCATATGTGGCTAAACTTGGTCTTGAATGGTACGCATGTACTCTCTTCTGGCAGGATTCTGATAAAATAGCAATGTGGAATTTAACATTGGACCCTGAGGACTGTCTAAATGTTGGCTCCAAGAAATTCGCTTGCTCTGAGTAATATACTATATAGCTCTGGTAAAATTTTCAATCTGTTAAAAAAAAAAAAAGAATGATGGTAGAGGAGGATGAACTTTTGGTGTTGCCCACTAGAAAAAGAATTAGCATACTTGGTTATTAAAGCTGTGGCAAAAACTTCCATGGTCTCCACTGAAAATTTTAGATTAGCTATGAAATCATTCTAGTCTCCATGTCAGGTTGACATGAAAGGAAGCCTCGCATTGAGGAAAGCACAGAAGAAACTGAAAGACACCATGAAGGTCCCATTAAAGTCAATGGAACATGGTCATACACATAACAGAAGTCTGGTGTGAGATTCATCTGCACAGTAGTCTGAGGATCCTTATCTAGCACAATCCTTTATACATGACTGAGTCACAGAATCACAGAATCACAGAATCTTCATGGTTGGAAAGGACCCTTAAGATCATCGAGTCCAACCAAACATATGCCTGACAAATTTGGTGACCTTCTACGACGACGTTACAGCATTGGTTGATAAGGGGAGAGCAACCAACGTCATCTACCTGAACTTATGCAAAGCATTTGACCCTGTCCTGCACAACATCCTGGTCTCTAAATTGGAAAGGCATGGATTTGATGGATGGACCACTCGGTGGATAAGGAATTGGCTGGATGGCTGCACTCAAAGGGTTGCAGTCAATGGCTCAATGTCCAAGTGGAAACCAGTGATGAGTGGTGTTCCTCAGGGGTCAGTACCAGGACCAGTGCTGTTTAACATCTTTGTAGGCGACATGGACAGTGGGATTGAGTGCACCCTCAGCAAGTTTGCCGACGACACCAAGCTGTGTGGCACAGTCGACAGGCTGGAGGGAAGGGATGCCATCCAGAGGGACCTGGACAGGCTTGAGAAGTAGGCCTGTGTAAATCTCATGAAGTTCAACCAGGCCAAGTGCAAGGTCCTGCACCTGGGTCATGGCAATCCCAAGCACAAATACAGGTTGGGCAGAGAATGGCTTGAGAGCATCCCTGAGGAGAAGGACTTGGGGATGTTGGTGAATGAGATGCTCAACATGACTCAGCAATGTGCGCTTGCAGCCTAGAAAGCCAACCGCATCCTGGGTTGCATCAAAAGAAGCGTGGCCAGCAGGGTGAGGGAGGTGATTCTACCCCTCTACTCTGCTCTGGTGAGACCCCACCTTGGAGTACTGCGTCCAGCTCTGGGGCCCCCAACATAAGAAGCACATGGACCTGTTGGAATGGGTCCAGTGGAGGGCCACGAAGATGATCAAAGGGCTGTAGCACCTCTGCTATGAGGACAGGCTGAGAGAGTTGGGGTTGTTCAGCCTGGAGAAGAGAAGGCTCTGGGGAGACCTTATAGCAGCCTTCCAGTGCATAAAGGGGGCCTACCGGAAAGATGGGGAGGGACTCTTTATCAGGGAGCGTAGCAATAGGACGAGGGGTAATGGTTTTAAACTGAAAGAGGGGAGATTTAGATTGGATATCAGGAAGAAATTCTTTACTGTGAGGGTGGTGAGGCACTGGCACAGGTTGCCCAGGGAGGTTGTGGATGCCCCATCCCTGGAAGTGTTCAAGGCCAGGCTGGATGGGGCTTTGAGCAGCCTGGTCTAGAGGGAGGTGTCCCTGCCCATGGCTGGGGGGTTGGAACAAGATGATCTTTAAGGTCCCTTCCAATTCTAACCATTCTATGATTCTATGATTCTAAGAAAACATTAGAACTATGAATCACTACATGTGAGTCTTTATATGAGCCTCTCATATATTTATGCTTGCAAGTAGAGTTTCTTTACATATTGAAGTCCAGGAAAAGCAATTAGGAAAAAACAAATAAACATTGTTTCAAAAATACAGTCCACATGTTTAGGGATAAAACATCTAAACACAGTTAGAGATCAATCCTGATTATGTCTTCTCATGAAACTTTGTGTCACCTTTTGAAAAATATTGTAATAACTGTAGTGCTTTGGTCAGATAGTAATTTTTGTATGATAGTATTCTACCAGAGTTTGAAGTTCTCTATAGATTCTACTGAACAATTATTTTCCTCGTACCTATCCTTTAAAAGTAACATTTTGCTTCCATGTTCCACTTCAGAAGTAGATGCATTTCAGTGGAGTTGATTGTGCGCTAAATAAAATGTGATTAGGGACCCACAAGGAGAAAGGTCAGTATATGCACCTAAGTTATTACTGCAACATTTTTCTCTGTTAGTTGCTATTGCCTCTGGTGATCAGAACATAAATTCTTTTGTTTCATAAAACTGTAGGGAATTCTTTAGGCATCTCAGTTCTGTGTAATTTTGTTGCAGGTCTCTATAAAAAGAAGAGACTTGTTATGCTGCTAACATCATTGGGATAGTAAATTATGAACAACTATCTGTAAAAAAAACGTTATTTGTCTGATGTGAGAACCAAATTCTCATATACTCATGGTTATAATAATAATATAAACAGGCACACCATCATTTAATAAACATTTTTATATTGTTCATTGCTTTTCTTCCCTTTATAAAAATGTACTTGAAGTTTCTAACACTATATTTTTGTGTAATTTGTGCTGCAGAATAGCAGATCCTGATTTTATATATTCACGGTTTACATGACCCAATTTGTATATAGTTTACAATAAGATAAAACAGCAAATAAAAATGACAGGTCTTCACCACATGAAACAGGCTGAAGCTTAAGATAAAGTAGTGGTAGAAGTGTGCTTACCCTATCATGCAATAGACATACTAAATATGAAAGGAAGGTCTGAAGAAAGACATGGAATTTGCTGTGTAGTGCTGCTTCCTATAGAAAAATTGAAGATTAAGCAATTGAACTAGGGAAATTCAGAAAGGGAAGTGAGATTACATTAAGCAGTATACAGCATGCATTTCCTTCATGATTTTTTTTGTTGCAGTATTGAATATGCTTTTAATATCTGTATAATTTTTAACCCTTTTTCCATTTAGAAGTTTTTAAAAAATTGCACAAGTGTTCTTGGGTTTGATGACTTCAGTTTTTTAGCCTTCTGCTAATTTTGGGTTTTAGCCATGTAGGAATTCTAAATTGAGAGAGGCAGTTAGGTAGGATTTGGATGGGATAAGAATAAAAAGAACATAGTGCAGCTTTCTTCTCCACCTACTACATCACTTTCCACGAATCTTAAATTTACTTTATTTACTTTAGACTAAGATTAGATAATCCTGGAAACTGGTAAACATGCCTCAACATTTTGCCAGTGGTAAAGAGGTTCAGAGATGCAAACCTCCACAGAGATTCTGAAAATGTGACCAATACTTCTTTACAGTTACCTTTGCTCACAGCTTGTGTTACTACACTGGAAATTGCATTTACTGTACTGCGTGTTACCAAAGAGGATGCTTGTCTCAGTCTGGCAACTCTGATGTAGGAAAAAATCCTGCTACAACTACTTAAACATTTTGCTTATGTGGAGTTGGGAGACAATAAAGTTGTATGTATTTTTCAAAAGTGCATTAAAAGCCCCTTCCCTTTCAGAGCTTATTGTTTTCTAGCATGTGATCAAAATTACTGCATGTTTTGGGTAGTGTCCTGGTTTGAGGTAAAACAGAATCGATTTTCTGTTCAGTAATTTTACTTTTTAGCTAAGCCTCTTCTAATTAACTGAACTCTGAAATTAACAGCATATTGTGTAGAAACTGTTTGCTCTCAGAGTGATAAGACCTATGTTTATAGTTAATGCCAAGGAATGGTACGCACAGAGGCTCTTGCTTATACTTATTGCTATAACAACCAAGGTCAGCTGATTTCATTATTTGCCCCGTTGGAGGGTTGGAAGCAGAAAAGCGTGGAGGGGTCCCACCTGCAGGGAGGAGCGGACAGGACAGGTGACCCAAAACTGACCAACAGGGTATTCTATCCCATCTGCCCCATGCTCAGTATAAAAGCTGAGGGATCAAAGGGTCATCCCTCTTCCTTCAATGACCAGCGTCCAAGGAGGACCCTGCCTGTTCGTCTGCCTTTAATCCCGATCCGTGCATTCCTGAATCCAGATCCAGAATCCAGTTCCTGTCCATCCCTGACTCCAGTCTGGGACTTTCCCTGTGCCTGCTGGTAACTCGATCTCCCTGTGAGCTTGATACAGTTTTGTATATATTGTATATATTTCATTTTTTTATTATTTCATTAATTTATTGATTTTTAATTAAATTAGTTTAGTTTTTTTCTAAACTCATAAATCTCTTTATCTCTCCTTCTCCTCTCTTTGGAGAGAGAGATGGAGGAGAGCATATGTCGTTCTCATTGGCCAATCCAGCCCAAACCACGACAGGTAGTCTCATCAGCCAGTTAAGTTTTTTGCAAAAAGAAAACTAACAGAATTCCCCCCACCAAACCCCAACAACAACCCAGTAAGGGTAGCTCCACCTGATTTCAGTAGAAACAGGCCCCAAAGGACAGAAATGTAGCAAATTGAATTAACCAAAGCTTACAACTAAGGATACTTAATCAGACTATTTAGTTTTATTTTAACTTGAACTGACAGTGTATGTGTATGACACACCATTTTATAGAGGGTCATACCTATCTTAACTTTCAGGAAAATACATTTTTGCATTAAACCTGACAGCTTTAGTGTTGAAAAGATGTAAATATTTACTACTGTTATCATATATGGAAAAAGTCAGCCATGCTGTGTCTATCTTTACATGTGGTTGAACACACTGAATCCACTTGCACGTGAAATGTTGCTGGTAGGCCTTGCTGTTGTAGCTGTGATTATAGAATCATAGAATAATTTAGGATGGAAAAGACTATTAAGATCGAGTCCATCTGTTAACCTAACACTACCAAGTCCACCACTAAACCATGTCTCCAAGAGCCACGTTTACAAGTCTTTAAATACCCCCAGGGATGGTGACTCAACCACTTCCCTGGGCAGACTGTTCCAATGCTTGACAACCCCTTTGGTGAAGAAAGTTTTCCTAATATCCAGTCTAAACCTCCTCTGGTGCAACTTGAGGCCATTTCCTCTCATCCTAACGCTTGTTACTTGGGAGAAGAGACCGACCCCCACCTCACTACAACCTCCTTTCAGGTAGTTGTGGAGAGCGATAAGGACTCCCCTCAGCCTCCTTTTCTGCAGGCTAAACAACCCCAGTTCCCTCAGCCGCTCCTCATAAGACTTATTCTCTAGGCCCATCAGTTGGCCTCAGACCATCAATCCAGCCTGTCCAGATCCCTCTGTAAAGCCTTTCTACCCTCAAACAGTTCAACACTCCCGCCCAACTTGGTGTCTGTTGTTTGCAAACTTACTGAGGGTGCACTCGATCCCCTCATCCAGATCATTGATAAAGATATTAAACAGAACTGGCCCCAATAATGAGCCCTGGGGAACGCCACTTGTGACCAGATGCCAACTGGGTTTAACTCCATTCACCGCAACTTTTTGGACCCTGTACACCTGTCCAAGCCATGAGCAGCCAATTTCTCCAGGAGAATGCTGTGGGTAATGGTGTCAAAGGCTTTACTGAAGTCCAGGTAAACAACATCCACAGCCTTTCCCTCATCCACTAAGTGGATCACCTTGTCAAGGAGATCAAGATAGTTGTGTGAGCCAATGCAGACAGGATGCAGAAACAACCACAAAACCATGGATGAAAGGCAAAGAACAAGTTTAATCTCGATACCTCACAGACCGGGGAATCTTCCAAAGCAACACCCAGGTAGAGGCATGCGAGCAGGGGATGTAGGCACGTTGCTTGTTAGCAAGAGTCCTTGGCAGTGAGAGAGTCCTTGTTAGTAAGAGCGCGCCCAGACTCCCTGTTCTCGCTGGTATTTCAAGGGTTCAAACAGGCATGGTTTTCCCACTGTGCTTTGATCTTCTTCAGCAACAGGCCAGGATTCTCAAGCGGCTAGATAAGGTGTCCCTGAGTCCATCACAGACTTCTGTCATCTAAGTGCAAGTGTTTTCCTTGCAAGCACCCAAGACTGAACATCAATTAGTGTGATATATGTGTTTCCCAGCACCCCAGGTGCGAGTCCCTTGAGCATATTTACAATCCTCCTTGCAGATCTTCCGTTGCTTCCTCACAATAGTCAAGCAGGACCAACCTTTCATCAACCCATGCTGACTGTGCCTGATCACCTGGTTGTCCTGTATGTACCACGTGATGGTGCTCAAGATGATCTGCTCCATAACCTTTGACAGGCCTGTAGTTACCCGGATCCTCCTTGCAGCCCTTATTGTAGATGAGCCTCACATTTACTAACCTCCCGTCAACTGGGACCTCCCCGGTTAGCCAGGACTGCTGATAAATGATGGAAAGTCGCTTGGTGAGCGCTTCCGCCACCTCCCTCTGTACCCTTGTGACCCTCCTCTGGACCAGCTAAAACAGGTCCATGTCCTTCCTGTACTGAGGGCTCCAGAGCTGAATGCAGTACTCCAGGTGGGGTCTCACGAGAGCAGAGTAGAGGGGGAGAATCACCTCCCTTGATCTGCAGGCCACGCTTCTTTTGATGCAGCCCAGGATGTGATTGGCCTTCTGGGCTGCAAGTGCACATTGTTGGCTCATGTCCAGCTTCTTCTTCGAAGGTCAGGCTCTCATGGATACACACATAGTTTTTGCAGCAACAGTACTGAGGTCCTTTTTCTCGGCACGTATACTGGGTTTGGTTCAACTAGTAATTTTCTGTCGTGTCTCACTCGGACCATCCTCTGTTATCCCTTACACAGTCATCTAGTCCAAGCCCCTGCAGTAAGCAGGGACATCTTCAACTAGATCAGGTTGCTCAGAGCCTCATCAAGCCTGGCCTTGAATGTCTCCAGGGATGGGGCCTCCACCACCTCTCTGGGCAACCTGGGCCAGTGTCTCACCACCCTCATTGTAAAGAACTTCTTCCTAATGTCTAATCTAAACCTACCCTGCTCTAGTTTAAACCCATTGCCCCTCGTCCTATCGCTACATGCCCTTGCAAACAGCCCCTCCCCAGCTTTCTTACAGGCCCCCTTCAGGTACTGGAAGGCTGCTATAAGGTCTCCCCGGAGCTTCCTCTTCTCCAGGCTGAACAACCCCAACTCTCTCAGCCTGTCTTCATAGGGAGAGGTGCTCCAGCCCTCTGATCATCTTTGTGGCCCTCCTCTGGTTTCGCTGCAACAGATCCGTGTCCTTTTTGTGCTGAGGGCTCCAGAGCTGCATCATGCAGTACTCCAGGTGGGGTCTCACGAGAGCAGAGTAGAGGGGCAGAATCACCTCCCTCAATCTTCTGGCCACAGTTCTTTTGATGCAGCCCAGGATGCAATTGGCCTTCTGGGCTGCAAGCACACATTGTTGGCTCATGTCCAGCTTTTCATCCACCAGTACCCCCAAGTCCTTTTCCGCAGGGCTGCTCTCTATCACATCATCCCCCAGCCTGTATTGATAATGAGGATTGTCCCGACCCAAGTGTAGGACCTTGCACTTGACCTTGTTGAACTTCATAAGGTTTGCTTGGGTCCACTTCTCAAGCTCATCCAGGTCCCTCTGGATGACATCCCGTCCCTATGGCCTGTCAACTGCACCACTCAGCTTGGTGTCATCGGCAAATTTGGTGAGGGTGCACTTGATCCCACTGTCTATGTCATTGATGAAGATATCGAACAGTACTGGTCCCAGTACAGATCCCTGAGGGACACCGCTTGTCACCCCTCTCCATCTGGACATCGAACCATTGACCCTGGAGCCATCCCTCTGGATGCAACCATGCAGCCAGTTCCTTATCCACTGAACAGTCCACCCATCAAATCCATATCTCTCCAACTTAAAGAAAAGGATGTTGTGAGGGACTGTGTCAAAGGCCTTGTAGAAGTCCAGGTAGATGATATCCATTGCTCTCCCCTTGTCCACTGATGCAGTCACTCCATTGTAGAAACCCACTAGGTTGGTCAGGCAGGACTTGCCCCTGGTGAAGCCACGCTGGCTGTCTCTAATCCCCTCCCTGTCCTCCATGTGCCTTAGCATAGCTTCTAGGAGGATCTGTTCCATGATCTTCCCAGGCACAGAGGTGAGGCTGACAGGGCGGTAGTTCCCAGGGTCCTCCTTTCTACCCTTTTTAAAAATGGGTGCGATGTTTCCCTTTTTCCAGTCACCAGGGACTTCACCTGACTGCCACGACTTTTCAAATATCATGGAGAGTGGCTTGGCAACTACATTAGCAGATTCCCTCAGGACTCTGGGATGCATCTCATCAGGTCCCATGGACTTCTGTACATTCAGGTTCCTCAGATGGTCACGAACCTTGACTTCACTTACAGTGGGAGGAACTTTGTCCCCCAGGTCCCCGTCTTGTGGTCCTTCAACTTGGGAGGCATGAGGAGAGAAGTTGCCAGTGAAGACTGAGGCAAAAAAGTTGTTGAGAACCTCAGCCTTCTCCTCGTCTCTTGTTACCAGTTTGGCATTCTTGGTCACCGGGGAGGGTACGCTTTCTTTAACCTTCCTTTTCTGGTTGACATCAACTCCCTTGACCTTCTGGATGTGCTTCTTGTTATGCACTCCAGGATGTGATTGACTTTCTGGGCTGCAAGTGCAATATCCAATTTTTCATCCACCAGTACCCCCACATTTTCTCGGCAGGGCTGCTCTCAATCCCTTCATCCCCTAGCCTGTATTGATACTGGGGATTGCAACAACCCAGGTGCAGGACCTTGCACTTGTCCTTGTTAAACTTGAAGAGATTTGCATGGGCCCACTCCTAAAGTCTGACAAGGTCACTTTGGATGGTATCCCTTCTTTCTGGTGAATCAACTGCACCACTCAACTTGGTGTCATTTGCAAACTTGTTGAGGGTGCACTGAATCCCACTGTCTACATCATTGATAAAGATATTGAACAGTACCAATCCCAATATGGACCCGAGGAACACCACTTGTTACTGATCTCCATTTGGACATTGAGCCATTGACTGCATCTCTTTGGATGCAGCCATCCAGCCAATTCCTTATCCATCTAACAGTCCAGCCATCAAACCCATTTCTCTCCAATTTAGAGAAAAGAATGTTGTGGGGCACCATGTCTGAAGGCCTTACAGAAGTCCAGATAGATATCCGTAGCTCTTCCCTTGTCCACTGATGCAGTCACTCCATCGTAAAAGGCCACTAGGTTGGTCAGGCAGGACTTGCCCCTGGTGAAGCCGTGTTGGCTGTCTCTAATCACCTCCCTGTCTTCCATGTTTTTGGACATGTCTTCCAGGAGGATCTGTTCCATGATCTTACTGGGCACAGAGGTGAGGCTGACTGGTCGGTAGTTCATCTGATGTAATTGTTCCTGAGAAAATACGAATATATCATGTGACTACTTCCAACAGAAATCTGACCTCAAAGATACTGAAAAATAGTAGTTCATGTTTAGAGGTTGGTGTTTGTTTGAAGTGCCTGCCCCATGATTGTTCATGTTGAAAATGTTTCAAAACTTCATTTATTGAAAGTAAATTCAGATAAGTTTTGATGATCTGTCTTCATTAGGTAGCATAATTCTGGGAAATTAATTAAAGGTGAATGTTGAGTTACAAGGTTATGGTGAATGGGGTTATATTTAACTTCTTGAAGACAATTATTGGTTAAAACTACTCTTGTTTGTTTATTAAGTTTAGGAGTCTTGTCACTTCTTTGCCTGATTTCTATATGAGAAAAACATGGGAAAATACATAGCTAATTAGTTTATTCCTGTTATCATGTTCTCTCTGTTTATTTTGTAATTTGGACAAATGGTACCTTTGAAACTCTCTTTCAAGGTTGTCATTAGCACCTTCATAGCCTGGTAACTTCTTTGAAGGCTGGCTGCAGTTTTGGCCCTTGTCACAGGGAATATATAATTCATTAAAAGTAAGTAATACTTTCTCAACATGGACTAGGAAACAAAAGATTTTCTTCTATTTCTGATCAGTGTGTAGATCACAAATATGCTACGATATTTTAGCAGATTTTCCTGATGCTAAGAGAGAGCTACTGTCAGCAGCTTGTTACACACACGTTACTTTGGTAATGCACCTTGTGCCTGTTGCTATTGCAACCCCACAGAAAATTACCTCAGCAGCCATTCAAATTAATTTTTACAAAAGTAAAGTAATTATAAATATAATTAACTTTTTAAACTTGGTCTGTAGTATAAATTTACTCAGACCTATGCTACTGGGGTTTTTTTTGAGTAATTTTGTGCAACTTTCCTTTTATTGTTCTTTTGTATAATTCTTAGCTGAATAAGTACCATTTGGGTGAGAGGTCATAAATATGTCTCATCAAAATAAGACATTTCTTAGCAGGTGGTAAAAATAAAATCATAGTGCCATGTAGTTCTGCCCTAAATTGTTTGCACAGTTGCTGCTAACTGTATAACTGACTTCCCAGTAATAACTGTGATTATCTGGTTTTGGACTCCACCTTAAGACAATGGCCAGGATATTTCCAATATCCATATCATTAGTATGATCTGGTTTTGGCAATTGTTGTCCACACTTTTTTTTTGTTGTTGTTGAAAGTTCATGTTTATGACAAGTTTCCTGGTTGGTTTGCAAGAGTACATGTGTGTAGCAATTTCTAGTGTATACTGAAGAGGCAGTTGTGTCACAAAATCTGATTGCAGAATTTGTGCATGCATATATGCAGTGAAGCTTGCAGTTTTATTTGTGGGGTTTTTTTTTAGTTAGACCCTTATCCTAAAATCCCTCATGCATTCCTGTTATGTGCTTAAAATTTGTGTATGCGCACATGATTTGTTTGCCCACGAGCAATGTATTTGTCAGTAGTTTGATTAGAACTGCAGTAGATGAGTGCTTAAAAGCCATGGTGAATTGGGTCTTTAATAAGTAATTATACAAAGAAATAAATAAAAATCTTAATTTTCTGATATTATTCTCTTTCACTCTTCATCCAGAACAGTCTGAATACAGAGATTCTCAAGACATTTCATGTAGCCCTATCGTTTCATTGGGTGTCTTATAAATTAAATGTCTTGACAAGCCCTCTTCTGGTTGCAGATAAACCAGTGGAAGAGGTAACTCCATCCTGCTTCCCTGCTGGAGGTTACGGACTTGCCACACTCCAATCTGTATCCATCAAACAAACTGGCTTAATTTGAACAATTTCCATAGTGCTTCTTTGCTATTCTAAATCATTTTCACAGCAATAGGTTATGGAGACATTGCACAAGTGCAAGAGCTAGGAGCTAGAGATGGACTGTGACTTTTGGAAAAAGGTGCAGTGAGAAGCAGCTGGAGTGGGGATTTGGCCTGCACAGCTCCAGTTGGAAAAGGTGTTTGATGTTTTGCTGTTTTCATTTAAAGTTGCTGCTTGTGCCAGAGTCAGTACCAATGTGTTTCCCATTACTGTTCTCTATAATATGCTCACTGTCATGATGCTGGGCATCCTCAGGTGCCAGGAAGGAATATGTAGATTTAAACCAGCTCAAGCCTGTTGCTCTCCTCAAAATTCTTTTGTTAGTTGTTCAGTTCTTATATTCTATATTGGGCTGAGCCAGGTATACACTTCTCCCATGCTGGTCTGGCTAACTCAGAGAGACATTCACACTCTCTTAACGAACTCAGGGAGAAACATTTACACCACCAGTTGATCCACTCAACTTGTTGATCCAGCCCTTTTGATATGAAGAAGCCTTTAATATAATTCCCTGCAACAATAAAGACTTAGAAACTATGATAAACCAAAACTATGATAGACCCTTTATCTAAGGGTTATCAAAGGTGCAGCCTCACCTTGAGTATTGTGTGCAGTTCTGGGCCCCACAATTTAAGAAGGATGTTCAGGTCCTTGAATGCATCCAGAGGAGGGCAACAAAGCTGGTGAAAGGGCTGGAAGGCATGTCCTATGAGGAGCAGCTAAGGGCTCCAGGGCTGTCTAGTTTGGAGAGAAGGAGGCTGAGGGGCAACCTCATTGCTCTCTGCAGCTTCCTGAGGAGGGCAAGTGGAGAGGGAGGTGCTGATCTCTTCTCCCTGGGATCCAGTGATAGGACGCATCGGAATGGTTCAAAGCTGCGCTAGGGGAGGTTTAGACTAGGAAACGTTTCTTTACTGAGAGGGTGGTCAAACACTGGAAGGGGCTTCCTAGAGAGGTGGTCAATGCCCCAAGCCTGTCAGTGTTTCAGAGGCATTTGGACAATGCCCTTAATATGCTTTAACTTTTGGTCAGCCCTGAATTGGTCAGGCAGTTGGACTAGATGATTGTCGTCGGTCCCTTCCAACTGGAACTATTCCAGTCTGTTCTGTTCTAAATAAATTAAATTCTAAATGTTCTGTGTTACTGTAACAGCTGTAATCATATTTGAAAATCATGTGTGCTGGTAGTGTATGTTTAAATAATAAGGACATTCCAATTGTCTTTTCCTTTTTATGTAAATATTCACTTCTGTTCATTTACACTTTCCATATTCCTGCTCAGCATTTTGAAATATTCTGTCAACCCAGTAAGTAAGTTATTTAAAAAAAAATAATCAAATCATCACCCCATCCCTCCTAATGGAAAATGTTTTGGTTTTGTGTATGCAATTCTAGAGGCATAAAAGTATACTGTTATGCAGTTAATATAAAAGTCATTATAATGATATTGAGCATAAGTGTGTTGATTTGTTCCACTGGCATTTTGGGAAGATTGTACATGACTAAAGAGAAACAATTAATTTCTGCTATATTGCAAAATATTCAGATGTGGTACAAAGCAGTGGGTGCAGTAGAGCAGAAAGACCCTGATGTTAATCCTGATGATACACGCACTTACCCAATGTTGATTTTTTTTAAAATTAATTATGTTATTTTGTATCAGAGGGGGCATGAGTTTTAAAGAGAAATATCATAGAATCATAGAATCATAGGGTTGGAAGGGACCTCTGGAGATCATCTAGTCCAACCCCCCTGCCAGAGCAGGGTCACCTACAGCAGGTTACACAGGAACATGTCCAGGCGGGTTTTGAATGTCTCCAGAGTTGGAGACTCCACCACCTCTCTGGGCAGCCTGTTCCAGTGCTCTGCCACCCTCAAAGTAAAGAAGTTCCTCCTCATGTTTAGGAGGAACTTCCTATGTTCAAGTTTGTGCCCATTGCCTCTTGTCCTGTCCCCGGGCACCACTGAAAAGAGCCTGGCCCCATCCTCCTGACACCCACCCTTTAAGTATTTATAAGTGTTGATAAGGTCACCCCTCAGCTGTCTTTTTTCCAGACTGAAGAGACCCAAATCCCTCAGCCTTTCCTCATAAGAGAGGTGTTCCAGTCCCCCAATCATCTTTGTAGCCCTTTGCTGCACCCTTTCCAGCAGTTCCCTGTCCCTCTTGAACTGGGGAGCCCAGAACTGGACACAGTACTCCAGGTGCGGCCTCACCAAGGCAGAGTAGAGGGGGAGGATGACCTCCCTTGACCTGCTGGCCACGCTCTTCTTGATGCGCCCCAGGATGCCATTGGCCTTCTTGGCCACGAGGGCACATTGCTGACTCATGGTCATCCTGTTGTCCACCAGGACTCCCAGGTCTCTTTCCACAGAGCTGCTCTCCAGCAGGTCAGCACCCAACCTGTACTGGTGCATGGGGTTGTTCCTTCCCAGGTGCAGCACCCTACACTTGCCCTTGTTGAACTTCATAAGGTTTCTCTCTGCCCAGATCTCCAACCTGTCCAGGTCTCTCTGTATGGCGGCACAGCCTTCCGGTGTGTCAGCCACCCCACCCAGCTTGGTGTCATCAGCAAACTTGCTGAGGGTGCACTCTATCCCCTCATCCAGGTCATTGATGAATATGTTGAAGAGGACTGGACCCAGTACTGACCCCTGGGGAACACCACTCGTCACTGGTCTCCAACTAGACTCTGTGCCCCTAATCACAACCCTCTGAGCTCTATCTTTCAACCAGTTTTCTATCCACCCCACTGTCCATTCATCTAACCCACACTTCCTAAGCTTCCCTATGAGGATGCTGTGGGAGACCGTGTCAAACGCCTTGCTTAAGTCAAGGTAGACCACATCTACCGCCCTCCCCTCATCTATCCATCTAGTCATGCCATCGTAGAAGGCTATCAGATTAGTCAGACATGATTTCCCCTTGGTGAATCCATGCTGAGTACTTCTGATAGCTTTCCTTTCCTCCACGTGCCTTGAGATGACACCCAGAACGAGCTGTTCCATCATCTTTCCAGGGATGGAGGTGAGGCTGACCGGCCTGTAGTTCCCCGGCTCCTCCTTCTTGCCTTTCTTGAAGACTGGAGTGACATTGGCTTTCCTCCAGTCCCCAGGCACCTCGCCTGTTCTCCAGGACTTTTCAAAGATGATGGAGATTGGCTCAGCAATGACTTCTGCCAGCTCCCTCAGCACTCTCGGGTGCATCCCATCAGGGCCCATGGACTTGTGAATATCTAGATGATCTAATTGGTCCCTCACTCGCTCCTCCTCAACCCAAGGGAAGTCGTCTTCTTTCCCTGTTACTTTATTCAATGCCTGGGACTCCTGAGGGCTGGGCCGAGCAGAAAAGACCGAAGCAAAGAAGGCATTCAGTAACTCTGCCTTCTCCACATCCTCCGTCACCATGACTCCTGCCTCATTCAGCAGTGGGCCTACAACTTCTCTGGTCTTCCTTTTGCTTCCAATATACTTGTAGAAGCTCTTTTTGTTGTGCTTGATGTCCCTAGCCAGGTCTAATACCAAGGCGGCCTTGGCTTTCCTTGTTTCATCCCTGCACGCTCTGGTGGCATTCTTGTAATCCTCCCAAGGGGTCAGTCCCTTCTTCCACTTATTGTAAACTTCCTTCTTCCACTTGAGCTTTTTCTGAAGCTCCCTGCTCAACCATGCAGGTCTCCTGCGTCCCTTGGCCGATTTCTTTCTCTTAGGGATGCACCGATCCTGAGCTTGGAGGAAGTGGTCTTTGAATACCAACCAGCTCTCTTGAGCCCCTTTGCCTTCCAGAGCCCTAGCCCACGGGATCTCTCCAAGCAGTTTCTTGAAGAGGTCAAAGTTAGCCCTCCTGAAGTCCAAGGTTGTGATTTTACTTCTTGTTGTTGTTTTGTGGATAGTACCCATGATCCTGAACTCAATCATTTCATGATCACTACAACCTAGGGTGCCCCCAACCTTAATGTCCTCCACCAATCCCTCTGTGTTTGTCAGTACCAGGTCTAGAAGTGCTCCTCTCCTTGTTGGCTCCTGTACCACCTGTGTCAAAAAGTTGTCATCAATGCACTGGAGGAGCCTCCTGGCCTGTGCGTGCCTGGCTGTGTGGTCTTCCCAGCAGATATCGGGGTGATTGAAGTCCCCCATGAGAACCAGGGCCTGCGCTTGCGAGGCTACCTTCAGCTGTCTGTAGAAAGCCTCATCAGCTTCCCCATCCTGATCAGGTGGCCTGTAATAAACACCCACATCAGTGTCCCTCATATTTGCCTGCCCCTTAATCCTCACCCATAAGCTCTCGACCCTCTCTTCATCCACCCCTAGTGAGAGCTCGATGCATTCCAAATGCTCTCTCACATAAAGAGCAACTCCACCACCACGCCTCGCTGGCCTGTCTTTCCTGAAAAGGACATAGCCATCCATGACAGCATTCCAGTCATGCGAGTTGTCCCACCATGTCTCAGTAATTGCAACGAGATCATGGCCCTGCAACCGCACACAGATCTCCAGCTCTTCCTGCTTATTCCCCGTGCTGCGTGCATTGGTGTATAAGCATTTCAGAGAGGGAGTTGTGTGTGTAGTTTTGACCCTTGAGATGTGCTATGCCTTCTGGCTCTCAGAAATACTGGCACACTGGCCCACGAGCGCTGAGCAACTACACCCTGGCACCTCACCAGCAAGCCCAGTACCATCCCCACCCCCCTTCAGATCTAGTTTAAAGCCCTCTCAATGAGCCCCGATAACTCTTGTCCTAGAGCCCTTTTTCCCCTGGAGGTCAAGGTATTCCTGCTTGTTACCAGCAGGCCAGGCGTTTTGTAGATCAGGCCATGATCAAAGAACCCAAAGTCCTGCCGGCAGCACCAAGCTCGAAGCCAGGCATTGATCTGCTGGGTCCTTCTATTTAGCCCCTCATCATTCCCCGCAACTGGGGGAATAGAGGAGAACACAACTTGTGCTCCCGATCCCTTGACCAGGCATCCCAGGCTCTTGAAATCTCTCTTCATTGCCCTTGGACTTCTTCTTGTTACCTCGTCGCTGCCTACCTGAAAGAGCAAAAGTGGATAGTAGTCTGAGGGCCGTACCAGGGAAGGAAGCATCCTCTTCACGTCCTTGACCTGGGCCCCAGGGAGGCAGCAGACCTCCCTATGTACTGGGTCTGGGCCTGCATATTGGGCCTTCTGTTCCTTTCAGTAATGAGTCACCTATGACAAGGACCCGTCTTTTCTTCTTTACCACAGAGGTTTTGATGCAGGGGAGGTCTGACTAGACCTTGCTGACGGCTCCAGGGTAGGAGAAATAGGAGAAATATTGTGCTCATCATCATCCAGGTTCCTCTGTAGAGCACTGTACCTGTTAAGTAATGGCACCTGGGAAGATGGGGTAGTCGCCGGGCTGTCTCAAGTGCAGCGCCTGTTGCGCCGCGCAGGAACTTCCTGCCATTGCCCCCTGTCCTCCAGGTCACCGCCTTCAGTTGGGGGGAGAGAGGACAGGGAGCTCTCTGCTGCAGGGGTGTCACACCCTGTTTGGCCGCCCTTTTCTCCAGCCCAGGAAGTACACTCTCATTGTGGTGCACCTGGGTGATACCTCGGGTCACACCCAGGGAACGCCCACTTGCAGCTCGCTTGCTCAGTGTTTGCTCAGTGCGCAGCGACCTGGTCGTTGTGCTCCCAAAGGGTTTCTTTTATGAGGGGGGAGAGTGGTCCCACCCTCTGCTTGTTAACACCTGCCGCCGGGGGTGGTGGCTCCGCCCTCGGCTCCTCAGCTGTCCCCGCCCCCCAGAAGGGCCGGGTACCGGCTCGGGCTGGCCCCTTTTCCTGGCTTTAAAAGCCTCAAAAACGAGCCCCTGGCCGTTTCTTTGCCGCGATTTCCTTCCCCAGCACAGACTTACCTGCACTGGAGCTGATCTCCTCGGCAAATATAAGGAGATTTTATTGATTTTACAGTATCTTGAAAGGAATTTTGTGTTGCTGATGCAGGCAAAGCTTTCAGTCTGATTTTCAGAAACATGTTTAATTCCCTCTAAGTTGACAGAAGAATGGAAAGTTATATCTACTAATATGGTAACAGGAAGTGTGGCTAATCTGCAAAAGTGTGAAATTAAGTAACATAAAAATTGTTCATGAGAAGAAAGTTAAAATACATCTCTATTCCTTTACTTCAGAGCAAGAATGTACAAATTGCATTAAAATCTGAATTCCAGCCCAAGTAATTCTTCTACATAAATGTCTCTGTTAAGAAAAATGAAACAAAACAAAACAAAAATTTAAGTGGATGTGGTGGGTTGACCCCAGACAGCAACTAAGCACCCACCTAGCTGCTCACTCACTTCTTCCACAGAGGGATGGGGGAGAGAATCAGAAGAGCATAAGTGAGAAAACTTATGGGTTGAGATGAAAACACTTTAAAAAGTGAAGGAAAGGGTGGGGGGAAACCCACGAGTGATGCAAGCGCATTCACTCACCACCTCCCACAAGCAGACCAATGCACAGCCAGTCTCCAAGCAATGGCTACCTTGGAAAAGACTAAACCCCCAGTTGTTATTGCTGAGTGTGATATTATATGACATGGAATATCCCTTTGGTTGATTTGAGTCATCTGTCCTGGCTTTGTCCCCTCCCAGTTTCTCACCCACCCTCAGCCTACTCCCTGGGGCAATAAAGTGAGAAACAGAGGTGGCCTTGATGCTGTGGAAGCACTGTTCAGCAACAGCTAAAACATTACTGTGTTATCAATCAACACTGTTTTGGTCACCAATCTAAAACACAGCACCATACTAGCTGCTATGAAGAAAGTTAACTCCATCCCAAGCAGACCCAGTATAGTGGAAAAAGCTCTTTTTATTTTAAAACAATTCATTGAATATTTTCTATATGCTCATGGCAGGAATTTAAAACTAATAAAAGATTGAAAAGTAAGGTTGTGCAACAAAGAACTATTAGTCTATTTTCATGAATACAGTGATATATTTATTCATCATCCTACATCCTTTAAACTGTTAAGTGAAGAGATCTAGGGAAGGTAATAGGACTCTGAGTTTGTGTAAGGATTCTGTATAGTCTCTAGAAGGTGCTACTGGTGAAATGAGGAAGAAGTTTTCTGTTTAGTACATGTGTAAGAGCAGAACTGAATGAGGCTGAGGAGAAGATGCAATTTTAAAGGATAAATTAGTGCTTCTGGAACTTAATGACATCAGTGTTTTGTGCTAGGACACTTTGCTCTTTAAACGGTTTCCAGTAACACAAATGAAATGTGACTATTTAATAATGCCCCTTTAAATTATTGTCTTTCTAAAAAACAGATGTGCAATACTGCATATGTTAGTAGTATGTCCACTATGCTCATGGTGCAGAGGTACAGTAACCAGGTTCACAGGCTACAGCTGAGGCTTTCCAAAGGAATGCAACAAGCAATTGTATGAATGGATCACCTACAAATTTATTCTCTTAAAGCTCTCCTGCTTTCATGAATACCACTATAGCATGTCATGATCCATAGTGCTTCTTTGTACCCTTCTTTTTATCTGAAATAAAGTCACAAAACAAAACCAATGTTTTTGGTGGGGTGGGAGGGAAAAAGAGGCCAATTACTGTTTCAGCATCTCTTTAGATTTCCTATTGTGGTGGTTATGGATTTGTTATGGATTTCCCCCCCCCCAGCAAATTGATGATCAGCTTATCCATTCTGCTTTTTGTGTAAAATAACTAAGGGCAGATGAAATGCTCACATTTTCAAGCCCTTTTTTCTTATTGGCAGAAACTAGTCAGGGTTCTGAGAAAATATTTTCAGAGTAGTAACTTCTGAATATGAAAATTTTTCTGAGATTTATGGTTCAATACATTTTTCTGAATATGTGTAATATTCTCACATTCAACATTTACTATCAGCTTAATCTTTCATTAATAAAATCGTAATGAGGAAAATTTGATAATATTTTTGGCTTCCTCCCAGACTTAACAAATTAATTCTTCTATATTTTTGCTGTAAAGTAGAACTCAAATTGCTTTGTTTCTGTCATTGTTCATAACAATTTACTTTCACTATTGCATAACAAATAATTCAGAGTATCTAGAAGTAGTCTAATTATTCCTTGTGTGGATTTATTTTAAAAAGAACACCTTGTATAGTAACTATGAAGAAAATAATACATTCAGAGCTTAATGATATTTAATGATTTGATAAATTGCAAGGATTACATTGCTACCCTCCCCTGGAATGAATCAGGGCAGCCTTAGGTTATCTTACCAGTAGCTAACTCTGACCAACTAGGTCATTCTTGTGCTTGGAAGTAATCAAATACACAAAAACTCAGTTTCCCGCAGCAGTCTTTTTCCCAGACATCTACCCTGGGGAGAGCCCAAGCTGCCTGGTGCACTGAATTCATGTAATGTGCAACTCCTGGACCCAAACAGGCCATCACACATTGGTATATTATCCCTCTTTTTTTTAAGCATCTCTTATGAAAGTTAATTAAAACCTCCAGTGCACTGCTGCTTTATACTTGAAAACTACCATTAAGCAATAGCAGAAGAGTTGTGTGTTGTAGTTAACAAGCCCTTATAAACAATTTTATTGCAGTTTCAGATTATTTGCTGACTGACTGGGATGTATTTCATGTACTGCAGGCTGCTTATTAACTTGATCAGAAGTTTCAGTGTGGATGCAGGAATTTCAGGTGGAGAGATTTTTAATTTGTCAGTGTGGCTTTTTTTTCTTTTATCTCCAAAGAGTGCCAGTTATCCTCCTACCATTTTGAAACTGATAATTAATAGTTCATTATCACTTGGGAGATTCATGTTTATCTATCCTTTGTAGACACTGCAGAGTAATTATCAAGAAATATGTTATAGTTTCAGATAAAATTACAGCCTTCTATTTCTTATATTTCTTACACATTTTATCATATTATTTGTCTTTAAATTAACCAGAATTGAATAATTGAAAATTTTGAATTGTTGATTCAGCCTGTGAAAGCCAAGCAAGTTTATATGAAAATCATAATAATCATGCTGTCCTTTTGTAGAATTTACTTGAAGCTATAAAAATGACCAGGAAGGGGTAATGGAGCACTCCTTTATATTTCCTTCCCTCTTTCATGTTGATATTGCTCTTTTTTCTGTTGCACTTCTTCCTATCCCACACCCCATTTCTTTTCCCAAGTCTTCCTTTCTCTTTTCCTCAGTGGGATTATGGTATCGCTGTCTTGCATTCCTGTTGTTTCTCCCTATCTATAGTTACCTTAACGACTTGGACCGCATAGCAGATTCATCCTATCTGCCAACTCAGCAAGATGTGCTTAGAGTTCGAGTCCCAACAACAGGGATCATTGAATATCCATTCGACTTACAAAGTGTCATTTTCAGGTAGAAAAAAAGTTTAACACCCATTTGCTTTGTTTCTTTTGTTTCCTTTTACATTAGTAATACCATGTATAGGATATTGGTTAAAAGTACAAATTA
Source organism: Larus michahellis (assembly GCF_964199755.1). NCBI lineage: Eukaryota > Metazoa > Chordata > Aves > Charadriiformes > Laridae > Larus > Larus michahellis. Next base: position 6,091,383 of record NC_133929.1, on the reverse strand, counting down.
TTCAATGTTTTCAAAATCTGAGCTTGTTCATTTTATTTTCATGCTTTTGTCCATATATGATTAACAGCTGTTGTTAAAGATGTCAAGAGGATGAGAGACAGACTTGTCTTTTTCTGAAGGTAGCTATTATTGATAGAAAAACTGGAAGCCATTTTTCAATAAAATGAGTATACCAGTTTTATTAGGAATAATAAATGATGAAATGTAAAGGTACTTGATTTTTAGAGAAAAGTGACATTTTGTAAGTTTAATACCACTCCTACAAAAAATTTTCCCCACAGCTCATTTTGCGTGCAAAACAGTTGCTTAAAGAATAACTATGCAATTACAATTTCAAGTTATACACCCAAGTGTTTAGTTACATTGAGACTCATAATGAATTGAGAGTACATTCTGCCAGCAAATTTGAGTTTTTATTTTGACTATTAACAACTTTAGTAAATACAGACTGTATTCTATTTATACTCTTAAAATTAGGCAGCCTTGACGAGTTTAGAATTTTGACTGGTAATTTCTTCAGAAAAAGGCAGGCCACCAACTTCATTCTGTGGACATGTGTTTCTGCCGAATATACAGGGCATACATTCTAGAATCGTGGCTGAGAATCATGACAGTTTTGAATATCAGAAATTTGAGGGCTTTGAGACCCATAATAATTCAAATTCAGAAAGCACATCAGACTAAAAAGTTTACTTACAACACATTCCATTAGTCTTCAATACGAATGGTAAAATTTTTAAGAAAAACAAACCAAATTGTGTTTTCAACTAAATTCTTGAATTCAATGTTCCATATGTGATTGTATGTTTATCTGCTAAGGTATTTGTGGAGTTGATGTGATCATTGTTAATTTTGCAGAATGGTGGATGTAGGAGGCCAACGATCGGAAAGAAGAAAATGGATACATTGCTTTGAAAATGTTACATCTATCATGTTCCTAGTAGCTCTTAGTGAATATGATCAAGTGCTTGTGGAGTCAGACAATGAGGTAAGCAAGCATCAGCATAAATCACCATTTTTAAAGAAAAAATAATTTCACTAAAATTAATTTTAAATTTTAAATATTATTTAAAATTTGATTAAAGCACAAATTTGTAGAGAGCTTCATTAGAAATGTGTGTGGTTTTACATAATTATTTGGATATTAAATTTGTTGGACCAGTAAAGTATGATAGATTGAATACTTCATGCTAAACAGCAAAACTCAAAGTTGTTAGTTCTTTTAAGACATTTTCAAAGCAGACTGGCTTGTCCGGTCCTGGCTGTTTTCCAAATGTCTACCAGCAGTTGTATCCAACTACATGTAATGAAATGAGAAGTTCTACAGAGATTAAGAGGCTAATCCTCAAATAATATGACACAAACTGATCTCCTCCATGGAGGGTCAGTGGAACCTATCTATTTTGTGTTAAAAGTGGAATAGTTGACTGTAGAGAAATGTTCTTATTGTAGCTATTTGCATAGTTAGTGTTGTGTAGCAGAGCCATAAAAATAGACAGTAGGAATTAAAACAAAATTCATAGGTTCTTTGCTAGAACAGACCCTAAAGTAGTAAACTTCATTCCATTGACTTAAAGTGTAGGATTTATATTGGCTTATATTTTCTACTTGTATTGCTATTTCAAAGAATAACAGAAGAAACTTGTGGGTGATGATGTACGAACTAAGCAGGCAAAATGCAATAGTACCCAGTGTTTTGTATACAGTTTTACAAAATAGGGGGGGAATTTAATATTTGGATTTTTTTTTTCATGAAGACTGTTCCCGTTATTCATCAAACTTACATGAGTTACTCACCAGCACTGTTCTATGCAAGTTTTTAACATTCATTTACAGAAGTTAGATGAAAAAAAGAAAACATGTTCTTCATATCATATCAAATCAACATATATATGTTGATTTCATTCTTTAAGAGAAGGGTTGCTTATTTAAAACACTAATTTGGGCCCCGGTATCAATTAAAAATTCTAAACTTAGCCGTTTTGGATCCACAGGAATATGTATATAAGGTTCACTGTCAGCAGACCATTGTCAGGAATTCACCATGTGAGGAATGGGCAGCCAGAACTCCAAACTGTGACTTCTATTTTTTTAACTCTTGCAACTCCTCCCGCAGAGGCACGAAAGGGTTAAGTTTCCCGTCCTGAGGGAGTGTGGCTGCTGAAGCTTCCCTTTGATCCTTAGTTTTCCCCTCTATCAATTCTACCAGCTCCTGGATGTGATCAGTGGGTTGTCCTCGCAACATTGTTTGGGGTACCCCTAGTTCTAATGCTTTTCACCAAAGGTCATTTCTTTCTAAATCGTAAGTCCAATCCGATCTACAACAGAAAGGCTCAGATTTCTGGTGAGGAAGCTGGTTGGGGGTTAGATTTGCGACTGGCCTGTCGGACCCTCCTATTCCCGTTTGTGCCACCCCCCAGATCAGTCCATCTCATCTCGTGCCCATAAATCACTATATTGTGTAGCGTCTCCGACCAAGTCAAAACAGGGAAATTTCTGAGGGTCTTGCCGATTGTGCTCAATGGCTCTCTGAATCATTTCTCTCAGGGACTGAATATGTATTTTCAAAGCTTCCGGCAATCCTCTAATAAGAGATTTAAGGTGGCTGGAGTCCACCAGTGCAGCCATCAGTATCTCTTGCTGCCCTCTCTCATAAATTACCTCAATACAAGCAGCTTTTTGCACTCCTTCCACTAGCTCCAACCACCCCTTTATTTTAATAGTAATAGGTTCCCCCTGCTCTTTGGGGTCCACACCCCCAGCCCAATAAGCTACTCGGGATGTTATTGACTGGTCTCCCTCTGGTCTGTCACTCAGAAACGCTCCCAGACCCCAGAACCCTCTCGCTTCATCATCACTCAACAGTATCTGATCACCACCCACTGTGAGAGAGACTCTCCACAAATACTCTGTTTCTGTTTCACCCGGCTTGCACGAAAACTTAGTTTGCAATTCACTGAGCTCAGGTCCTCTCCAGGGAATCATGCGGTCTGTGGTTTGGGGGTTTCTGCCTTGTGGACTCGTGTACCTCTCTGTTTTAATAAGAGGTTGCACGTCCCTTTCCTCCAGCTCCTACGCTTCTTTGGAGCTATTTTCATCAGAGTCTCCCCAGATGTCCTCATAACAATCCTCGGGATCTGTGCCCACAATCAACTTTTGGATTTGGACAATGCTGGGGTTTTTTTTGCTTGTGCTAGCATTATTTCAATTTTTTGTTCCAACAGACACATCCACTCTCTTTCTCTTCTCAATTCTCCTTTTAAACAATCTATTTCTAGTTGTTTCTTTAAATTTTCCTTGGCCAATCTGTCGCAATCATTATTTTGTTCCTGTGCTTGAACTGAGCAGGGGCCTAGGATGGCACACATAGTTCCTTTATTTTTGCCATCTCGACTATTTCCACGGCATTGTTCTATTCTCCATGACTGCTACCGGGTCAGACCACTTCTCCTTTGCCCAATTTGTACCTGGAGGAAGACTACAGCCATGCCTCCGTAATAATTCCACTATAGACATCCTGCTGACTATGCCAATTTAAATGTCGCAGAACCTCACAAAACCAAGCCAGATCGACTAACAAACTGAAAACGGGATTTATTTTTACAAGATGGTAACAAAATCAAACTAAGTTTTACTCTAACTGAAACCGCTTTGAGAAACATTAACATTCAACACGTTCAGAATGTTGCTCGGGAGTTAATACTGCACCACTGACTTAAGAATTCTTAAGGTTTATGGCTGATGACCCAAAATGCATAATCGCTCACCTAATATATATGGTCATATATGGTCATGTAGCCCTCTCATTGGCTGAAGACTCCAACTTCCTCACCTTTCAACTGAAATGTGCACATGCTGACCACCACCGTGTGGGCGTGACAAGAGCTGTGGATGGAAGTTTTTGCAGGCTTTTGTTGGGTCTTTGTCAGGGCTTTGTCAGGACTTTGTCAGGGTGGGTGCATCTGCCACAGTGAACTGTCCCTAAGAACAGTATCCACAGCATATTCAAGAGAGGCTTGCTCAGAATAACTGACAGTAGTACAAGTAAACCAACTACAATAAACAGCAATATAGCAGGAGGATTTTTCCAGATTGTTGTGGTTGAGATAAAAACAGTTTAATAGGTAAAGCAATAGCCGTGCATGCAAGCAAAGCAAAATAAGGAATTCATTCACTACTTCCCATTGAGGGGCAGATGTTTAGCCATTTCCAGGAAAGCAGGGCTTCATCATGTGTTAACAGTTACTTGGGAAGTGTCATAATGCTGAATGTCCCCCTCCTCTCCTCCTTCCCATAGCTTCTTGTGCACCTCAGCCTACTCACTGGCAGGGCAGTGCGAGAAGCAGAATAGGCCTCGATGCTGTACAAGCACTGTTCAGCAATAACTAAAACACTGTTTTGGTCACAAACCCAAAACACAGAACCATATGAGCTACTATGAAGAAACTTAACTTTATCCCAGCCAAAACTGGCGCGCAGATCAGTCCGTTCATCCAGGTTGGTCCAGTAGTTGGGCTGAGTCAGCAGCTCCAGGCTCATCATGGACATTATCACTTCCTGAAATAAAAAAAAAAAATAAAATCACTTCTAGGACAGCCCAAAGGGGCAGTCTGTGGATCCAATGATGAGATTTGGGCCCTGGTGTCCACAACAAAGGTGACTGAGTGCTGGTCATTCATGACAACTTCTAATCCGGGCTAAGACATAGAGTACGCAAAAAGGTCTGCCAGAAAACAGAACTAGGAGGCAATCTCCGTCTGGTGGTGGACACCCAGTTCTCAGTCAGCACCTTAGAGAGAGGAAGGAGGGGCTGAAGGTGAGACACTGCAAGGCTCACAAGGAAGGGGTGGGGGGTGGGTGGGACACCACATCATTTGGTGTCCATGTCATCTGGCAGCAACAGCCAATCATGCAAATGCCTTTTGAATGCAGGTAAGAGTTGCACCACCCCTTGGCTCCACAAATGGTAGTGTGATTTGAGAGAATCATACCTTACATGAATAATGTGGGCAGCACCCTGCCTATGCTGCTGATGCTGGTCAGGGGGCAGGGTGTTGTCAGTCTGTCTACACTGCTAATATTGGTCAAGGGGCAGGGTGTCAGGAGGTAGGGTGTCAGATGTGATGTTAATTATTTTTCTCAGTGTATTGATCTAGCAGAATCACATTACCAGTATTGTGTTTTTAACTAGAGCCCAAGTATGGAACATGAATGACGCAAGGAAAAGTAGTAGTGCAAATAGCTTGCAGCATAAAATGCATCCTGCTTAATGGGGTAAAAAGAGATGAATTTAAGACTATAATGTGTGCTATAACTAGGCTCCTAGTCTTTGTGAACATTTTGGTTTCTGGTAAATGTAAATAAAAATACATTGAAATAGTCTTTTTAGGAGAAGGAGATTAAAAAAAAACCCCTCACTTTCACAATTTTGCATGTATGTTAGTGTGTTAAATTATTTATAACTTGTCCATCTTCTTTAGAAGATGGAAGAATATCTTCCTGGGCTTTCAGAGTATGCAATCTTGTCCTTTGTTGTTATCAGCTAAAAGTGTTCACATGTTACAAACTGAATGGAACATATGGACTGAACATTTCCCTTCTGTCTTGGGCTCTCCTCCCACTTTGAAATGACTGAAGTGATATTATTCCATGACTTTTTCAACTCTTATGAAAAAGAACTTACTCATAAAGCTGTCTTGATTTTTCAAGTTTTCACTTTCAAAACAAAGCGTTTTGGAGGTAAACATGGAGGTAAAAATTCTAAAACTCCTCTTTGTCTTGAAGATGATTCTTCTGCCTCACTGCTAAACTATTTATGTTCCTCATTAACATCAGTGAAAAACTTTTGAAACTTTGTTTTTCAGTTTGAAATACATTCATAACTGCAATTCAAAGCATTTTGTCAAGTCATACATACAGAAACTTCTGGCACATTCCATCAGCCTTAGGCCTGTGTTCCTCTAGCTCTTAGGTGGATCCAGCCTGTCTTGGAGCTAAACACTCATCTGGGCAGATTAGTTTTGACTTTCAGTAAGCTATATCCTGTCTATTTGGCCGCTGTGAGACAGGTTAGTTTTACACTACTGATGATGTGTTGTTGCGATAGTAATCCTGTTCAGTATGAGAGGAACCACAGATTCAGACTCCTGGTGCATGTGTTTGGCTGAGGAGCCACTGGCACGAGGCTACCATCTGCGTGCGGGCTTATGACTAAATGCATCTAAGTCAGAATCACGCCTAGATGTAGCGATACCGCAGCACCACCAGCACCTTGGGCTTGTGGCAGTCGGCAGCCCGCTCCACATGGGGTGGGCCCAGTGCAAAGCAGCACTCATGGTCAGGAAAGGAGGGGTGGACAGATACGGCATTGCCTCTTCTCCGTCGCATACTGTGTGACCGTGGGGCGCACGGCACTAAATCATTCGTAGATGACCTGATTCTGAGTCAGGGTTTTGTATGTAGCAGAGCTGCTCCCTTACTGCGATCTATTGAGAATCAGACCTTGACACGAGATTTTGTAAAGAATAAAAAAGTAAAAATTAAAAAATAAAAATTAAAAAATTGCACCCATTTTTAAAAAGGGTAGAAAGGAGGACCCTGGAAAATACCCTACCGCCCTGTCAGCCTCACCTATGTGCCTGGGAAGATCATGGAACAGATCCTCCTAGAAGCTATGCTAAGGCACATGGAGGACAGGGAGGTGATTCGAGACAGCTAGCATGGCTTCACCAGGGGCAAGTCCTGCCTGACCAACCTAGTGGCTTTCTACAATGGAGTGACTACATCAGTGGACAAGGGAAGAGCTACGGATGTCATCTAACTGTAAGGCCTTTGACACTGTCCCCCACAACATCCTTCTCTCTAAGTTGGAGAGATATGGATTTGATGGACGGACCATTCACTGGATAAGGAATTGGCTGGATGGTCACATCCAGAGGGTAGTGGTCAACGGCTCAATGTCCTGATGGAGACTAGTGACGAGTGGTGTCCCTCAGGGGTCTGTATTGGGACCAGTACTGTTCGATATCTTCATCAATGACATAGACAGTGGGATCAAGTGAACCCTCAGCAAGTTTGTGGATGATACCAAGCTGAGTCGTGTGGTTGACACGCCTCAGGGACGGGATGCCATCCAGAGGGACCTGGACAAGCTTGAGAAGAGGGCCCATGTGAACCTCATGAGGTTCAACAAGACCAAGTGCAAGGTCCTGCACCTGGGTCAGGGCAACCCCTGGTAACAATACAGTCTGGGGGATGAAGAGACTGAGAGCAGCCCTGCTGAGAGGGACTTGGAGGTACTGGTGGATGAAAAGCTGGACATGAGCCAACAATGTGCGCTCACAGCCCAGAAGGCCAACCATATCCAGCAGCATACAGCATGTTGAGGGAGGTGATTCTGCCCCTCTACTCCGCTCTCATGAGACCCCACCTGGAGGCCTCAGTACAAAAAGACATGGATCTGTTAGAGCAGGTCCAGAGGAGTGCCACAGAAATGATTAGAGGGCTGGAGCACCTATGCTATGTGGACAGGCTGAGAGAGTTGGGGTTGTTCAGCCTGGAGAAGAGAAGGCTCCAGGGAGACCTTATTACGGACTTTGAGTACTTAAAGGGGGCTTATAAGAAAGACGGGGACAGACTTTTTAGTAGGGCCTGTTGCGATAGGACAAGGGGTAATGGCTTTAAACCAAAAGAGATTTAGACTAGATATAAGGAAGAAATTTTTTACGACAAGGGTGGTGAATCACTGTAACAGGTTGCCTAGAGGGGTGGTAGATGCCCCATCCCTGGAAACATTCAAGGTCAGATTTGACGGGGCTTTGAGCAACCTGATCTAGTTGAAGATGTCCCTGCTCATTGCAGGCGAGGTTGGACTAGATGACCTTTAAAGGTCCTTTCCAACCCAAACCATTCTATGACTCTATGATTTTATATAGATTTTTTTTTAGCATACCAGAACACTGCTTTATTCCCATCCTTTTCCCTTCTCTTCCAGTCCCAGAAAGGAAGAATATATTTATTTATTCCACTTCAAGCAAAGTGTATTTTTGTCAGAATCTGTGTGTGACAGAAATAGTAAAAGGTTTTAAATGTGGTAGTTCTCACTATAAATTAAGAAAATTACAAGAAATATTATTCTTATTCCTCACTGTGATGTGACAGGTTCATTAAGAAAAACAATAATTAAACTTGGGTACTTTGGTAATCAGTTATGGATATTTTTTCACACTCTGCAAAATTCAAATAACCTTTGAACTGTGAAACAGTATTAAAATTTCTACACCAAAGTGAGAGAGTGTGTATAAATGCCCTTCTTTTTTCTTATGTATAGCATCAGTGTGGTACTATGATAGAATCTAATCCTTCTTTGATACTTGTGCCTGTCATCTGTGTAGGAGATCTGACTCAAAAACTTGCAGTGTTCTGCTGCTCCTCTTGCATTGCTTTCATGGCCTGATTAAATAGTATGATATTTGTAAGATGGCCTACTTTCTTTTTCTAATTAGTCCACTGCATGATATTGCCTGAATTCTTTTTCCTTGTAGTATGCTTTAACAAAGAAAACTATACGTTTTAAGTTATCTGTGTGATTCTTTTCAGTTAATACATTGTTTCATTAATCTCATTTTCATGTATAAATATAAATCTGTACAAATTATTATTTGCCATTCAGTGCATCTGTGTTTGTTTATATGACCCTTCATCTTTCTGAAACTGTTTTAGAGTTCTGTCCTGGTTTGAGGTAAAACAGAACCAATTTTCTGTTTTGTAATTTTACTTTTTAGCTGGGCCTCTTCTAACTGACTAAAGTCTGAAATTAACAGCATATTGTTCAGACACTGTTCACTCTCAGAGTGACAAGACCTGATTATATCAAGGAATGGTATGCGCAGAGGCTCTTGCTTAGACTTATTGCTATAACAACCAAGGTCAGCTAACTTCGCTGTTTGCCCCATTGGAGGGTTGGAAGTGGAGAAGCGTAGAGGGGTCCCACCTGCAGGGAGGAGCAGACTGGACAGGTGACCCCCAATGTGGGGCGCCAATAAATCTGTCATGGTTTTGGCCGGATTGGCCAATCAGAACAACAGATGGCCCTCCCCCCCCCCCCGAGAGGAGAGGAAGAGATAAGGAGATTTACGAGTTTAGAAAAAGAACTAAACTACTTTAATGAAAATAATAATAAATAAGAAAATAGTAAATAATAATAGGATAATAAAAATGAAAGGAAAAAAGTATACAATACATACAAAACCATATCCAGCTCCCAGGATGACGATCGCGGCACCAGCAGACACAGGGAAAGTCCCAGACTGGAGTCGGTGACGGACAGGAGCTGAATTCCGGAACTAGAGTCAGGGATGCTCAGATCGGGATCAAAGGCAGACGAACAGACAGGGTCCTCCTCAGACGTCGGCCATTGAAGAAAGAGTGAGCCAGAGCCCCCTTTGCCCCTTTGATCCCTCAGCTTTTATACTGAGCGTGATGCAGATGGGATGGAATACCCTGTTGGTCAGTTTTGGGTCACCTGTCAGTGACCAGGTGACCTTCTAACTAGTCAGTTAGAAGAGGCCCAGCTAAAAAGTAAAATTACAAATCAGAAAATTGGTTCTGTTTTACCTCAAACCAGGACAAGTTCTTAAGGCTCAGGTTTGTATTTTCAAAATGTAGTGCATGATAGACTTTCTGCTGTAAATCTGTTTCTTTCCTTGTTTAGCTTATTCAAGAGAAATACATTTGGATTATAAATCAGATGAGGCTATAGTAAGTTGAGAGGTTTTGCTAGTGTATCGCAAGGGCTTTTACTTACTGGGTATGTGTGGGATTGAGTTAGACATCATTCGTGACTTCATATCCTTAGAGGAGTTAAGTCTTCAATTACTCTATAAGGGGGCATCATGCATAGAAATGAGACAAGTGTTCAGACTGCCTGTCTTTTAGAGCCCTGTGTAGGATGATGCTTAAATGATATATCCATGAAATTGCAATCCAGTGACAAAGATCTGCAATTAAAGAACTGGGAAGAAAAACATGCATAGCTACTCAAGTTATATCATAACTATGACTCCTCTAACAACCAATGCTCAGAAACAATGTCATCTCTCCTCTCTTAAGTATGTGTCTAGTTTGTACATAAATAAGCATCTGATTTTGGTGCATAAATACAAAATGTGAAAAATTGCTAAGGATAGTATATTTAAACATCTCTCAAAAATTTCAGATGATGTACAGATTTGAAATGCCTCTCTCTTCTTAAATGAATATAAAAGGACAGATACTTAGATGTTCCAAATTCTGCCCTTAATAATACAGTAAGTCTACCTAGATTCATTGGTGGAAATGAGGACAAAATTTGATCCAGATGACATAATATATTCATTATGTTATTAGTACTGTAAATTAAGTAAATCTTCCCTCAATCTGATATGATGTGATGAAGGGAAACATAAATTAAATTATCAGATGCATTTGACCTTTTCAGTTTTCCAGAACAGTCTGACAAAATTAGTAGTGAGAGGAAAAATGAAGGGATCAGCTCTCTGATAAATTTATGATGTCCTATAGGTCAAATTTTCCCTGAGTTATACCAGTGGATCTGGAGAAACTTGCAGGTTTATCAAAAAGCAGAATTTAGAACTTATTTTTAAATAAGTTAAATTTTAAATACGTTAAACTTATTTTTAAATGAATTTCTTTAAATCAACTTCTTTCCTTAAATAAAGGATTTTTCCTACATAAAGTATATTATTATTCCATATTCCAGGATAAGTTGTCTTCTACCAGCATTTCTTTTCATCATGCTGGTCTGCAGAAAGATTAAAACAAGTGAAGAGAATAAAGGAATCATTCCTGAGCTCTGCATGTGTTTGAAGTAGTCTCTTACCGCATTTGAGTTATTCATCACAATACAATGGTTTGTACAACCATTACAGTTCTCTCTCAGATAGCTAGTTATAGCTACATGATTATATTTCATACTGATGGTAAAAAATTTAAGTGTTTCCAGTTTTGAAACTGTATTTGCTTTTTTACATAGTTGAGGACTTGGCACTTACCTGATTTCCTCTTATTTCCCAACCTTACATGTAGCAGCCCTATTATATTTCCAGACAAGAAATACGCTACAGGGTCTTTCTGTGCAGCCAGACAGTGCTGCTATTTAAATAATTGCTGTAAGTCTTATTTGGAGAATGGAGATATTCCTATTTAATATAGACTTTCCAACAGAAAAAAAGACGCAAATGCACAAACTTTTGTCAGGTCACATAATGGAGTGCATCGTTGTGATGCTAAATAACTTCCGAAATATTAACCTCTGCTTTGTGATCTTTGGGGGTGGGGGGGCTGAAGCTCTCTTGTGTCAGTACTCCCTCTTCATCTGCAGTTATCTCTGATGAATCCTCTCTCACTCAGATAACCATCTCTTGCCAGCATAAACAGTGTACTGGGTGTACTTGGCAATGTTTTTAGGTAGTGGGGAGAGGAAGGCTGCCTCTGGGGGAAGAGGTCAGAGGCTACCCTGTGTCAAACACAGCTGGTTCCAGTTGTCTCCCCAATGGCCCCATTGCAGGTCAAAGCTGAGCCCATCAGCAAAGTTTGCAGTGCCTCTGTGATAACATATTTAAGAAAGGGTGGGAAAAAAATACTGGATTGAAGGAGGAGGGCAGAAAAAGTGAGAAACAGCAGGGGGAACACCAAGGTTGGAGCAGGAGCTCAATGGTAGAGCAGATATTCACTGCAGCCTTTGGAGAACCCGAACCAGAGCAGATGGATATTCTTGAAGGAACTGCAGTCCCTGGAAAACCTATGCTGGAGCAGAGGAAATGTGTGAGAAGGAAGGAGCATCAGAGGGAAAATGCTATGTACTGACCATAACCTTCACTCCCATCTCCATTGTGTTGCTGGGGGGGGGGGGGGGCAGAGTTGAAGAGTCTGAAGAGGAGTGAAGTTGAGTGTGGGAAAGTGGGGAGGAATGCTGTTGTTTTAATGTTTGTCTCTTCTTTCCCACTACCTGAACCAATAATTAAATATTTAATTGGCAATAAATTAAGTTAAACTTCCCCAAGTCCAGTCTGTTTTGCCTGTGACAATAATTAGTAACTGATCTTGTCTTTATCTCAACCCACAAGCTTTCTTGTTCCTGTTTTTCCTGTTTTCTACCCCTATCCCGCTGGGGGCAGGGGAGCAAGAGAGCATCTGGGTGGCAGTTTGGCTGCTAGCCAAGGCTAACCCAACACACATAGATATACACAGCACAAGCTCATAATTAAAAAATGCATCTTTGTTTACCTCACCACCTTATCTCTCATCAATTAAATTCAATCCCTCAAAATCTGTGAAATCCTAATTTTGTTAACAGAACCTATTTAAATTATTACTATTTTTTAAGGAAAAACAATAACTACATTATTTGGGTTATATGTATGTCAACTAGATGCCACTCTAGTCAATCATAAAGATATTTAGTTATGGGTGAAACAATACACTACTGCTTCTGCATTGTTCCAGATTAATATTGTACTCAGTCTTTTCTCTTGGAGCACTATTTTTGTTATCTGAGAAATGCTGCTTTTTGCCTTCACTGGATACCAGTTGATACAGCTTTTAAATGCTTTTTTATCCCTTTTCAGCTATTTCTCAGAATTTGACTTGTTAGAGCCGAACTATTATAAATTATGCCAGTTATATTATTTCTGTATTTGCAAAAGTAATTGAAATAACTGCAGATTTTTCCAGAGCAATGGAGATCTTGGGAAATGGTAAAAATAGTGGTTCTGCTGCTCATTTTCTTTATGCTAGGTGCCTAGAGAGCTAAGGAGACCACAACAAGCTGTTGCTGCTGTCAGAGGGAGGTTGCTGTGAAGGTTGTCATGACTGCTGTGAAAAGCTGTCAGCCACTGAGAAGCCTTGAGCCAGCTCCAGCTGCACATTTCTGTACATTAGTTATTCACAAGTTTCTGTCTGCAGCCTTTTCCATTGCAGCTGAAAGCAATTGGTAAGGAATTGCTGGAAGCAATTTGGTGAGGTAGAGCTGGCTCAGAAAATCAGAGCTAGTGCTTGAATGAGCTATTAAACACTGCCTGCTCTCCGCTGCTCCTGCCCTCTCTTCAAAGAGTCATACTGTCTTGCTTGGTTTGGCAAGGCTTCCTTCACATTGCATCTGATATAAGGTCAGATCCCCAATTCAGGCCTTGCCCTGTATTCCTTGTTCTTCCATCCCTGTTTCCAGAACTAGTTCATATTTCTTTAGCTGTACAAACAGCTAGTTTAGTTTATGTGTTTGTAGGAAACAGTTTTCCCTTGAAGGTTAGTTCAGCACTGGAAAAGGGAACCCAGAGAGGTGGTGAAATCTCCATCCTTGGAGGATTTGCCTAGACAAAGCCATGGCTGGTTTGGTATCCTGTTGCCAATAACCCTACTTGAGTGAAAGACTGGACTAGATGGGCTCCAGAGGTTCCTTTCATCTAACACTTCAGGGCTAATACTCTGTTGTCATTTCAGTGGTGTTTCAGTGGGAGATGTGTGACAGTGTGAGTACTTACAGCTGTTTACATTTAAATGGCTTAAATATGTGGCTGTTACTTGTTCTGTGGTGCTTAATGGTCTCAGCAATGCAGCAGCATCCCTGCTGCTGTACAAATACAGTCATGCTCTCTACGTTCTCTTAGGTTATCTAACTGCAGCGTTTTACCCTTACTCTGAAGCCACCCATGTAGTCAAACTCAGTCCTTGAAATTGTAATATTTTCCTTGAAAGTCCATTACTTTCTATTAGTATTCTATTAGTATTTAAGCTATAACACTTCATCTCCCTGCTTCTTTTGTTATGCTTTTGCTTTCTTTTAAACTTTCTGATTCTATCAAACAGAAACTACAAAAAGCAAAAGGTAAAGGCCCTATGTGGGCCTTTCAATAGAAGCCTGAGGCTTCTAAATAAAACTAACTAAATAAAATAAATAAAAACTAAATAGTTTTTCATAATGATACATTTTAAATTCAGATTTACAGTGATGGCTTTTGGGACAGTTTTTAAAAACTGCTGAGAGTTTAATATGTGTTAATGAGATCCTGTCTACCTTCCTTATAACAACAGGGAAAGGGAAAAAGCCTGGTAAACATTTTTATTTAATTCCTAAGGAGGGGCTCAGTTTTGGAAAGACCACCTACCTGAAGGTAGCAATTACAGGGGCGGAATGGAAGAGTTAGATCCTACATGATTTATTATTCATAAGCCTATACATCAGGAGAAGATACAGGTATGCTCTTGTCTTTAGACCATGTTAGGTATTTTATTTTCTCAAACATTAATAGTTAGAGGTACTACTGTCCATAGTGTGAGTGTAGTTTGTGCTAGTAAGCAAAAAAAACCCATGGAAAACAAAAATGGTTAAAAAAAATCCTGTGAATTTAGGACATGTTTTCCCTTATTTTTTCACCTCCTCTGACTCCCCTCGAGTTTTAACTAAGATATTGTTATTAGGTCTATATATTATAAAGTTATAAAAGGAATGGTAATGATTGTGCTTTAACAATTAACCTAAGGACTTATGTTTTATGCTCAACTCTGTTGATATTTTAGTTTTTCTCCTTTTTGAATGAAATTCTTGCACCACTGAAGTCAATGCAACTGATTGATTGCAAAAAAGCAAAGATTTTACTTCTCTGCCTTAGTTTCTCCATCTCTAAATTTCTCTATTTATTTTCACTCACCACTCCAACATGCTATGAAGTTTAATAAATTGCTTGAAGATTCTCGTGCTCTCGTGGAAGCATGCTGCCACCCAGGTGTCAGGCTGCAGGGTGTGCAGATCAATCAAGTCCTCCTCAGGGGCAGCTGGTGTCTGAGGGACAGTTAGCACCATCTTGCTACATTTCGTTTCTGCTTTGCCTTTCTCCCGGGGAGGCTGCTCTGTCCTGAGGGATAATTTCCTTTGATCTTTCCAGGCACAAATGAACTTCTCTAGGGCTGCAGTGGGTAGGCCATCCATCATGTCCTGGGGAATTCCCTCCTTAACTCCTTCAGTCCACAATAGATTTCTCTTTGCCCCTAGGTTTCGTGGGGGGGTGTGATCCTCCCGTTGTTCTACTCTACACACAGTGAGTTTTGAGTGAGTTTTGATTTACCCAGTTCCCCAGTAAGGCCCATCCTTCGGCCATGTGAGAAACAAGTTCCAGTCCGAATGAAATAGGCTCAGGCAGAATCCTCTGTGAAGCACATTTTTATTCACCTTCTTGCAAGAGCGGGTGACCTAGCAAGTAGGCACACTTCCAGTTCTTGAAACACACCTTTTTATTCCCTAATCCCGGCCAAATTTTTCCCTCCCCTGTTTCCCATTGGTTAGGTACTCCAGGGTTCACAGTCTGTCCGAGGCACCTAAAATTCTTCCCGCATGTCCTGCCTCTGTTTACTTCTCCTGATGCTACACCTAAAGGGATTATCTGACTAGTTTATTTCTTTCCTTTTTGGTAAAAGACTGCTCAATGTCATTAGCCCTGGTTAAATGTTTGACTCCCCTTCTAGACACTAATCCAGTAGGAATCAGTTTGTCCTTTTGTCTGTGTGATAAGAGATGTTCTACAAGCCTCTGCTGGAGCCTCTTTGTCTTAGTCATTCCCTTATCGTGTCACCTCTGATGGAAACGGCTTTTCTCCTCTGCAAAAGCAATACCTCCCTTTCTTACAACTTCCCCCTTTCCTTTTTCATAATCTTATTGTCTTTTGCATTTCTAGGGCATGGTTCCATATGAGGCCTCTAGAGATGACAGCAGGATGTTACATTCTTCTTCTTCTTGAGAGTTTTTATTTTCTTCTAGATGAAGCATTTTCCCAGGGTATGGGGGAGGGTCTGCTTCCATTCGTTTCGTTAGGGCAGTTTCAATTAATCGTTGAACTAATCCTCGCACACAGGGAATGATACAGCATCCTACAGCCACTAACATTCCTGCTACCATTATAAGAGAAGTCAGTATTGATACCACCCTACCTTTCCATTTCCCAAACCAGGAATCCAGCCAACCTGTCAGTGAGGTGTCTATTCCGGAGTTCTCAGCTAACTCATCAGCTAGAATGGTGAGCCCTTGAAGGGCTTTAGTTATAGTACCATCTGGAGCTGGATTGTTGGGGATGAAGGTACATCACCGATTCCCTAATGTTACACACACACTTCCCTTCTCTGCTAAGATCATGTCCAGGGCGATCCTGTTTTCCCATGCCATTCATCTGGTTGCATCCAATTGTTCAGCTGTTCCTTTCAATGCATCTCTGGTACAATTAATAAACCTCTGCTGGTTATAGTGAATATAATTTATCCAATCTACATTTTTGTTTATAGTTACCTACCAGAAAAGGACAGATTCGAATCCTGCTCCTATCTGATTCCTTGCTTTGTGTTCATCTGGGACTCCTCTAGGGACTCCAATGGGATCTCTATATATCCGTTCATCAAAGGATACACCCAAACTTCTTTTTACTCTGTTGCCTGAGATCAGGGTTCCTGTTCCTTTTTCAAATGCTAGGGTGAATGGTATTGCCAATTGTACCATGCCACATGTACCTTTCCAGTTAGCCAGCAACACAGATCACAAGGTCTTCCCTCCACAATACCACCAGAGATCTGCCCGAGGCACTCGTATCGCTGAGTAGTTTCCTTTCACATCCTTGGTCACATTCAGAGTTTCAGTGCACAGGGTAAATCCCCCCACAGGTCTGGCAGCCTTCACACCCTGCCGTGAGAGGCACGCTGGATGGTTACCAATTGCTGTGGAAAATGCTGGTGGCACTTTAACATCTCTAGACTCCAAGGCAGGAAACAGTAAGGAAAGTGAATGACAAGTCTCATTTCCCCAGGCGGTCCTTTCTTGGTATAATGCTATCATACACCACATCCCTACGGAATCTTTCGTCCACCCTAAGGGAAAAGGGACGATCTGTGCTGTGGGCCTTCCTGAAGCACAAACAGAGCAATTGCTTTGGTTCAAACTACTAACAGTATATTTTACCCATTCTACCCAAGCATTTGTCTCACCGTACCCTTTCTCAGTCCCAAATGTTTGTCTAAGATCTTTAATCTCAGTAACTGTTACCAAAGCTGGATCATTCAGTGGTTCCCACTGTTGTATTACTGGGAGTTTTAGTAGTCATAGTTGTCCCTTCTGCTTAACTGCTATTTTCCAGTGTGTCTATTCTAAATCTTCCCCTTGGATCTCTTCCAGACACATCTGCTCCTATTCCATACATTAGGTTAGCCGTATCATCCCCCTGGGTTATAGTTATCAACAGAGGATTACATTCTAAAAGGCCACACTCTGGGGAAGGTGATCCTTTGTAAAAATGTATTTTCTTTTTGAGAGGGTGATAATAAGACGACTTGATCCACTTGTCATCAACGGTCCACCCTCCAATTTGGGTGGTCCACCACACTTCACTCCATCGGTCACAAGGTGTAGCCTCGTGATATCCCTCTGCGACCCTCCAAATTTCTGGGCACAGGTACTTGTTTTCACCACTCAACCATCTTTGGGCCTCTAGATTCCCACACTTCAGTACTTGACAGGCATCAAAGCGTACGGTCTGTGGGGTATTTCCTTTAGTGATATTTATGATAAGCCTAACCGGGTAATCTGGGTGTGCACTTCGTATGTGATCTAGGCGTACAACACCACCCCTATGACCAGTATCATCGCAAAATGCTTCTTAAAATTCATGCCGTACACAGATTTATATCTCCTGACTGGATCATCCCGCCCCAACCTACGGCTTATTGTCTCTTTAGGGTTGCTTGCAGCAGGCTGTCAGTAGAAGGTACAGTCCACTGTTCCACTGGATCTGTTGGCGGGGGTTCAACGGGTCCTTTTAGCTGAGTGTAGTGAGTCCAACCCCTGTCGGCCGTCCTCACTGCAGTCTCAGTGGTCAGTAACACTTGGAACGGGCCTTCCCATTCTGGTTGGAGCTTGGTTTCCTTCCAGGATTTGATCAAGACCCAATCTCCTGGTCGGAAGGCATGGACTGCAAATTCCAATGGGTGGAGTTTGGGCAAGAAGTCCTTTATTTCTGAGGAGAGAGAAAGAAGATGACAACCCCAGTATATAGTTCTTAAGAAACACATCTTTAGTTTCAAAAGTGTGCGTCTTCTCTGTTACCCATATAAGGTAGTTCAAAAAGCATCTCATAGGGCAAGAGACCTGTATCTTTTCTAGAAGTCTGGATCCTCAACAATGCTATTGGTAAACATTTAGTCCATGGTAATTTGGTTTCTAAAATCAGTTTCGACAATGGTCTCTTAATGGTCTGGTTCATCCTCAACTTTTCCTGATGATGGGGGATGCTAGGGGATGTGAAATTCCCAAACTATCCACGAAACTATTTGCATGTTGCATGTGTTCCCCAATGGCTTCCCTGTTGTAACACTGTTACTGTTTCTCTCATTGTTTGTTGACCATTTCCCTTCCATCAGGCAGAATCCATTTACCACATTTCTCCACTGCCCCTGCTTCTGTCATTGCTTCTCCTGCCCCAAGGCTGCCTCTTTTGCCACCTTGTCCACTAATCTGTTTCCCCTTGCGGTAATTGAATTGCCTCTCTGGTGACCTTTAACATGTAAAGCTGCTATTTCACTTGGTATTAATATATTAGCTAACACCTGCTTTGTACGTTCTTAGTGTAAAAGTTCTTTCCCTTTGCTATTTATTAGTCCTCGTTCTTCCCAAATTTTACCAAAGGTATGCACTACCCCAAGGGCATAGTGAGAGTCTGTATATATTGTTCCTTCCCCTTTCTCCAGTTAATTTAAGTGCCTGGTTTAAGGTATACATCTCACATATTTGAGCAGACCATGCACTAGGTAATTTTTCAGATGCTTTTACTTGTTGGTGTCGTGTTAAAAGGACTGTAGTTTTGATACTTGTCTGTCAGAGTCCCAGGACTTTCACTGATTTACTATCAGAGTCCCACCAGAGGACTTTCACTGAATCAGATTCACAAATAATCGAAATTAGTTATTTTATTGAGAGCGACAGAACAGATTCGAGATTGCCGTTGATAAATTCACTGACTACAGTAGTGCTAATTACTTAAGGTTAATATTGCTAGCAAAAATAATGATAGTACAACAACCCGGGGTAACATTCACCAGAGGGTGACAGGCGCAGCGCTTACCCAGAAAGGCGTCCCTGCCTGGGGTGGAGGAAGAGAACACAGCCCATGGACTGGTCCGTCAGGTATCAAGTTTCTTCTCTCCCAATTTAACAGTCATTTTCTCCATCCTTTTATCCCCAAAATTACGAGGTTTCCCTCCCCTAGGTGATGTGTAGTATGATTTGGGTGGAGAGACAAGTGCTATAGTCATATATGTTTAGCATGATCTCTAAAATCTTCCTTAGCATATACAGGGGTGTCAACTTTAATATGCATTTCACAGGTAACGAGGCAAAGGACTACCCTGTCATTTATGTATCCTGTGATAGCCGGACAGGCCTTCACTCCCCTGGGCTGCACAAGAGATAGCAAAGCGAGTCTTAATTGCTCTTTGAGCACAGAGACTTCACCTCATTATCCAAATTCCACAGTTGACTCACTCCATGCACCACCGCATAGCCATTACACCTCTTTCCTTCTATCACTCTTGAAGAACCGTCTATGAACCAATGAAGACTCCCAGATAGGGCTTCTTCCCTTAAGTCAGGTTGTATCTTAGTCTGGTACTCAATTTACATCTAAGCATTCGTGTGTAAGTTCTTCATCCTTTGCCTCTATTTTTTTTTTTTCCCCTCAAAAAGGTCGCTGGGTTAAGGCAAGAGCTGGTAGTTAAAATCAAATCATCCTTTTCAATTAAAATTCCTTCATACTTCAGTATTCTTGAATTGGTTAGCCGTTTTCCCATGGTTTGGGCTAAAATGGTTTTTACTTGGTGAGGGGTGCTAACTTCTATCATTCCCCTGGCCACCCCCGGGAGACCAGATCTAAGAGTTTAGATAATAGGCCACTGGCTGCCGCTTATCCCCCCCACTCTTGAGTTCCTAATGCAGCCCCTTTGTCTACAGTTACAAATAGTTGAAAAGATTTCTCCAAAGAAGGTAAGGCTAAAACTGGAGCTCTGATTAGGCGCTGTTTTAAATCTTCCACTAAATCCTCCTCTTCTTCTGTCTAAACCAATACATTTGGTTCTTCAGCTAACAGTTTGGAATGTAGTCCTTTAGTCTTTTGAGCATACTCCTCTATCCACAGTCTACAGTCCCCAGTCAGCCCCCAAAATTTTCTCAGTTCCCTCTTGGTCTTTGGCAGAGGTACATCTACTATTCCTTTGATCCTCTCAGGATTTATAGGATTTATTTTTCTACTCCCTTCACTGACTAGATGTCCCAAGTACTTCACTTCTGTTCCCACGTATTGCAATTTTTTTTTTTTTTTTTTTTTTTGAGACCCTCAAACCTTGCTGTCCCAAAAAGTTCAGTAACTCATTCGTGGCTTCTTTTACCCTGCCTTCTTCCTCCCCAGATACCAATAATCATCCACATACTGAAGCAGGGCTATTCCCAATGGAGGGTTGACTTGTTCAAGCACTTGTTCTAACTCTTGCCAAACAAATTAGGGGATTCTGTAAATCCCACAATGATAACACCCTACCAGTGAACCTCGAGCTGCTGGTAGGAGTGGCTGGGGCAATCCTCATCCCCTGTTATTCACCCCTCTTTCTCGCCCCCAGGTAACAGTCTAAGGGGTCCCACTTCGGGGATTCAATTTCTTTGTCGATTGAAACATCACCGACAGTCTGAGCCGGGAACATATAAAATGGATTTGGGCGTCCCTGAATCCTGAATCTATTCATCTTGACCCAGCAAAAAACATATTCACCTTCTTCTACTTCCTTATCATTCCTTATTATTCACATACATGTTTAAAGTCTGACAGACCCAGTCTTCATCAGATCCAAATTTGGGCCAAAATACACTAGGAGGTCTTATGGGTTCTTTGGTCCAAACAAATTCAAATGCAAATACAAACATGTCCCCCCTGGGACACCTCTGGGATCCTCTAAGACAGACACAGGACCCCTAGGACACCCCTGAGACCCTTCCCAGGATGTCCACGGCCCCCCCGGCCGCCCCCAGCCCCGCCGGGATGCGGTCCGAACAAAACAAATCATTTTCTTTTTATCTTTATCCCTTGTACAAGAAGAATCATTCCAAAACCTCAACATTCTCCCCTAGAGGACTGTCTGGGGAACGTTCCCGGGGTCTTTCTTATTATCCCCTTTTTCATCCCTAGGCCCAGAATCCTTATTTCCCATTCTGAACAGAGACTTTTCTTACACCCCTTCCTTTCGCTTTGTCCTTCTCTGGCCGCGCCCCTCGCGGGACTACAGAACCACGGATCCGGACTCCACACTCGCTTCGTACCGCAGTACGTCTCAGTCACTCACACACAAGTCTCTTAGAATGTCCCGACCACCAAGGCAATACTTTAACAGTCCGATTTTTCTTACCTTGGTCCGTGCACGGAGTTGCCTGGTCGTACTCTCTGTGCCTACTGCACCTATCCCTTTTCCCCCTGGGGTTCACAGAGTCTGCCGTCCAACTGGGTCTCGAGATCTTAGTTGATTCCTCCCGGAATCCCTGCCGATGATCCACGAGACCGTTGAAATCAACGGGACGCGTCTTCCCGTCCTTCAGTGACAGAGACTCCCAAGAAGATGACTTCTTCTCCCAGACGAGCCCCCAAATTGTGAGAAACAAGTTCCGGTCCGAATGAAATAGGCTCAGGCAGAATCCTCTGTGAAGCACATTTTTATTCACCTTCTTGCAAGAGCGGGTGACCTAGCAAGTAGGCACACTTCCAGTTCTTGAAACACACCTTTTTATTCCCTAATCCCGGCCAAATTTTTCCCTCCCCTGTTTCCCATTGGTTAGGTACTCCAGGGTTCACAGTCTGTCCGAGGCGCCTAAAATCCTTCCCGCATGTCCTGCCTCTGTTTACTTCTCCTTATGCTACACCTAAAGGGATTATCTGACTAGTTTATTTCTTTCCCTTTTGGTAAAAGACTGCTCAATGTCATTAGCCCTGGTTAAATGTTTGACTCCCCTTCTAGACACTAATCCAGTAGGAATCAGTTTGTCCTTTTGTCTGTGTGATAAGAGATGTTCTACAAGCCTCTGCTGGAGCCTCTTTGTCTTAGTCATTCCCTTATTGTGTCACCTCTGATGGAAACGGCTTTTCTCCTCTGCAAAAGCAATACCTGCCTTTCTTACAGCCATATCTAATCAATTCTTGTGCCACCTCCACTCAGGTCATAGCTCCCCCCTGCTGATTCTGTCTCCCTCCCCTCGGGGCTAATGCGTCCTGCAAACGGTTCTGGAGTTGGATAGCACATAGTTTTAAAGAGTCAGGCAAGCCTCAGATCAGGGGAATCATTCTGTCAGGATTTGCATTTAGTAACATTGGAGAGGGTTGCCGAGATACTAAATGTCTGCCATGCATCAACTGGAGACAGGCAGTCTTTTGCAGACTTTCGGTTAAGTGGTTTATAGTTGGGGTCTCAATACAAGCTGGGTCTCCTCGTTCCATGGGATCTAACCCCCCTGCCCAATACACAACTCGTTGGGTTAAGGACCATGGTTCTCTCGGGTCGTCGGTGGTCAAAAATACCCGGGGCCCCCAGTACCCCTGTGCCTCATCTTCTGACAATAAAATCCGGTCTCCGCCAGTCAATGACACCCTCCACACATACTCTGTCTCAGTCTCTTTTGCTAGGCGGGTATATTTTTCTTGAATGTTAGATAACTCAGTTGCTGAATATGGTATCATTCGGGTGGTAACTTGTGGGACCCCCCCCACCTGACCGTTATCAGTAGTCTCTGTCTTAATCAAAGGTCTCAACGTTGCCTCCTCATTTTCAGGATAAAAAATTTTTCTGCTCATCTCTAACTCCTTTGTCGGATACAAAGGTCTATTGGCCAATTTTGCCAGATTTGTAAATCCCAGTTCACTATCTGAGAAGGGGTTAAGATTCATTTTAGACGGGGGCGGGGCCAGCAGTAACGGCACCCCCACACACACTCCCACAAAAAGCAGCCCTGGGGAGCGCTGCGACTAGAGCAGCAAACAGCGTGGTTAGGCAGCTCGCGCGGAAAGGTGCTGAAGTGCTGTACCAGCTTGACCAGGGAGCCATGGTATCCACCCGGCAGAAAGCCTTGGCCTCTCCAAGCCCTACAACCAGCAGGACTGAGGCAGCTTCCCAGATGGAGCTCTTGTGGGAGCATGCTGCCACCCAGGTGTCAGGCTGCAGGGTCTGCCCTACCCTTATGCCAGCATCACATGGCAACAGTGAGCATGTCTGTGGGAGGTGCGCCCAGGTAGAGGAACTCCTCTGACTAGTGATGGAGCTCTGGGAGGAGCTAAGTAGATTGAGAACCATCAGGCTGTACAAGAGGGAGATAGCCTGCTGGAGTCACAGCCTACCTCCCCTGAACCAGGCCCAACAGGCAGAAAGGCCACATGATACAGAGGATTCCCTGTCCTCTCTCTGCCTAGAAAAACAAGGTAACTTAGAGGACAGGGGGCTATGGGAATGTGTTCTTGCCTGGTGAAGCAGGCGTGTCTCCCCAGTAACTCCCCCACCTTCCCAGGTACCCTTAAAAATTAGGTATGAGGCTCTGCAAGGGGAACCCAATCATGACAAGGAAGATAATTCAGTGTCCACGGAGGTATTGCCAAGGTTAAGTCAAACTACACCTCACATGAAAACATCTTCAGTTAAGAAAAAAAGATGGGTCATTGTCATAGATGACTCCATCCTGAAGGGAGCAGAAGGCCTGATGTGCAGACCAGACCCACTTCTCAGGAAAGTATGCTGCCTCCCTGGGGCCTGGGTTAAAGACATAAAAAGAAAACTTCCCTCCCTGGTAAACCCTTCAGATTACTACCTGCTATTAATTTTTCAGACAGGCAGAGATGAACTGATAAGAAGAAACCCAAGGATGATCAAGAGAGACTTCCAGGCTGTGGGACAACCACTTAAGGGGTCAGGAGTGCAAGTAGTGTTCTCCTCTGTCATTCCAGTCACAGGGAAGGATGAGGGAAGCAACAAGAAGAGCCAGCAGATCGATACCTGGCTCCGAGCCCAGTGTCAGTGGCAGGACTTTGGTTTTTTTGATGACAGGATGGTCTACATGACACCAGGTCTGCTGGAGACAGATGGGGTACACCTGTCTCAAAGGGGGAAAAGGATCTTTGCACAGGAGTTGGCAGGGCTTATTGAACAAGCTTTAAACTAGATTCGAAGGGGGAAGGGGATGAACCCAGCAGCAGAGGTGCCAGGGTCATTGATGGGTTAGAAATTATGGTTGTGCCTGGGAATGGACAAGTAGGAGTTAAGGCTTCTCCCAGCAAAAAGGTGGCAGGACCAGTAGCCCAGCTGAAGTGCTTCTACACTAATGCATGCAGTATGGGCAACAAACAGGAGGAGCTGGAAGCCATTGTGCAGCAGGAAAACTATGCTGTAATTGCCATCACAGAAATGTGGTGGGATGACTCGCACGACTGGAGTGCTGCATTAGATGGCTACAAACTCTTCAGAAGGGACAGGCAAGGAAGGAGAGGAGTTGGGGTGGCCCTGTATGTTAGGGAGTGTTATGAATGTCAAGAACTTAATGATGGTGACAATAGGGTTGAGTGTTTATGGGTAAGAATCAGGGGGAGGGCCAACAAGGCAGATATCATGGTGGGAGTCTGTTATAGACCCCCCAACCAGGATGTAGAGGCAGATGAAATATTCTACAAGCAGATGGCAGAAATCTCAAGATCACTGTCCCTTGTCCTGGTGGGAGACCTCAACCTACCAGATATCAGCTGGGAACACAATACAGCTGAGAGGGAACAGTCTAGGAGGTGTTGGGAGTGTGTTGGGAATAACTTCCTGACACAGATAGTGAGGGAGCCGACTAGGGAAAGAGCCCTGCTGGACCTGCTGTTTGTGAACAGAGAAGGACTTGTGGGGGATGTGACAGTTGGAGGCCATCTTGGGCACAGTGATCATGAAATGACAGTTTTCAATTCTCAGAGAAGCAAGGAAGGGGGTCAGCAGAACTGCCACCATGGACTTCTGGAGGGCAGACTTTGGTCTATTCAGGAGCCTGCTTGACAGAGTCCCTTGGGAGGCAGCCCTGAAGGGCAAAGGAGTCCAGGAAGGCTGAACATTTTTCAAGAAGGAAGTCCTAAAGGTGCAGGAGCAGGCTGTCCCCATGTGCTGAAAAACAAGCTGTCGGCAGAAAAGACCAGCCAGGCTGAACAGAGAGCTATGGATACAACTCAGGGGAAAAAAGGAGAGTTTATGGCCTTTGGAAGAAGGGGCAGGCCACTCAGGAAGGCTACAAAGATGTTGTGAGGCTACGTAGGGAGAAAATTAGAAAGGCCAAAGCCCAACTAGAACTTAACCTGGCTTTGGATGGTGAGAACAGTAAAAAGAGTTTCTATAAATATATTAGTAACAAAAGGAGGACTCAGGAGAATCTCCATCCTTTATTGGATGAAGGCGGTAACATAGTGACAAAGGATGAGGAGAAGGCTGAGGTACTTAATGCTGCCTTTGCCTCAGTCTTTAGTAGTAGAGTCAGTTGTTCCCTGAGTACCCAGACCCCTGAACTAGTAGATAGGGGCGGCGAGCAGAATGAAGCCCCCGTAATCCAAAGGGAGATGGTGAGGGACCTGCTCCAACACCTGGACGTACACAAGTCTATGGGGCTGAATGGGATCCACCCGAGGGTACTGAGGGAGATGGTGGAAGTGCTCACCAAGCCACTTTCCCTCATTTACCAGCAGTCCTGGCAAACCAGAGAGGTCCCAGTTGACTGGAAGTTTGCAAATGTGGCGCCCATCCACAAGAAGGGCCGGAAGGATGGTCCGGGGAACTACAGGCCTGTCAGTCTGACCTTGGTGCCTGGGAAGGTCATGGAACAGATCATCCTGAGTGCCATTATGCTGCATATGAAGGACAACCACGTGATCAGGCCCCGTCAGCATGGGTTCGTGAAAGGCAGGTCCTGCTTGACAAACCTGATCTCCTTCTATGACAAGGTGACACGCTTGGTGGATGAGGGAAAGGCCGTGGATGTTGTTTACCTGGACTTTAATAAGGCCTTTGATACAGTTTCCCACAGCATTCTCCTGGAGAATCTGGCTGTCCATGGCTTGGATGGGAATACTTTTCACTGGGTTAAAAACTGGCTGGAGGGCCAGGCCCAGAGAGTGGTGGTGAATGGAGTTAAATACAGTTGTCGGCCGGTCACAAGTGGTGTTCCCCAGGGCTCAGTATTGGGGCCAGTTCTGTTTAATATCTTTATCAATGATCTGGACGAGGGGATCGAGTGCACCCTCAGTAAGTTTGCAGACGACACCAAGTTAGGTGGGAGTGTTGACCTGCTTGAGGGTAGAAAGGCTCTGCCGAGGGATCTGGACAGGCTGGATCAATGGGCCAGTTGTATGAGGTTCAACAAGGCCAAGTGCCGGGTCCTGCATTTTGGTCACAACAACCCCATGCAGCGCTACAGGTGTGGGGAAGAGTGGCTGGAAAGCTGCCCAGCAGAAAAGGACCTGCAGGTGCTGGTCAACAGTTGGCTGAATATGAGCCAGCAGTGTGCCCAGGCAGCCAAGAAGGCCAACAGCATCCTGGCCTGTATCAGGAACAGTGTGGTGAGTAGGACGAGGGAAGTGATCGTCCCCCTGTACTCGGCACTGGTGAGGCCCCACCTCGAATACTGTGTCCAGTTTTGGGCCTCTCACTACAAGAAAGACATGGAGGTGCTGGAGCACCTCCAAAGAAGAGCAATGAAGATGGTGAAGGGTCTACAGAACAAGTCTTATTAGGAGAGGCTGAGGGAGCTGGGATTGTTTAGCCTGCAGAAAAGGAGGCTGAGGGGAGACCTTATTGCTCTCTACATCTACCTGAAAGGAGGTTGTAGCGAGGTGGGGGTCGGTCTCTTCTCCCAAGTAACAAACGATAGGACAAGAGGAAATGGCCTCAAGTTTCACCAGGGGAGTTTTAGATTGGTTATTAGGTAAAAATTCTTCACTGAAAGGGCTGTCAAGCATTGGAACAGTCTGGCCAGGGAAGTGTTTGAGTCACCATCCCTGGAGGTATTTAAAAGACTTCTAGCCGTGGCACTTAGGGATGTGGTTTGGTGCTGGACTTGGTAGTGTTAATTATTGGACTCAATGATCTTAAGGGTCTTTTCCAACCAAAATGCTTCTATGATTCTATGGCTCAGCAACAGCAAAATCTGCAAGATTCGCTTCCTTGATTTTATTCTCTGAAGGCCTGTTTGGTGGTGAAACTGTTGTTTTCAGCAGGCAGATCCTAAAAAAAACTTCCATAGGTAGCTAATCAGGCCTGCCTTAGAGTTTTCCAAATGAAGAAAGAAGTAGAATTAATTCCTGGTACCAAAGTCAATTTGTTCTGACTCTACATTAGCTGCATCGTGTCAGACTAACAGTTCTTCAGAATTGTATAAAAACACAACAGAATTATACAGTGTCAGAAAGCCCTTACCAACAGAACTTTATGCTTCACTTACATTTACACTATAATACAAAATGCTTTTCAGGAGCAATTAAGCAAGGCTTAAGTAAAGACTAACTGAATGATGTTAGAAACAAATTTATCCTTTGTAAGGTTTTATATCATAAGCCTTTGATTTGGGGAAATATTCACAAGTTATCAATGAGCAAATTTCAAATTTAACAGGAACTATTTTAAAGCTGATCTCTTTCAAAAAATTAAGGATAACTTGCATTTAAAGTTCAGGAAAGTCATATAAAATGAATAAGGTTCTTAAAACTTGGTTATTCTGTCGTCTTGTACGCTTCCTTGTGCCTTAAAGCACATGTATTTCAGTACCCATGAATTTGTTGGCTGATCATAACTGTGCATTGTCAGTATATATAACAGTACCTGTTACAGCTATCATGTCCATGACCTGTGTTTTAAAGAATAATTATAGAATCATAGAATTGTTAGGGTTGTAAGGGACCTTAAAGATCATCTAGTTCCAACCCCTCTGCCATGGGCAGGGACACCTCCCACTAGATCAGGTTGCTCAGAGCCCCATCCAGCCTGGCCTTAAAAACTTCCAGGGATGGGGCTTCCACCACTTCTCTGGGCAACCTGTTCCAGTGTCTCACCACCCTCATGGTGAAGAACTTCTTCCTAACGTCCAGTCTGAATCATCCCATCTCTAGTTTTAATCCATTCCCTCTAGTCCTACCATTACGCGACATTCTAAAATGTCCCTCCCCAGCTTTCTTGTAGGCCCCCTTAAGATACTGGTAGGCCACTATAAGGTCTCCTCGGAGCCTTCTTTTCTCCAGACTGAACAACCCCAACTCTCTCACTCTGTCCTCATAGGAGAGATGCTCCAGCCCTCAGATCATCCTTGTGGCCCTTCTCTGGACACATTCCAGCACATCCATATCTCTCTTGTAGTAGGGGCTCCAGAATTGGACGCAGTACTCCAGGTGGGGTCTCACGAGAGCAGAGTAGAGGGGGAGAATCACCTCCCTCGACCTGCTGGCCATGCTTCTCCCAATGCAGCCCAGGATACAATTGGCTTTCTGGGCTGCGAGTGCACACTGACAGCTCATGTTGAGCCTCTCGTCCACCAGCACCCCCAAGTCCTTTTCTTCAGGGCTGCTCTCAAGCCAGTCACTGCCCAGCCTATATCGGTGCTTGGGATTGCCCCGACCCAGATGGAGGACCTTGCACTTGGTCTTGTTGAACTTCATGAGGTTGGCATGGGCCCACCTCTCCAGCCTGTCAGGGTCCCTCTGCATGGCATCTCTTCCCTCCAGCGTGTCAGCCGCCCCACACAGCTTGGTGTCAGCAGCAAACTTGCTGAGGGTGCACTCAATCTCACTGTCCATGTCGCTGACAAAGATGTTAAACAAGACCGGTCCCAGTACTGATCCTTGAGGGACTCCACTTGTCACTGGCCTCCACTTGGACATGGACCCATTGACAGCCACTCTTTGGGTGCGGCCATCAAGCCAGTTCTTTATCCACAGAATTGTCCATCCATCAAACCCATATTTTATCAGCTTGGAGACCAGGATGTCATGCGGGACAGTGTCAAAGGCTTTCCTCAGGTCCAGGTAAATGACGTCAGTTGCTCTCCCCTTGTCTATTGATGTTGTGACCTTCTCATAGAAGGCCACCAGGTTTGTCAGGCATGATTTGTCCTTGGTGAAGCTGTGTTGATTGTACCTAATCACCTCTTCGTTATTCTTCTGCCTCAGCAGTGCCTCCAGGAGGATCTGCTCCATAATCTTACCAGGCACAGAGGTGAGACTGACTGGCCTACAGTTCCCTGGTTCCTCCTTCTTTCCCTTTTTGAAAATGGGGATTATGTTTCCCCTTTTCCAGTCAGTGGGGACCTCACCAGACTGCCATGACTTTTGGAATATAATAGAGAGCAGTTTAGCAACCTCATCCACCAGTTCCTTCAGTACCCGTGGGTGTATCCCATCAGGTCCCATGGACTTGTTCACTTTCAGGTTCATCAGATGGTCACAAACCTGATCTTCACTTACAATGGGCAGTTCTTTCCAACCCCTGCCATTATCTTCTGTGACTCTGGGAGTGTGGCTGGAGCCCTTGCCAGCGAAGACTGAGGAAAAGAAGTTGTTGAGAACCTCGGCCTTCTCCATATCACTTGTCACCAGTTCTCCCGTTTCCTTTCT
This sequence comes from Larus michahellis, assembly GCF_964199755.1. Lineage (NCBI taxonomy): Eukaryota > Metazoa > Chordata > Aves > Charadriiformes > Laridae > Larus > Larus michahellis. The sequence goes on along the minus strand of NC_133929.1, from coordinate 6,061,666 downwards.
GAGGGGGCCCACACCTTCCCTAGTCTTGTTCTTACCATTAATATACCTATAGAAATTTTTGCTCTTTCCCTTGATCTCCTTGGCTAGATTTAATTCTAACCGAGCTTTAGCTTTTCTCACCAGGTCTCTTGCTGCTCGGACAGCTTCCTTATATGCCCCCCATTCCAGATATCCTTTCTTCCACTCCTTATAAAGTTTCTTTTTGTGTGACAGTGTGTCCAGGAGCTCCTTGTTCATCCAGGCAGGTCTCCTAGCATTCTTTCCTGCCTTCCTCTTTGTCGGTATAGTTTGCTCCTGGACATGGAGAAGGTGATCCTTGATTACTGACCAGCTGTCCTGGGCCCCCCTTCCCTCTAGAGCTTTGTCCCACGGCACTTTGGCCAGCAGATCCCTGAAGCGATCAAAGTCTGCATGCCTAAAGTCCAGGGTCGTAATTATGCTTGTGTCAATGAGTTTGCAAAAGGAAACTGCCTGCATATTTAATTTACCACTTACCTATGAATTGTAAATGAATCAATTAAATCTTACATTTCAGTAAGAAGGTGAAAAACATGAAATGGATATCTGTATCAAATAAAATAGAATTGCACGGATTGATTTAAAAAAAATAAAAATTTATTTTCACAAGTGCATAAATTCATCTCTCTTTTTTTTTATTCCAGAATCGAATGGAAGAAAGCAAAGCACTCTTTAGGACAATTATCACATATCCATGGTTCCAGAATTCTTCGGTCATTCTGTTCTTAAATAAAAAAGATCTCTTAGAGGAGAAAATTATGTACTCCCATTTGGTTGATTATTTCCCAGAGTATGATGGTAAGTATTTTGCTTAGAGGTTCTTAAGACAAAGTTTATCACCCATTCTTCATTACGCCCATTTTCTTCTTTACAAATTTTACTTAGTACACCAAATGGTTAGTTTGTAGTTGAATGACTTGCTGGTCATGTTTTTTAAAAAGTATATGAAAAGGAAAAAATTATTAAAAATAGCAATTTTTAATACTCCAAATATTTAGTCACTGAAGTCTTGTAGGATTTTGTAGATTGCCAGGATTTCGTTCTATACCTTCATTAATTGTGGATAGGATAGCATTACCTTTCATGTGAAATTATTGGTTCTAGATGAATAACATCATAGTAGCAATGGACCTTATTCTGTCCTTGTTCATATGTTGGGGTGAGGGTTTGAACTGAAGTATAAAGCTAAAATTACATAAAAAATGCATTTCTCATTTTTAGTGTCACACATACTCTTCTTTTTTTGATTTTTTGTTTTGGTTTTGTTTGTTTGTTGTTGTTTTTTTGTTTAACGCTGGATATCTGAACAGAAGCGTCATAAATTCTCTGTGGCTGTCAGAGAAACCAGTATCACTCCTCCCACCCTTTCATTTCTTTTTTGTTTCCTTTATTTTACTTTTATGTTACTTATGTGAAATTTAATGTGCTTGTCCCAGAAAACATTATATGGAACACGCAGCTGTTTCTAAGGAAGCTGTACTTTCAGAAAGTTCTCCTGAGGTGAAAAGTTAGGTATTCTAAGGTAACTGAGTGGAAGCTTTGATAACAGGAAGAGGGTAGATTCCTTTCAAACTGGAAGAGGGTAGATTAGAAATTAGTAAGAAATTTTTCACTATGAGAGTGGTGAGACACTGGAACAGGTTGCCCAGGGAAGTTGTGGATGCCCCTTCCCTGGAAGTGTTCAAGGCCAGGCTGGATGGGGCTTTGAGCAACCCAGTCCAGTGGGTGGTGTCCCTGCCCATAGCTGGGGGGTTGGAACAAGATGATCTTTAAGGTCCCTTCCAACCTAAACCATTCTATGATTCTATGACGTACTGGAGAGTCTAGTGAGCTTGCTGCATGCCCTCCTTGCTGCCCTAAGGATCTTGAATTCTGCTATCACATGGTCATTACAGCCAAGGCTACCCATGCCTGTCTTGTACTGTGGAGCCCAGAGATGGACTCCAGGTGTGGCCTCACCAGTTCTGAGCAGAGGGGAAGAATCACTTCCCTTGACCTGCTAATTGATTCCTCCTAATGCAGCCCAGGATACCATTAGCCGCCTTGGCCTCAAGGGCACATTGCTGGCTCATGTTCAAATGGTGTCCACCAGGAGCCCCAGGTCCTCTTCTGCCAAGCTGCTTTCCAGCTGGGTGGCCCCCAGCATATATTGGTGCTTTGGATTGTTCCTCCCCAAGTGTGGGACTTGGCATTTCCCCTTGTTGAACTTCATGAGGTTCCTGTCAGACCATTTCTCCAGCCTGTCGAGGTCCCTCTGGATGACAGCCACTCTTCCCAGTTTTGTGTCATCAGCAAACTTGATGATGATACACTCTGCTCAGATCATTAAAGAAGTTAAACAGGACTGTACCCGATATTGATCCCTGGGGTACCCCACTAGTTACTGGCCTCCAACTAGACTTTGTGCCACTGATCACCACCCTCTGATCTCAGCCATTCAGCCAGTTTTCAATCCCCCTCACTGCCTGCTCATCCAGCGCATACTTCATCAGCTTCCCTATGAAGATCTTATGGGAGACAATGTCAAAAGCCTTAATGAAGTCTAGGTAGAAATATCCACTGCTCTCCCCTTGTTTACCAAGCCAGTCATTTCATCATAGAAGGTTATCATCGAATCATAGAATACCAGGTTGGAAGGGACCTCAAGGATCATCTGGTCCAACCTTTCTTGGCAAAAGCACGGTCTAGACAAGGTGGCCCAGCACCCTGTCCAGCTGAATCTTAAAAGTGTCCAATGTTGGGGAATCCACCACTTCCCTGGGGAGATTGTTCCAATGGCTGATTGTTCTCATTGTGAAAAATTTTCCTCTTGTGTCCAATCGGAATCTCCCCAGGAGTAACTTGTACCCATTAGCCCTCATCTTTTCCATGTGCCTCCTTGTAAAAAGAGAGTCTCCGTCTTCTTTGTAGCCACCCTTTAAATACTGGAACGTGGTGATAAGGTCTCCCCTAAGCCTTCTTTTCTCAAGGCTGAAAAAAACCAATTCCCTCAGCCTTTCCTCATATGGCAGGCTTCCCAGTCCTTTGATCATCTTGGTGGCCCTTCTCTGGACCCTCTCCAGCCTGTCCACATCTTTTTTGCATAGCAGGGACCAAAACTGAACACAGTATTCCAGGTGTGGCCTGACAAGCGCTGAGTGGGATAATGGCTTCTTTATCTCTGCTGGTGATGCCCTTGTTGATGCAACCCAGCATCCTGTTGGCTTGCTTTGCCGCAGGAGCACACTGTTCACTCATATTGAGCTTGTTGTCCACCAGGACCCCCAGGTCCCTTTCCACAGAGCTGCTCCCCAGCCAGCTAGATCCCAGCCTGTGCTGCACTCCTGGATTATGTTTTCCCAGGTGCAAGACCTTACACTTGTCCTTGTTGAACTTCATAGGGTTCTTATTAGTCTACTCTTCCAGCCTATCCAGGTCTTTCTGCAGGGTGTCCCTCCCTTCCGAAGTGTCCACTTCCCGACTCTGTTGTCATCAGCAAACTTCATCAGGGTACATTCGATCCCATCATCCAGATCACTTATGAAGATATTAAACAGTATTGATCCCTGGGGGACCCCGCTTGTGACAGGTTGCCAGTTTGAAAAAGAGCTATTTACCACCACCCTCTGGGTGCAGCCTGTCAGCCAGTTCCCCACCCACCGCACAGATCACTTGTCTAGACCTTAACGCATCAGTTTCTCTAGGAGGAGGCTGTGGGGAACCGTGTTGAAATCCTTGGAGATAATGTCCAACACTCGCCCCACATCAACTGAGCAGGTTGCTTTGTCATAGAAGACGATCAGGTTTTTTGCCCTTGGTGAATCCATGCTGGCTTTTCCCAATCATGTGCTTCATTTGACTTGTGATAGCCCCCAGGAGGATTCGTTCCATAACTTTTCCAGAGACTAAAGTAAAACTGATGGGTCTATAATTTCCAGGATCCTCCTTTAAGCCCTTCTTGTAGATGGGGGTGACATTAGCCTTCTTCCAGTCTTCTGGGACATGCCCCTGATCTCCACGACTTCTCAAAGTTTATGGAGAGTGGTCTCACAATGACATCAGCCAGCTCTCTTAACACCTTTGGGTGGATATTGTCAGGGCCCATTGATTTGTAGGGGTCAAGCTCTTGTAATAGTTCGCATGCCAACTCTTCCTTCACTGATGATGGGTCTGTGATTGCGTCAACCTGGATTGTTGTTCCCAAGGCCTGGGGCCCAACAGTGCTGGTAAAGACAGAGGTGAAGAAAGTGTTGAGAACCTCTGCCTTTTCAGTGTTGTTGGTGACTAATTCCCCTCTCCTGTTTAACAGCGGGCCAATGTTTTCCTTCTGTTTCTGCTTGTTGTTTATGTACCTGAAGAACCCTTCCTTGTAGTTTTTGACATCTCTGGACAATTTCAATTTGAGCTGAGCTTTTGCTTTTCTAACTGCATTTCTGCACACCCTGGCAACGCCCTTGTAGTTCTCAACAGGTATTCGTCCACTTTTCCATTTCTGGTACGCTTCTCTTGGTTTTGAGCAGACTCAGAAGCTTGCAGCTAAGCCAAGGGGGGGTTCTTGCTCCATCTACTTCCCTTACCTTTAAAGGGGATGAACTGTTTTTGTGCTTCCAGGAGACCTTTCTTGAAAAACTCCCAGCACTCACTAACTCCTTTATTCTCCATGGAAGCTTCCCACAGAATCCCTCCGAGCGAGCTCTTCTTCTAAAATCTAAAACCTTTGTCTTAGTACTAACCTTCAGCATGTTCAGCAGGATCCCAAGAGATATTATAAAGCAGGTTTTCTTGGTTTGTGAGTAGCAAGTCCAGCAGTGCCTTGTTCCTGGTTGGCACATCTAATATTTGTATGAGGAAGCAGTCCTCTACACATTCCAGGAACTTGGTGGATGACATGTGAGCTGCTGTATTGTTCTTCCAACAAATGTCTGTGTAGTTGAAGTCACCCATAAGAACCAGGTTCTGTTGACCCAAAGCTTGCTTAAGTGACCCAAATATTGCTTTGTTGGCCTTTTTGTCTTGGTTTGGAGGTCAGTAGCAGATGCCTACTGTAACATTCCCCTCGGAGTTGACATTTTTTGCTGCTCTGGTTGGCCTGGCTCATTCCCCAGTTGGTTGGAATGGCATGAGCATTGCCACTTTGGATCCCGTACCCCGAGTCCTTCAGTTTAAAGTCTGCCTCACCAAGTTGGCCAGCTTGCTGCCGAAGATTCCCTTGCCTCTTCTAGACACGTGGATCCCATCCCTCCCTAACAAGCTATAGTCATCAAAGAATGTCCCATTGTCATAAAAGCCAAAACCCTCCCGATGGCACCAGCCATGAAGCCAGCAGTTGATTTGCATTATACATCTATTTCTGGCTGCACCCTTTCATCTAACTGTTAAAATGGAAGAAAAGATAACTTGGGCACCAATACTTTTCACTTGCACCCCCAGGGCTTTATAGTCTTCTTTGATTCTGACCAGGTTCCAGCTTGCAGTGTCATTCGCATTCATTGTTATGAGGTTTTTCAATCAGTCAGCTCAGAGAAACCCTCTTCCTCTTCTCCTTTGCCATGGGTAAGGGAAACAAAAGAAGGTTATGGACCACTAGGGCCATAACCAGTAGGCCAGACCTGAAAGTCTTTAAGCGTCTGACTCTAATTCTGCAGATCTTGCTGGACTTAACCCCTTAGACAGGGTTATGGTTTGATTTGATTTCTTCTGGTGGAAAGATGGGGTGGGTTACACAGTCTGTGGCTTGCATGGGTCACTGTGTGGTCCACTCTGCTGTTCCAGCACTCTGTTCGGAGACGTTGAAGATGGACAGATTTGGAGAACTCATCAGAATTAGGTATTTTTCAGCAGTTTCCCGTGCAGTTTCCTGTGTGGTAGCACAATGGAGAAAGTAGCATAGAGATGAGAAATGCTAACCAGGATGGCAAACTGGACTGACTAAACTAAGCAGTTGTACTGCACAGTATGTCATAACAATATTGGATGAGAGACTGAGACGTGCTCAATGGTAAGAGTATCACATGAAGGTATGTTTTCACAGCTAATACTAAAAGACAGACTCACAGACTGGAATTAAGTGCTGGGAGAGGGGAAAAAGACAAAAAGACGCTTGGGAAGGAAAATAGAAAAAAATGTCTGTCCACAGGAGCACACTCCCCTCCAGAGTCTTCAAAGAAAATAAATGATTACACTCACCAAACTAATGTAGCCAAGCCAAATTGTAGTACTTTTTATATAGGACTTAACTATCATATAGAGAGACCCTTTGAAGACTGCTAATTAGAGAACAATGGACAAGAAACCTACTGATTTGTATTATAATTCTTTTCCAAGATTATTTAGATCATAACCACTTAGCATTGTAAATCTAACATTGGCTCATTCCCTTTTTTTAAAATTCCTGAGGTGGCAAACTTTCTTTTTAACCTCAGTTTTCCATACTTGAACTCCAGTCAAAAAAAAATTAAAATTACATGATAATCAGCCGACATGTTATTAGGTAAGCAAAATTTGGATACAGGCTTTGAATAGTGCAGTAGATTTTGAGAGAGGGACAACCCTACCTGTGTCTACCCACTGTAAAACAGTTTAACAAAATTCTAGGAAGTTGATTAAAACAATAAATGGCTTATTTTGAAGAAATCATTGTCTTTGAAAGTCTAGGAGTCTCCTTTACAAATATTTAAACTTATTAAGAGTAAAAAAAAATAGCGGTGAAATTTATTGTTGCTGCTGTTTCTATAGAATATGTGCTGAAGCACATACTGCAACTCTTTCGATGCAGCCATCCATCCAATTCCTCATGCACCAAACAGTCCAGCCATCAAACTAATTTCTGTCCAATTTAGAGAGAAGGATGTTGTGGGGGACTGTGTCAAAGGCCTTACAGATGTCCAGATAGACGACATCCATAGCTCTTCCCTTGTCCACTGATGTAGTCACTCTGTCGTAGAAGGACACTAAGTTGGTCAGGCAGGACTTGCCCTTGGTGAAGCCATGCTGGTTGTCTCAATTAATAACCTCCCTGTCCTCCATGTGCCTTCACATAGCTTCTAGGAGAGCTCATGTGCATACACCAAGATATTGCAGAATCATGTTCTCCTTCCACAAGGCTTTGCAACCAATAGATATCAGAAATCATATGATTTCTCTTCTGTTGTGTTTTTTTTTTTATTGTGCTGTTATTGAAAGTTATGTGGGCACACGCTAACCCACTAAGTATAGATTTCATAACCACTGAAGGACAGAACTATATAACAGCTGAGCGATGATATTTATATTGTCATGTAACAAGACCAGGACTAATGAGGAGATAGGAGGAGGAGGCACAGAAAACATACATGTTCTGTAGAAACCCATATTGGAGAAACAGGAGGGCAAGTGAATAATGGCCTATGAAAATTGCAGTGGAACAGAATTGCAATACAGGAAAACAATAGCTTGCTCCTGCTTCTCTCCTGCTCTTTTGGCTGTGAACATGAACAAATCCTCACTGTTCTAAATTGGAAGTCATTATTTTGCCTTCTGTCTTGTGTAAAGCAGACCATGCCATTTGTTTACATAAACTTTGTGTTTGTCTGAGAATTACAGACTTTTTCGATTTAATAGTATTGTTATATATAATTTAGAGAATTGATTTAGAGAATTGACTTAACTTTTTGCAATTAAACAGCTTCAACTAGCAAGCATGTATATTTTATTATGACTAAAGTAAATTAAATTATATTGGAGAAAAAGTGTCAGATCAGTTTAGAATGTAACTTGATTATGTTATGTTTTAAAAGAACGTACTTTAGTATAGTTTTACTATAGTATAGACTGAAAATGGGCCAATTCCATTTTTTTTTAATATTTATTAGTATAAAGCAACTATTTCTTCTGTTGTTCATTTTGTGTGGTTATAGACCATCAATTTCATCTCTCCATTTTAAATATCTTATGGAAGAAGAGGATAGACAGCAGGAAATGAACAGCTCTTGCATCATCAATTTCTGGAATTTCCTTCCATTTTTATTTTTTAATGGTTCCTACTGGAAAAAAATAGTATATTGTAGTATTTATTAGTAAAAATTTTCCCTTTTTCTCTCATATGAAGATCACAGACTGAGTCTTTCTTCTGTTTTCTGCTCCCAAGGTTCCCCTCCTAAAGAAGCTCAAATATTGAATTGACTTTAGGAAAAAATGACTTTCTCTTCTTAATTATCAGGACCACAACGGGATGCACAAGCAGCACGAGAGTTCATCTTGAAGATGTTTGTAGACCTGAATCCAGACAGTGACAAAATTATCTACTCCCACTTCACATGTGCTACAGACACAGAGAATATACGCTTCGTCTTTGCTGCTGTCAAGGACACAATCCTACAGTTAAACCTGAAGGAGTACAACCTGGTCTAACTGTGCCTAGGAGGCCCTCCAAGACCACCTTTGCGTGATTGAAGATACACAAGAGGGACTGTATTATCTGTGAAAACAAATTGCATAATACTAATTTATTGCTGGCCTGGACTCTGTGAATGTCCACAGAGTTTTTAGTTAATATGATTTTATTTAAACTATACGGAGGAAAACCAAAAGATGCTGAAGTACATTCACAGTACATTTTCTTATTTTTTAGGCAAAAACTTGTGACTCAATGTGTTTTAAATTCTCAGTTGTACACTCACAAAGGATAATAGCTTTTTGCTATTGAAGCAAAATACATCTGGTTTCCTCGTTCCCTGACCCTTGCTCTCTCCCTCCTTCCTCCTCCCTTATGTTTTTAAAGGTACAATGGCCATTTTCCCAGTTGCATTCCTTGGTAAAATATTTTCTGTTGGGTGATTTGGTCAGGAAAAATGCTATAATCAGAACTGAAGTTATCAGTCATTCAAATTTTACAGAATGTTTCTCTGAAGGATCAAATGTATTGATAGTGTGATTTTTAAATTCTTGACATGGGTATTTTCATTCTGTCTTCACTTCTGAGGCTAGAATATTGGGATTGCAAAATAGAAATAGTTGTGTATGGATTTAGAATTTAACCATACTTTCACAGTTCAGAAAGATGCATAGAAGACAGTAATGAAATAATTAAAGACACAAACCTGGGGTGTTCATGGAATATCATAGAATCTCTTTTTAATTGCCATGTGAAATTATTTTTTCTTTTCTTTATTCACAAATGCCAAACAGAAATGTTATGGACACTACATTTTCCCCAGTGGCTATAGCCTGAAACAGTGGTGGTTTGGTTTTTTCAGTTGTGTGCATTTTTTCATAAGTTAGAGCTTTTTTAAAGTGTGTTTTTCCACAATAGAAAAAATATTTTTGTTGTATAAAATCTTGCCAAATCTGGCTTTTTATAAAACCAATACTTTTGGAACATAACATACCGATTGAAATGCCAAACTGATGGATTGGGAACTGACCTGACTGAGTCAACTGCCAAACAATAAGCAAACATATTTTAAGCTCATATGTTCCCTTTTTTAGAAAGCGTTCCATTTTTTAATGCCAAGAACAACAGTGTGAGTGAATACGCTACTAGGTTTCCATGTATAGAAGACAGTTTAACTCTCTCCTTATGTCAGAGATGGCATGAGAATGCGTATAGTGTTTTCTGTAATAATAGCAAAGCATGTGAAGTACAGCATGAAATTATTGATGAGTGATCACATTCAGGAACCTTTCTTGATAAGATTGCTTCTTAACCAATTCACAGACATTTGATAGGCTTCATGCAAAATAGCCACTCTTGATGTTCTTCAGAAAGATTTATTAATGTAAATGAAACAGTGAGAAAATCACTCTTGAAATTTCAATGTGCAAATTTTTAACAACAAAAATGTAGCACACATCAATGAGCAGCTTAGGTTGAAAGATTTATTTTTTTTTACCAGGTGCATGATTGCTAGCAAGCTACAGAGAACTCAGAGGACAGGCGTAATTGGATTGATTATTTACAATGCCAAGTAGCACTAGAGTACACTTAGCACAGAAATTACTGCTTCTCTCAGCAGTGGAGGAGAGTTGGAAAAAGAATGACTTATTAGTTGAGTAACAAAGTTAACATTAAATACTAATGAGATGTTTTTCATCCTTAACCCTCCCAACTCCAAAATAACAATAATAAGAACAGTTGCTATTTTTTACTCCCTCATAAAACACCTTATAATTGAAAACTGATTGTAGGTATAGTGCAATTATGAATGCTATAATCATTGTACATACATCTATATATATATGGTAGCATCCATATTGGCTTTACAATCATTAATTTTTGACAAATTGAATGTGCTGTGTTGATATGTATCTATGTAATTGTATCGTATGTCTTACAGCTTATTCACATTTTAAATAATGTTATTTTATTTACTTTTTTAAGACAAGAATGTAAATTTTTCCAGTTTATTTCTGACTAGGGATTTGCTGTTTTTATTTAAAAAGCAAAAAAAGCTTATTATAGTGCAGAGTGGTACTAGCATTGTGCTGTATAAAATCATTTGTACATTCCTGAGTAAAAGTAAATTGGAGAAACGCAGAGGACATTCTCAATCAAAACAACACTTAAATCTTGTCAGGGCTTTATACAGATGTAGAAACTGTTTTTGTTGAAAGAATTTATGCCATTATATCTAGGATTGGAACATAAGCTCTTAAATATGAATTTGGTTTTGGCAGATTCAACTTTGGTTAATTTTACCTTTCTAATAGCCTTTATTAGAAAAGTTAATTTAGAGACATTTCAAACTATTGAACATATTAAGTACTAATGGGTATATGCTATTTCCCTAAAAGTATCATGAAAAAATACAGAACATCAGATCAGTTAAACATTATTTCAGAAATTACAGAAACCTTAGATCTAACTACAACAAAGTCACTAGTGTTAACAGTTTTAAGGAGTTAAAGAATTTTATTTAATAAAGCTAAAGCAGGTAGTTGTAGGTTATAAAAAGTGACACTAACATTCTAAATACATGATCAGAACAGTTATTCTTGTTATATATGTGATTATAAAATTGGTCTTGATCGTCCTTATAAACATAACAAACCTTCTGTTTCCAATGTTGACTCTGGAGTGTGTGATAATATCCCTTCTTTTGACCTGGGAATATATTGGCCACCTTGGATTTAGTGATATAAATAGAACTGTAGCCAAAAAAAAAAAAAAAGCCAGTGGTATCTAATGAAGGTTTGGGATTTTGGGTTTTTTTTTGTTATGGGATATTGGGGGGGGAATGGCATTTTAAGTTTTGTATAACAACAAAAAAAAAGTTTACTCATGCTTTTTAGATATATTGTGATTGCAAAATTCAAGAGTGTGCGCCACTGGGCTACTTCTGGTATATTTTAATTGAGTTGAACCTGTGATAATGTTTAGATCATTTGAGCATATTCTGAAAAAATATCTATTCAGCATGCTAATGCAAGCCTTACATGAATCACCTAACACAGCATTGCAGCATGACAGTGTTTACAAAAACATTTCCTTTTTAAATGATATAGCTGTTCCCACTTGCAATATATTCCGTTGCTGTTGCTGTTTTAATTGGTGATTTCCACTATGCATTATAGTGCTTGAGTCCTCTAACATGAAGCTGAAGGCAAAAACAAGGCAGAAACCCTTTTAACTTTGCCAAAATTATGTGATTTCATTGAATGTCATAAATGGGAGAGGAGGAAAGGAAAACATCTTGGGAACCTGTGTATTCTAGGTGGTCACTAGTACAAGAAAGCTGTAATATGTGTTTTACAGAAACCTTAAATTTCCTTTTTTCACTAAGTAGCTGTCACTGTCCTGACATATATAGGATGATGAAGCTATAAGAGCAGTTTACTTTTTATAATTCAGACTCTTGATTTTCAAGGTGTATGAACTGCAATTTTTAATTATACTGCCACATCATTGTGAAACACTTTTTTAAGTTTGAAAGTGGATAAGAGACTTTATGCTGGCTATCAGTGAGAACCGACTGCATGATTTGCAAAAACTTTAAAAGGGCTGCATATGAAGACATTGCTAAACTCCAAGCTTTTGGTTGTAAAATGCAAAAGACTCAGATTACTCAACCTAATTCCCCTTCCCTTGTTATGCGTTCTTGACAAAATAATGAAATAATAAGAGAAAACAAAGACATGTTAACCCACACGAAAAAAAAATGCCCAAATAATTTATTGTATGTGCTGCTGTTCTTGGAGCTCTGTGCATGGTTATCCTGCATTACATTAGTAAACTAATGAAGTATATTAACAAGGCCTACAAATTACCTACCTCTGGTTAAGAAACCAATAAAGTAAATATGTTTTGGAGAGATTGTCACAAGTTAGGAAATTAAAATGGCCTGTTGAAGATTTTTAATGACTATTTTAGACATTCACACTTTTATAGATACAATCCCTCTTCGGACATAAACAACTAAGGTCATATGTCCCTGTCCAATTTGTTAGTTTAGTAGAGATCTTGAAAAACAATGTGTTTTGGTTTGATAAGAACCATTGATATCACCTCTTTTTTTTTTTGGCTTTTATTTACCCATAATATTTTGAGTTGTATCAATCATAAACAGTTCCATGTAATTAGTAATCCATTGAGGGTCATTATTTATCTAGTTAAGAGAATTCAATCAGATCAATCTTATTCTAAAGCTGGTTTTGTGGTGTGGTGGTTTTTTTCTCTCAAAAGATGGTCTAAGCTGAAGGCTATTGCTGAATTCCTTATTTATCATGCTGCAGGAAATCCTTATTTGACCAATATATTGGGGGAGTATAGATACATTGTTTTAATTTGCAGTGTTTAAAAAAATAAAGATCATATTTGCTATTCTTAAAGTGTCATTTAAATGCATATAGTGTCTATTGTTCCGGGGACAAAAACAGTGTGGTTTTTTGGTTGAAAAAACTAATGCATAAATACTGTTCCTCAAAAATCTTGCTGGTTAAAAATACAGTATTTTTGGCCATAACTTTGTATTATAGTACCTTCGTTCCTTGACATTTAGCTTTTCTGAAATATATTTGGGCTTCTTGTTCTCCCAAAATGTTTCTTATGATAAATATTGTATAGATGTATTATTCCAGTGATTACTTTTTAAATTATACATGCTCTGTCCTCATTGTCCATATATTAACATTTCCTGAATATCATTATTACAGCCAGAAAGTTCAAAATATTTAAGGTTCAGTACAGTGAAAACAGTTATTTGCCATTATTACTAAAGATTTTTTGGCTTGTGTACAACAGAAACTCAGAAGCATGAGGGAAAAGAAATAATAATCTATGTCTTTATTAATAGAAAACTTTCAGAATTTGTAGGCTATTAAGTGTTTTGCATGACTGCAGTAGTACTGCAAGAGCAGGCTGTTTCTTTGATCTTTTTGTTTGCCTAAGTGATGATAGGAGTAACAGAAAGATGCCTACATGTTGCTTTTCAGGATTCTGGCTCATACTTGAACAATAATCATGGGATCTCACATCTTTACCACTGAAAAAATAGAATTTCAGGCCACTTGCAAAAATGACTTTGTTCTCTATTATGTGATTACAACAGTTTAAATAAGATTCTTGGAATGCAAATAATTTGCCTAAGTAAGGACTTCAGTGAATTGCTATTTATTTTTCTTTCCTGTTGCAGAATGTAAAGGAGAGCGAGGAAGGATTTATTTTACCTTTATGTCTCAGTGAGAATAAAATCAACAAAAATAAAAGTGCAAATTGTGATATTTAGATATGTAAAATAGATGTAGAAACTTTATTTATGTGATAAATCGAGCATAGTTGTGACATAAACTTACATCACATACTATGGTCATATGACCTGATTGCCAAACCATTTTGTACTATACTGTCCCAAACACCTAGGAGTTTCAGAGTATTTGTAAACAGAGAAAGCTTCATCTGCCACAAAATATGCAGTTGCCTGCTCCTCATGAACACTTCTGGTATCAGTGAGTGAAGTTTCACAAAGCAGCTGACCCAATTTCATAATTCATTGCTGCCAAAATGAACCACCCTCTAATTCTTCCTCAGTTCCTGGGTCTCAGCTACATGGTGCCTTCCCTCTCCTTTGTGTCGGCCCTTGGTACTTGGTAAGCGAGTAAACTGAGTGAAAACAGCCCCACTCATTTCTGCTCTTCTTGCTTGGCTAGTTTAGTACTCTAATTTTCCATTTTTTGAGCCATTTTGGCTAATCAATGGTTCAGACAAGTGCCAAGCTGACTAAAGGGAAGAGATAGAAGTGTGTGGCCAAAAGAAAGGCTTACAAGTTAGAAAACAAGGAGTAAGACTACCCTCCTCTTAAAACCTAATCCTGAAATTTCCATGCACAGTGAGTAGTATCTAAACCCCTCATTTTAAGCACTTCATGATCTACTAGGTACTTTGGCTTGGGAGGATTGCCATTTTCACTTTGAAAGGTCTTGATTTAATCTTTATTCAGAAAAAAAAGCCTTTAAAGAAAATGGTAGGACAAGAAAAACTCTTTTCTGTTCCCCTGTAAGAATAACAAGTTTGTGTAAATATGGACTAAAACCAACTGTATTCAGACTGAAGCTAACAAGTCATGCTTGGTTTTAGGAATGGAAAAGTATAAGAATTGGGCTTTCATTTGTCTTAGAAAAAAAAATGAGTTCCTGTTTATTTCCAGTAAGATCTTAAAAAGAAGAAAATAAAAAAAAAGTCTTCCTTCTGATGATATTAAAAATGCCCTGTCATCACACATCACATTCAAGGTTTACTGTCTCGTTGGCCAAAATACTCCTTCCTTCACTCTTGTCTATCACACTGATTAATTGTTTCCTGCCATGTAAGGAAAATATTTTTACAGTACTGCTCTATGTATGTACTTTCTGGAATACTTTCTGATCCTTCTGAATTAAGTGTAAATTGGTCTTCTAAAACTGAACAATTGATGAAGTGTAGTACAGATGAAGAATAGCAGAGCTTCTTGCTTAGTCTTCTGTCATCTTCCTTCTACTATTTTCCTCTGATTATTTTTCTATATCTTTCCTTTATGCTGTTTGTCATAAAGAGAAGGTTGCTTGACATATCAGATTCAGTTCTGGTAATAATTACAGAACTGTTGATACTGGCTAAATTAAAGATAAATTGTGACTAAGAATAGGATTAGAAAGTTCTGGTAATTGGGGGCAGTTCTCATGTGGACACACATTTTAGAAAACAAAATGCTATAAGAAAATAGTTATTATACCGTCTACTGAAGCATACAGTGGGCTAATGTGGGCCAAATTGGGCCAAAATTACTCATTTTAATTTGTCATTTCGCACTGTCAATAGAGAATTGTATTTGCCAAAATGTTACTGAAAAATTGCTTTTTTTCCGATAGTCCTGTATGAGGTGGTCATTTCAATGATCAAAGACTGCTACTCAACTGAAGAAATGCATTAATTCAATACGTTCAATTGTATTCTTGCAGAGATATGTTATTATATAAAATTACTTTATATGAGGCTAACAAAAAAAAAGATGAGTTGCATGCAGTAAATACTTAAGATATTGCACTTCTATACATTTATTATAAAAAAAAATCACTCTCTCCCTATAAATAAAATTCCATTTATCTCCAGATGAAGTATTTGGAGTCTCTTAACAATTGTCAGTTAAATGTGCTCAAAGGTTTGATTATTTTATATTAGAGGTTAATAATTGATTATCACATGATGTAGAATATTTGTTTTGTTCTAAATGCTGTTTTTAGAAAGTTGGAATAACATTGAGTATCAACATCTTGATTGCTGCTTTTCTCAGAGTGTCCTAGGAAAATATGGAAGACAAACCTTCACAGTTACTGAATAAGACCTGATTTACGTTAGGTTAAGACAATGACAATTGTAAAATCTATGATTAAGGTTTTTATTCAAATACTTTGAAATTTCACTGTTTTATCTGAACTTGCTTAAGTTAAGCATCCTGAGTATTACTGTGGGGCAAAAGGCCAGATGTATACTTAATCAAATTGGATACTTCCCTTGCCTAATAATCTTTTGTTTTAACACATAAATCAATAATATGTTTACAATTTAGCTGATGGAGCTACTCTTCTTGAATTGCAACAGACCATTGTGGTAATAAGACAAAAAGTCACTTTTCCTCATCTTAGGTACATAATCATATAATTCAAATTCTTTACCAGCTGTCAAAAGTGTTCAAATAATGTTAGGATTAATATTTGTAAAAAAGACAGCTTAATTGTTTTTCAGTAATATTTACTATGATCTGGAAATTGGTTGCATTACACCTGTTGTAGGAAGGCGTAGAAATGGTGACACAAGTGGAAACTTTCTGTGCTTGTGGATAAAATGAATAGCTTTTTATATATATTGATATTCATACATGTTGATTTAATTTCTGCTAATATGAAACAAAAGCAACTCCACTGAAGATAGCAAGATGTTATTCCATTTAAAACCAGAATATAAAAATATATAGCACCAGAAGAGGAACACAGAAGTCATCCTAGATGATGGTGTTTAGTGTAAATGAGCTCAGCAAACTTCAAAAGCAGAGAAAAGCTTAAGTAAACTGAGAAACAGTTTTTGAATGGTTTAGGTGTTTACCTGTTCAAGGTTAATGGAAAAACAAAACTTGGGCATGAGATACTTTGTTAACATAACTCTTAGAGCATATGTCATAGGCATGTCCTATGAGGAGCAGCTGAGGACTCTGGGTTTGTCTAGTTTGGAGAAAAGGAGTCTGAGGGGTGACCTCATTGCTCTTTACAGCTTCCTGAGGAGGGCAAGTGGAGAGGGAGGTGCTGAGCTCTTCTCCTTGGTATCCAGTGACAGAATGTGTCACTTTTTCACAATTTTCACAATTTTCGGAGGTTGGGGGCCATTAGGGTTGTGGATCTATGTGTTGATAAAATGATGAGAATGGATAAGGCGAATGAACCTAGGTAGGTTTTTAATTAATCCAGAGTTGAGAGTGGTTGAGGTTTTGGTTGCCATAAGTTGAAGGTCGGTGAGTCCTTCGGGGCCTATTTTTTTGTACCAGGATAGGTCGATTAAGTGGGAGCAAGTTTTTGCCCACTGTTTAGTAGGCTTGTAGAGCTAAGGCGATGTGATAGGGGGTTGAAGTATCCTAGTGAGGAAGAGAAATTTATGAGGGTGGTTTGTTTTGGTTGTGTTAGGGTGTGGGTCATGTTTGAGAGTTCTAGGGCTAGGATGATACCTAGGATTGTGACGATGATGGCTGCAGTTTTTGTGAGTATTGGTATGGTTATTGGGGGGGGGGGGTGTTAGAATGATGAAGAATGTGAGAATGGTTCAAACCTGCATCAGGGGAGGTTCAGACTTGACATTAGGAAGTATTTCTTTACCAAGAGGGTGGTCAAACACTGGAAGAGGCTTTCTAGAGAGGTGGTCGATGCCCTGTGCTTGTCAGTTTTTAAGAGGCATTTGGACAATGCCCTTAATAACATGCTTTAACTTTTAGTCATCCCTGAAGTGGTCAGGCAGTTGGACTAGATGATTACTGTAGGCCCCTTCCAACTGAACTATTCTATTCTATTCTATTCTATTCTATTCTATTCTATTCTATTCTATTGACTCCTTTAAACATATTTTGCCTAATTTGTCAAAAAAAGATAGAAAAGTAATGCAGGTTAAGAGCTCTTTATCACTTATTCTCATATTCCGAGTTCAATAATATATACGATTGCAGAGTGTTCAGAATGACAGCTCCAAAGTGCAACGCAGCGAGACACAGAAGACTAATCTTGCATCCCGAATGAAATAAGTGAAACTAATTCTAATAGTTGACCTGCAAAATATGCATAAATCAATTATTTGGTAACATATTATTTCTTAATAGAAAATGTAATTCTTATTAGGAAATGTAATTGTGACTTCAATACGTTAGCTGATCATCTTTTTAAGCCTTAATTCTTTTAATTCTTCGTTCAGTTATTTTAATTAAAATATAAAGAATAAGGATTGCCTTAAGCTAGGCTATAAAAACTGGAAGGTAAATTCCTCTCCCCAACCTTCCAGCACATAATATGTCTTGATTTGTTTTCTTATAGAGACACAGATATGTCCTTTATTTATTCTTTCATTGCACAGCAATTAAAAACACAGGTGTCTCTCATCAGAAATTTAATGAAATGGCATACATATCACCTGTTCCAGACTTCATTTTCTGCAATCTATTAATATTCTTTCGATCTTTGCTTTCAGCATTTTAATAGAATAGTGTAAGTTCCTGCACCTGGGATGAAATAACCAGAGATACCAATACAGGCTAGGAAGCAGCCTTACTGAAAGGGGCCTGGGGTCCTGGTAGACAACAAACTGAAAATGAGTCAGCAGTGTGTCGCTGCAGCCACAAAATCCTCAGCTGCATCTGTAAGGGCATTCAGATGGGTTCACCTTTCTGAAAGGGGGAAGAGGGCCTTTCTCACAAGCTAGCAGGGCTCATTGACTGAGCTTTAAACTAGGCTTGAAAAGGGAAGGGGACGATATCAGGGTTGCCCATGACAAGTGGTGGGCTGACATGCCAAGGTCAGAGGGATGGGGTGCTAGCAAGGACCCTCAGCCTGTTGCTCTGCGACGTGCTGGCTACACTGCAGCACACTTGAATTCTTACAGAGATGAACCAGGGGCTCCTGAGGTCATAGGAGCCAAGAGGAAAACACCAGTGAAATACCTCAAAGGAATTAAGGGGTGTTCTTCTAAGAAGGTGACACAGCTGACAGCCCGGCTGAAGCGCCTCTACACCAATGCACACAGCATGAGTAACAAACAGGAAGACCTGGAAGCCACCATACTGCTAGGAAGCTATAACCTAGTTGCCATTACTGAAACTTGGTGGGATGAATCCCGTGACTGGAGTGCAGCTATCGATGCCTACAGGGTGTTCAGAAGGGACAGGCAAGGAAGGAGGGGTGGAGGCGTTGCCCTCTACATCAAGAAATGGATAGAGTGTGAAGGGCTGTCTCTGAAGAACAGCCATGAGCAGGTTGAAAGCCTATGGGTAAGAACTAGAGACCGAGGCAACAAAGGAAACCTTGTGGTTGGTGTCTACTACAGGCTACCCGATCAAGGGGAGCTTATTGATGAAGCCTTCTTACTCCACCTACAGGAGGCATTGTGCTCGCAGACTCTTGTCCTGCTGGGGGACCACTCTGACATCTGCTGGAAAAGTGGCAAGGCGAGCTGTAGGCAATCCAGGAGGTTCCTGGAGTGCCTTGATGATAACTTCTTAAGCCAGGTAATTGACAGCCCTACCCGAGGGGATGCGATACTGGACCTGATGGTCACCAATGCCAGTGAGCTCATTGGTGACGTCAAGATTGGAGGCAGCCTGGGCTGCAGTGACCACGCACTGGTGGAGTTCACAGTCCTGAGGGACATGGGTCAGGTGAAGAGTAAAGTCAGGACCCTGAATTTTAGGAAAGCAAACTAACAGCTCTTCAAGGAATTAGTCAATAGGACCCCCTGCGAAACTGCCCCCAGGGACAAGGAAGCAGAACAGAGCTGGCAGATCTTTAAGGATGCTTTCCATAGAGTGCAAGAGCTCTCGATGCCCAGGTGTAAGAAATCAGGAAAGGAAGGCAAAAGACCAGCATAGCTGAGTTGAGACCTGCTGGTCAAACTGAAGAGCAAGAAGGAAACGCACAGGTAGTGGAAGCAGGGACAGGTATCCTGGGAAGGGTATAGGGACGTTGCCAAGTTGTGTAGGGATGGGATCAGGAAGGCCAAGGCGCAGCTGGAGCTGAAATTGGCAAGGGATGCAAAGAATAACAAGAAGGGCTTCTACAGCTATGTCAGTCGGAAAAGGAAGGTCAAAGAAAGCATACCCTCCCCTGGTGAGCAAGACTGGCAAACTGGTAACAAGGGACGAGGAGAAGGCTGAGGTACTCAACAACTTTTTTGCCTCAGTCATCACTGGCAACCTTTCTCCCCACACCTCTCGAGTGGATGGACCACAAGTTAGGGACTGGGGGAGCAAAGTCCCTCCCACTGTAAGAGAAGATCAGGTTCATGACCACTTGAGGAACCCAAACATACAGGAGTCTATGGGACCTGATGAGATGCATCCCAGAGTCCTGAGGGAATTGGCTGATTGTGGAGGGATATTAGTTGTTTACCATAAATAAGTAAGTTTTAATTAGAATAAATTACTTAAGATTATAATATGGTTTGATTTGTGCTGTTTGCTTAGCTTTACTTAGCATGAGAAACTAGATTTGCTGAAGCCTATAGGCCACGATAGATTTATTTTTCTTAGTAATTTTCCTAGCAACTGGTACAGTGCTGTGTTTAGTCTTTTAGTTTGGGAAGATATTGATATCACACTGATGTTTTGGTAGTGTTTTTCCCAAGTATGGGACTCTTCAGTTCTCCATGTTCTGCCAGCGAGTGCAGGTGCACAAGGAATGTAAACCAGAAGATAAGGAGGCTCCAACCCTTGGCTGAAACTGAAAATCAACAAGATAAGATCCTGCCTGCCTGGACACGGAAAAAGAATCCAATAAGCTGTTAGAAGACCCCAGACCAAAAATCACGATTGGAATAAAAGACGCATGGACAGCGTATCAAGGACGCATGAGGGACGGGTATATAGATCACAAGGGCATAATTGCCCAGGGATTTCTTTGTTTGGGGTTTTCTTTGCAGGCACCCAGCTCAGGCTGTCCTTGCTGCTGTACCTTTCAATTAAATTAATTATTTTATAAAATCCGACACCTGGGACACTGCTGCAGGAAACCTAGCGTCGAGCCTGAATAAGGCACACCGAGAGTAAATGTGTATGTGTGTGACACCATGAGTGGTGTATTAATCCTCTGGCAGTGGCTTCTCCTTTAACAGTTTGGCACCCCAGATGGGACCTTAGGCCACCAACCTTCGTATCCTCTCATCTCCAAACATCCAACTGCCAGCAACGGGTGAGTTCACCTGGGACCTTTGGAGCAGGAGGCGCTGGAGGACAAGTGTTAAAAATCCCTGAGCAGACCTTGGAGAGATAGAGAGAGAAGGTTTATTTTTTGCCGCAGCTGTTGAGAATGCATGGCCTGAGCAGTGTAGATCGCACAGGGAGCACATGGCCTGGTCAGTGTAAAGCACACAGAGGCACAGAGATCAAGAAAGTGATGGGAAACTTACCTGGCTCAGAGAAGGGGACACCCTTGGCCGAGGTCATACAAAATTGGAATAGGATTCTTGGTACAGCAACTTTATCAAAAAAGCGCACTGACATTTTATGTCGAGCAGACTGGCCAGTTATAACTAGAGATGGAAACCTGGCAGAACGGTGGCCATCACAAGGGACCTTTGACCAGCACAAACTTACCTTCCTGCAACTTCGCCTAGAGGATAGGTTCCTGGAACAAATGGATTACTGGTATGTTTGGGATGATTGGGCACAGGAGAGGGAACACCAGAGTCAGAGGAGTGGGATGAAAGAGGCATCACCAAAGGTAATGCTTGCAGTAGCAGAGGCTACTGTCCCGAACGAAGCCTCAGATAATGCTCCAATTGTGTCATCTCCACTTTATGCGCTTAATGCTCCTTCTCTGTTTTCTGTTTCTGCTCTGCCGGCCACCAGACTCTATTCTGTGATTTTTAATGTTTTACCTAATCCTGATGCTATGCAACTGTGAGGGGGTGGAGCTCCCCTTGTGTTGCACATATTTACTAATCAACCTTGTAATTCTGGTGATTTAGCTACATGGGGGAGTAAAACGCCGAGACTGAGAGAGGCTGCTGAAAAATGCACTCAGTTTTTTTCTAATACATGCACTGGGTATAACCCAAATTGGGAGGATGCTCAAATACTTTTGAAAGAGTTGTTTTGGCCAGATGAATGTGAAAAGATAATTAATAAAGATGCAGAACTAGCACAAAAGGCTGGAGGAGGTAGAAACCCCTGGCTGGCAAATGATCCAAACTGGGATTATAATGATGCAGGGGATAGAGTCACCTGCCAAACTGCACTCCAAAATTTTGTAGAAGCAATTAGGGCATGCAGAGAAATGGGGGTAAATTGGGCTAAGGTATTGGAGCTCAGACAAAGGCTAGATGAACACCCTAGTGATTTTTGGATGCAACTCCGAGAATCCTTGTTGAAATATGGGGGAATGACCACACAAAATTTTAATGATGTGCTCACAATTAGCGTCTTTGTGGATCAGTCAGCCCCCAATATACGGAAATACTTTAAAGAACACGTGCCTGGGGGGCAGAGAGAAAATTTGCAAAAAATTTTGAGTGTTGCTGCGTTTGTATATGATGGATGCGAGGAAATGCAAAAAGTTGAGCAGGTTACAGAGAAGAAAAAAAAGAAAGAACAGGAGGCAAATTTACCAGCTGTGGCTTTAGCAAGGAATTTGCAAATGAGAGATAGGGGCTGGAGGGGGAGAAGATCAGATTCGTGGTCTGAACTAAGATGGGAAGAGGGGAAAGAGAAGCAGGAAGGAATGCTATTATTGTGGGAATTTAGGACATTTATAGTGGGAATGCCCATACTGGCCGCGGGACAGGACACCAGGAAGAGATTATCACCAGAGGGAACTGCCCTAGGAAGTCTTGCAATCACAATGACTAGAGGAATGGGACCCTGTGGAACTGGAGGGGGGGCTAGAAAAATTAGAAATTTTCAATATGTGGGTAACCCAATTGGACCAGTGGGGACATATTACAGGTAAAGGTGAAGGTCGTGAAGTTCTTGGTAGACACAGGAGCCATGTTACCCCTTTTGAATTTTACCCTGAGAGGATCTAGGACCACAGATAAAATTTTAATACATGGAGTCACAGGACAGAAAGATCAGAATTTAAGTAAACCTCTATTAGTAACTATAGGTAATAAGAGTATATAGGGGTGATTTATATTAGTGGAGGACTCCTCAGTGTGTCTGTTAGGGAGAGATCTTTTGTAGGCTCTGGACGTATAATTACACTTGTCACCTGAAGGAAGAGATTTAATAATCATGGGAGTGGCTGTGGTCAGTGAGAGCCCAAATAATGAGCTAAAAATAGAATCATAGAATCGTCTGGGTTGGAAGGGACCTTTAAGATCATCGAGTCCAACCATTAACCTAACACTGTCAAAACCACCACTAAACCATGTCCCTAAGCATCACATCTACCCGTCTTTTGAATATCTCCAGGGATGGTAATTCAACCGCTTCCCTGGGCAGCCTGTTCCAACATTTTTGATGAAGAAATTTTTCCTAATACCCATCCTAAATCTCCCCTGGCACAACTTGAGGCCGTTTCCTCTTGTCCTATCACTTGTTACTTGGGAGAAGAGACCGACCCCCACCTTACTACAACCTCCTTTCAGGTAGTTGTAGAGAGAGATAAGGTCTCCCCTCAGCCTCTTTTTCTCCAGGCTAAACAACTCCAGTTCCCTCAGCTGCTCCTCATAAGACTTATTCTCTAGACCCCTCACCAGCTTCATTGCTCTTCTCTGGATATGCTCCAGAACCTCAATACCGGAAATACTGAAATCCATACTAACAAAGCTATGGAGTAAAACTAGCACGGACATAGGATTACTAGTTTTGGCTCAATCTGTAAACATAAAAACAAAGGGAGGAAGCCCTCCTCCAGCTGTGAAACAGTATCCTATTCCCCAAGAGACTGAAAAAGCACTCAAAAGCAAATAGAGTGGTATTTAGCCCAAGGAATTTTAAAAGTATGTGTGTCACCATATAATATTCATATACTCCCTGTAAAAAAGAATCAATTAGATGAGGATGGGGACCTGGAATACCGTTTTGTACACAATCTATGGGTAATTAATCAACACGTAGTGGCTCCTCATCCAGTGGTGCCCGATCCCTCTACTATACTTTTACAAATATCACATTGGGCAAAATATGTTACTGTGATTGATTTAACTGCCATCTTCTTTAGTATTCCTTTAAACGAAGACATCAAGCTTTTATTTGCCTTTATGTGAAAAGGACAACAATTAACCCGGACATGCCTCCCGCAAGGGTTTGCAGGATCTCCTACAAATTTTTTCTCGAATACTGAGAAATTATTTGAAAGATGTAGAACTACCAGGTGAATCAGCGCTTGTACAATATTGTCAGGAAATTATAGGGTGAGTGTGTGGGGATAATTACCCCTTGCTCTCGTAGTTCAGCTATCACAGGGGTGATCCCTTCCCTTGCTCCCAGGGGCAGGGCGTAGGGTTTTACATTAACAATTTTGAAGGGGGAAAGTGAAGGTGCTTGCTGTAAAAGTTTCATAGAGACAGTAGGGAGCCCAAATTTCTATTCCCTTCCTTTTGAATCCATAAATGAGTGACCTGCATGTATCTATCTATCTATATATATGGGTATAGATTTGATAGATAAAAGCATTAGTGGTCTAAGCACGATGCAAATGGTATGGAATAAGGGGTGGAATGTCTTGGTTTGAGGTAGAACAGAACCAATTTTCTGTCCTGTAATTTTACTTCTTAGCTAGGCCTCTTCTAACTCTCTGAAATTAACAGCATATTGTGCTGAAAAGTGTTCGCTCTCAGAGTGATAAGACCAATATTTATAGTTCATGCCAAGGAATGGTACGCACAGAGGCTCTTGCTTATACTTATTGCTATAACAACCAAGGTCAGCTAATCTTGTTATTTGCCCCGTTGGAGGGTGTCGTGGTTTAGCCTCAGATGGCAACAAAGAACCACGTGCCGCTCGCACGTGCCTTCCTAATACAGGAAGGATCGTAAGAAAAGGCAAGACTCTTGGGTTGGGACAAAGGCAGTTTAACAGAACAGCAAAGGGAACATGCAAACAACAACAACAACAACACGGACAGGGGAATATACAAACGCGATTACGGAACCGCCGCTCGCCGACCGGCTGGACCCGGGACGCCCCAGCCCGCTTTTAAGCAGCAACTTCCTGCCCCCTCCCCCGGCAGCTCAGGGTGGGCGTGGCTCACATGGCATGGAATACCAGGAAAAGTTAACCCTATCCCCACCGGAACCAGGACATTATCCACCCCTTATTCCATACCATCTATGCCATGCCCAGCAGGTTCCAATGAATTGCCACCACTTTCCCCTGTTATATATATATATATATACACACACACACATATAATGCCCTTAGTTTATGGGTCATCCCTCCAAAGTGTCCGTTGAGTTCTTTTAATCCACGGCTTTGGGCTCCATCTGTTAGAACAGTCTCTCAGGGCAGGTGAGATGCTGGGTGGTGCTGGTCTGTTGCATGCTGTATTTTTCGGAGCTTGTGACTGGTGCACCTGGTGTGGCTCATGCACGCAGTCCGTGGGCTGAAGATGTAGATCTTGAGGAAACTGCTGGGCGCCAGCTGCTGAGATCAGTTCTTATCCCATCATCCCTGTGCCTTACTTGTAGTACAACTGATAGCAATTATAGCAATGAGGACATACAGTGACAGTGTTACTTATCAATTAACAGCACACGATCTGATTCATTGGCTATTCTCGCCCAAAATCAGATCCCCATGAGGTACACATCGGACTTCCCCATCCTGCCGCATCACCCACCAAGTGCACCCAGGTCCTTGGGCAAAAGCAATCCCACGGATGGGTTTGCCTTTGCCTGAGGCAGGACTAACCCAGACTGTCTTCCCTAGCATATTCTTCATGTGCACTACGGGGACTTTATCCCCTTCTACAGTACGTGCAAGTTTTGATTGGGCAGGGCCAGCCCGATTGTTAGATCCCCTGGTGTTAACTAGCCAGGTAGCTTTTGCTAAATGTGTATCCCAGTGTTTTAAAGTCCCACCACCCATTGCTCTCAGTGTAGTTTTTAACAGTCCATTGTATCGTTCTATCTTCCCAGAGGCTGGTGCGTGATAGGGGATGTGATACACCCACTCGATACCATGCTCTTTGGCCCAGGTGTCTATGAGGCTGTTTCGGAAATGAGTCCCGTTGTCCGACTCAATTCTCTCTGGGGTACCATGTCGCCACGGGACTTGCTTTTCAAGGCCCAGGATAGTGTTCCGGGCAGTGGCATGGGGCACAGGGTATGTTTCCAGCCATCCAGTGGTTGCTTCCACCATTGTGAGCACATAGCGCTTGCCTTGATGGGTTTGTGGCAGTGTGATATAATCAATCTGCCAGGCCTCCCCAGATTTATATTTCAGCCATCGCCCTCCATACCAAAGAGGCTTCAAACGCTTGGCTTGTTTGATCGCAGCGCATGTCTCACATTCATGGATGACCTGTGCAATAGTGTCCATGGTCAAGTCCACCCCTCGGTCACGAGCCCATCTATATGTCGCATCTCTTCCTTGATGGCCTGAGGAGTCATGGGCCCACCGAGCTATGAATAGTTCACCCTTACGTTGCCAGTCCAGATCCACTTGAGCCACTTCAATCCTAGCGGCCCGATCCACCTGCTGGTTGTTCTGATGTTCCTCCGTGGCTCGATTCTTCGGTACATGGGCATCTACATGGCGTACTTTCACAACCAGATTCTCTATCCGGGCAGCAATATCTTTCCACAGTTCAGCAGCCCAGATGGGTTTGCCTCTGCGCTGCCAGTTGCCCTGCTTCCACTGCTGTAACCACCCCCACAGAGCATTTGCCACCATCCATGAGTCAGTGTAGAGATAAAGTACTGGCCATTTTTCTCGCTCAGCAATGTCCAAAGCCAGCTGAATAGCCTTCACCTCTGCAAACTGGCTCGATTCACCCTGTCCCTCACTGGCTTCTGCAACCCGTCGTGTAGGACTCCACACAGCAGCCTTCCACTTTCGATGCTTTCCCACAATACGGCAGGACCCATCAGTGAACAGGGCATATTTCTTCTCATTTTCTGGCAGTTTATTATATGGTGGGGCCTCTTCTGCACGCGTCACCTCCTCCTCTGGTGACATTCCGAAATCCTTGCCTTCTGGCCAGTCCATGATCACTTCCAGAATTCCTGGGCGACTGGGGTTTCCCATTCGAATTCGCTGCGTGATCAGTGCAATCCACTTAGTCCATGTAGCATCGGTTGCATGATGTGTGGTGGGGACCCTTTCTTTGAACATCCAACCCAGCACCGGCAGTCGAGGTGCTAAGAGGAGCTGTGCTTCTGTACCAACTACTTCCGAAGCAGCTCGAACCCCTTCATATGCTGCCAATATCTCTTTTTCTGTTGGAGTGTAGCGGGCTTCGGATCCTCTGCATCCCCGACTCCCAAACCCTAGGGGTCGACCTCGAGTCTCCCCTGGTGCTTTCTGCCAGAGGCTCCAGGTAGGGCCGTTCTCCCCGGCTGCGGTATAGAGCACATTTTTAACATCTTGTCCTGCCCGGACTGGCCCCAGGGCCACTGCATGGACTATTTCCTGTTTGATTTGTTCAAAAGCTTGTCGTTGCTCAGGACCCCATTTAAAATCATTCTTCTTCCGGGTTAATTGATACAGAGGGCTTACAATTTGACTGTAATCTGGGATATGCATTCTCCAAAAACCCACAATACCTAAGAAAGCCTGTGTTTCCTTTTTACTAGTTGGTGGAGACATAGCTGCTATTTTGTTGATCACATCCATTGGAATCTGACGGCGTCCATCTTGCCATTTTATTCCTAAAAACTGGATCTCCTGCGCAGGTCCCTTGACCTTACTTCGCTTTATAGCAAAACCAGCGTTCAGAAGGATTTGGACTATTTTACTCCCTTTCTCAAAAACTTCTTCTGCTGTGTTTCCCCATACAATGATGTCATCAATGTACTGCAGATGTTCTGGAGCTTCACCCTGTTCCAGTGCAGTCTGGATCAGTCCATGGCAAATGGTGGGGCTGTGTTTCCACCCCTGGGGCAGTGGATTCCAGGTGTATTGGACGCCCCTCCAAGTGAAAGCAAACTGTGGCCTGCACTCTGCTGCCAAAGGGATTGAGAAGAATGCATTCGCTATATCAATCGTGGCATACCACTTGGCTGCCTTGGACTCCAGTTCGTACTGGAGTTCTAGCATGTCCGGCACGGCAGCACTCAGCGGTGGCGTGACTTCATTCAGACCACGATAGTCTACAGTTAGCCTCCACTCTCCATTAGATTTTCGCACCGGCCATATGGGACTGTTAAAGGGTGAGCGAGTCTTGCTGATCACTCCTTGAACCTCTAGTTGACGAATCAGCTCATGGATGGGAATCAGAGAGTCTCGGTTAGTGCGATATTGCCGCCGATGCACCGTTGTGGTAGCAATCGGCACCTGTTGTTCTTCGACCCTCAACAACCCCACAACAGAAGAATCCTCCGAGAGACCAGGCAAGGCAGACAACTGTTTAACTTCCTCTGTCTCCAAGGCAGCTATGCCAAAGGCCCAGCGGTACCCTTTTGGGTCCTTAAAATACCCTCTCCTGAGGTAATCTATACCAAGGATGCATGGAGCCTCTGGGCCAGTCACAATGGGATGCTTTTGCCACTCATTCCCAGTTAGGCTCACTTCTGCCTCCAGTACAGTCAACTCTTCGGATCCCCCTGTCACCCCAGAAATACAAATGGGTTCTGCCCCTCTATAGCTTGATGGTATTAAAGTACACTGTGCACCCGTGTCCACTAGAGCCTTATACTCCTGTGGGTCTGATGTGCCAGGCCATCGAATCCACACCGTCCAATAAACCCGGTTGTCCCTTTCCTCCACCTGGCCGGAGGCAGGGCCCCCCTAATACTCGTCATAGTATCCATTACTCACTTCTTGCATAAATGACTTGGAAGTTCCTTCAAGAGGATCAGAAGCAAGATCAGGCCTTCTGCTTTGTCTGGGGAACGGCCCACTGGAAACTGGGGCGGCACTTTTCCTGGAGGGATCCCCTTTTGTGGTTGTCCTTCCTTGCAACTCCTGTACCCGTGTCCGCAGGATCCAAGTAGGTTGTCCATCCCACTTCCTCATGTCCTCTCCGTGGTCCCGCAGGTAGAACCACAGGGTGCCTCGTGGTGTGTACCCTCTGTACTCTCTCTCTTGAGTGGGGAAATGCCTGCTTCTAATAGCTGAGATGCTGGCCCGTGCAGGTGGGGAGTAGAACATATTCTCTTCAAGTTGCTGGACCTTCCGCGACAGTTTCTCCACAGCTGAGACAAGGGGGGAAGAGAGACTTTCTTCATATCGCCGGAGCCGGCCAGCTACCTCATCCACCGTTGGTCCCTCTTCACCTTTCCATTCCATTACTGCCAGGGAGTTGGCATATGACGATGGTGCGCTCCGTACAAACTTCCGCCACATGGGCCTTGTGCATCGCACCTCATCAGGGTCTGTGGGTAAGTCTGCATTGTCCAAGTCATAATAAATCATCTCCCGCACGGCTAATTCTCTCAGGTACTGGATACCTCTTTCCATGGTAGTCCACTTGCTTGGCTGACATACAACATCCTCACTGAAGGGGTACCTCTCCCTCACGCCTAACAGGAGTCGTTTCCAGAGGCTGAGGGCTTGGGTCTTTTTCCCAATCGCCTTGTCACTGCCCCCTTCCCTAGACAGGGATCCCAGCTGCCTGGCCTCCCTACCCTCTAATTCCAGGCTACTGGCCCCATTATCCCAGCACCGGAGCAGCCAGGTGACAATGTGCTCGCCTGAAAGTCGGCTGAAATCTTTTTGCATATCCCGCAGCTCACTCAAGGATAGGGATCGAGTAATTATCTCTGGTTCTGCCTCTTCCTCCTGCTCTCGTGATGGCCCTGGTTCATCATCATCTCTTACTAAGCGAACTGATTTCTTTGTGTACTTCTTCTTCTGTATGGGGGCAACTGATACCGGCACGGGTTGGTTCTCTGGTTCAGTGGCAGTGTCTGCCGCAGGGGTTGCAGTAGCCGCAGGGGCCGCCGCAGGGGCTGCAGCAGCCGCAGTGGGTACCACGGGGGCTGCAGCAGCCGCAGGGGCCGCCGGTCTGGTTTCCATCTCTTCCCCTTGAGGGTGCTGCATAATTCTGAGCAGTGCCTGGTAGATACTGGCCAGGGCCCAGCACAGCGCGGTGAGTTGTGCCTCTCTGGGATAGCCACAACATTTTCCCTTCAAATATTCTACCACTTTATCAGGGTCCTGTAATTGTTCAGGGGTGAAGTCCCAGACCATTGGAGGCGAGTAGTTCTCTAGGTACCTGCCCATGCTCTCCCACATGCCATGCCACCCCTGACTATCCAGCCTCGGAGCAGATCTCCGGGTGGTAGTCTTAAATAGTCGCTTAACCCTAAACAAGACCTGGAACGTATTCAGGAGACATAGCACTAGGAACACACTAGTTTGAGTATCCCAAGGATATTCAAGATTCTCAAAAGCTGTCATACCTGACCCGAAGGAGAAAAGGGAGGCAAAAGGGCTGGGGAAACTATTAACAAATTCTGAGAGACGGTGTCCAATGTACGGACAGGACAACAAAACCACATAAACACCCCAAAATAACCGTCTGAACAGTGATGTTATCATATCATAAACAGATATCGCACAGGACAGCAGAATGATAATCCTCATCCCTCTTCCAGACATGGTAAACAGCATCGCAGGGAGTACATAAGCCATATAGGAATTTATGTAACACAGCCATGAGAACAAACCAAGCAACATGATGACCAGTGACTACTTACCTAATAAAATAAATGCATACAAGAGAAAAAAAACCAAAACCGTTTTTTCCACGTTCTAGTTGGATTCTGTCGTTATCTCAACCCTTCAAGCCCCACGTTGGGCGCCAAAAAGGACTGTCGTGGTTTAGCCTCAGACGGCAACAAAGAACCACGTGCCGCTCGCACGTGCCTTCCTAATACAGGAAGGATCGTAAGAAAAGGCAAGACTCTTGGGTTGGGACAAAGGCAGTTTAACAGGACAGCAAAGGGAACAGGCAAACAACAACAACAACAACAACAACAACAACAACAACAACAACACGGACAGGGGAATATACAAACGCGATTACGGAACCGCCGCTCCCCGCCGCTCGCCGACCGGCCGGACCCGGGACGCCCCAGCCCGCTTTTAAGCAGCAACTTCCTGCCCCCTCCCCCGGCAGCTCAGGGTGGGCGTGGCTCACATGGCATGGAATACCAGGAAAAGTTAACCCTATCCCCACCGGAACCAGGACAGAGGGTTGGAAGTGGAAAAGCGTAGAGGGGTCATGTAAGAGACAGACTGTAAATTCCCTGACAAGGGGCAGAAGGCCCTCCAAGCCTTCAATGGAATGCCTCAAACACTCGCAAGGAAATAAATAATGCAGGCCTGGCCTTCAAAGAACTGATAAGGCTAACACTTTTGGCGCCTGAAAGTGTGGGGGAACTGCCTTGTGAAGACAGGATAGTTCTGCCACTCGTGTGGAGAGCTTGCTAGTTCTCTGTTCTCGAGGCCATTGTGTCCGATGAGTGACCTTTGCTTCATTATCCGTGAAATGCATATGAAAGCACACACTCCTGCATATGCTAATGAAGGTTATAGAGATCATGCTAAACATATATGACCATGGCACTCGTCTCTCCACCCAAATCATGCTACACATCACCTGGGAGAAGGGAGAAACCTGAGACGAGGCTGTCCTTGGCAAGGGGGGTGGACCATGCTAATTCAGCAAACATAAAAGGGGAAAATAAGTGCCCCTAGGGAGAAACAAAGAAGATGATCATACCTAGGAAGATTTTTTCCAAGAAAGAAGATGATTATGCCTGGGAAGATTCCCTGAAAAAGATGCTGGAACCAGGACCAGTGATCTCTTTATCTCTGTCTTTTTTCTCCGTCTTTTCCTTTCTCTATCCTTCAGTTTCTCTTTTCTTAGAATTGTTAAGTAACAGTTAGATTTGTTAAGTAACGACCTTGAGTACCGCTTGCCATAAGTTGTCCCATACCTGTTGTTAAGTAACACAATGCACACCTCACCATTTGCCATAATTTGTTATATACCTAACCAATTATCGTGGACTTGTTAAGATCTATACTAACCATTTTGGGAAGCTAATAAATGTTTGTATATGGACCTTGAGATTTATCTCACCTTAGTCCGCGCTGTTGGGGATTTACGAATCTGAAGTCACTTACCCTCCCCTCTTTCCTGGGAGTGGAATCATTGCCATGATTTGATGACAATTACCTGCTTCAGAGGTAATTCCTACTGAAGCACAGCTCCTCCTGGTGCCCCGATTACCAATGCTGGGCTGGATGTTCAAGGGTAAAGTTCCTTCTACTCATCATGACACCGATATGACCTCGAGTATGTGGGTTGCCTTAATCACGCGGTGAGCTTGAACAGGAAACCCAAATCGTCCAGGAATCATAGAAGTGATCACAAACTGGCCCGAAGGCAAAGACTCTGGAATGCCACCAGATGATGTGGTGACTCGTGCTGAGGAAGCCCCACCATATAATGACCTCTCAGATAATGAGAAACAATATGCCCTGTTCACTGATGGATCTTGTTGGTTCATAGGAAAAGATCGAAGGTGGAAAGCTGCTGTATGGAGTCCTACATGATGAGTTGCAGAAGCAACTGAAGGACAAGGTGAATTGAGTCAATTGGCAGAGGAGAAAGCCATCCATCTGGCCCTAGGCATTGCTGAACGAGAAAAGTGGCCAGTACTCTATCTCTATACTGACTCATGGATGGTGGCAAATGCTCTGTGGGGATGGTTAAAGCAGTGGAAGCAGAGCAACTGGCAACGCAGAGGTAAACCTATCTGGGCTGCTGAATTATGGCAAGATATTGCTGACTGGCTAGGGAAACTAGTTGTAAAGGAATTCCATGTAGATGCCCAGGTACCCATAAGTCAAGCCACTGAAGAACATCAGAACAATCAGCAAGTGGACCAGGCTGCTAAGATTTTCCAGACAGATTTGGACTGGGAACATAGAGGTGAACTGTTTTTAGCTTGGTGGGCCCATGACACGTCAGGTCATCAAGGAAGAGATGCAACATGTAAATGGGCCTGTGACCGAGGGGTGGATTTAACCATGGACACAATTGCACAGGTTATACACGATTGTGAAACGTGCCAAAATCAAGCAAGCTAAAAGATTAAAACCTTTGTGGTATGGGGGACAATGGTTAATATATAAGTATGGGGAGGCTTGGCAAATTGACTACATCACACTCCCTCAAACTCGCCAGGGCAAGCATTACGTGCTTACAATGGTGGAAAGAAGCACTGAATGGTTGGAAACCTATGCCGTACCCAATGCTACTGCCTGGAATACCATCCTGGGCCTTGAAAGGCAAGGCTTGTGGCGACATGGTACTCCAGAAAGAATGGAGTCAGACAAGGGGAATGTAAGGGACAGACTGTAAATTCCCTGACAAGGGGCAGAAGGCCCTCCAAGCCTTCAGTGGAATGCCTCAAACACTCGCAAGGAAATAAATAATGCAGGCCTGGCTTTCAAAGAACTGATAAGGCTAACACTTCTGGTGCCTGAAAGTGTGGGAGAACTGTCTTGTGAAGACAAGATAGTTCACCACTCGTGTGGTGAGCTTGCTAGTTCTCTGTTCTCGAGGCCATTGTGTCCGATGAGTGACCTTTGCTTCATTATCCGCAAACTGCATATGAAAGCGCACACCCCTGCATATGCTAATGAAGGTTATAGAGATCATGCTAAACATATATGACCATGGCACTCGTCTCTCCACCCAAATCATGCTACACATCACCTGGGAGAAGGGAGAAACCTGAGATGAGGCTGTCCTCAGCAAGGGGGGTGGACCATGCTAATTCAGCAAACACAAAAGGGGAAAATAAGTGCCCCTGAGGGGGGAACAAAGAAGAAACTATAGAAGAAGATTGTGCCTGGGAAGATTCTTCCAAGAAAGAAGATTATGCCTGGGAAGATTCCCTGAATAAGACGCTGGAACCAGGACCAGTGATCTCTTTATCTCTGTCTTTTTTCTCCGTCTTTTCCTTTCTCTATCCTTCAGTTTCTCTTTTCTCTTAGAATTGTTAAGTAACAGTTAGAGTTGTTAATTAATGACCTTAAGTGCGACCTTAAGTACCGCTTGCCATAAGATGTCCTATACCTGTTGTTAAGTAACACAATGCATACCTCACCATTTGCCATAATTTGTTATATACCTAACCAATTATCGTGGACTTGTTAAGATCTATACTAACCATTTTGGGAAGCTAATAAATGTTTGTATATGGACCTTGAGATTTATCTCACCTTAGTCTGCACCGTTGAGAATTTACGAATCTGAAGTCATCTCCCCTTCCTCTTTACTGGGAGTGGGACGTGACAGGGACTCATTTCAAAAATAATTTTATAGGTAATTGGGCCAAAGAACATGGCATTGAGTGGGTATATCACATCCCCTATCCTGCACCAGCTTCTGGGAAAATTGAGGGATACAATGGATTATTAAAGACCACCCTGAAAGCAATGGGTGGTGGATCCTTTAAAAATTGGGACAAGGATTCAGCACAAGCTACCTGGTTAGTTAACACCAGGGGATCCATCAGTCGAGCTGGTCCTGCTCAATCAGGCCTTTTACATACAGTAGAAGGGGATAAAGTCCCTGTGGTGCATGGAAGGAATATGCTGGGGAAAGCTGTTTGGGTTTTTCCTGCCTCAGGCAAAGGCGAATTCATTCGTGGGACTGTTTTTGCTCAAGGACCTGGATGTACTTGGTGGGTGATGCTGGAGAATGGAGAAGTACAATGTGTGCCTCGAGGAAATTTGACCCTTGGTGAGAATACTCAGTCCTGAGTCTGCTATGATAGATGAGGCTCTGCAATTATGAACTAAATGGACTTAACGAACTCTTGTGTATAGAGATAAATCATAAATGACTGATCTGTATATATATATGTATATCTGTATATGTGTATATTTGATGGATAAGAAGTATTAGAGATCTGAGCATGATGCAAATGGTATGGAATAAGGGGTGGAATGTCCTAGTTTGGGGTAGAGCAGAGCCAACTGTGTGTTCGGTGAGAGAGGCTCTTGCTCATACTTGTTGCTGTGGCAACCAGGGTCAGCTGACTTGGTTGTTTACCCTGTGGAGGGGTTGCACCTGTGGGGAGGAGTGGACAGGTCAGGTGACCCAAACTGACCAATCAGGTATTCCAGCCCATCTGCCATGCTCAGTATAAAAGCTGAGGGACCAAAGGGGTCTGGTGTTTTTTTTGTGGGGTGGGGTGCTTTGTGAGGTCATCTGCCTTTTGATTCTGGTCAGTGTGTTCTGGTTCCTGGTTGTCACTGAGTCCAGTCTGGAACCTTGCTAGTGATATCTCCCTGGGAACTTGATATGGATTTGTGTATATTTGTATATATTGTATCTGTATAGTTTTTTCCCTTTTAATTTTATTATTAGTATTTCATTAGTTTAGTTTTTTCGAAACTCATAAATCACTTTATCTCTCTTCTTCCTCTCTGTAAAGTGAGAGGTGGGGGAGAGCATCTGTCATCTTGTCGTTGGCCAACCCAGCCCAAGCCACAACACCTTTAAAGGTCCTTTCCAACCAAAACTACTCTGTGATTCTATGGTTTCTAGCAGAGATAGAGATGTGATCATCCCGCTCTGCTCAGTGCTTGTCTGGTCTCACCTGGAATACTGTGTCCAGTTCTGGTCTTCACAATTCAAGAAAGATGCAGAGAGACTGGAAAGGGTCCAAGGGAGGGCCATGAAGATGATCAAAGGGCTGGAGAACCTGCCCTGTGAGGAAAGACTGAAGGAGTTAGGACTTTTTTCCCTGGAGAAGAGAAGGCTTGGGGGGACCTCATCACAGTATTCCAGTACTTAAAGGGCAGCTACAAGGAGGACAGAGACTCTCTTTTCACAAGGAGCCACATGGAGAGCACAAGGGGCAACAGGTGCAAGTTGCACTGGGAGAGGTTTCACCTTGATATGACAGACATTTTTTACAGTGAGAACAATCATTCATTGAAAGAAACTCCCCAGGGGATGTGGTAGTGTCCCCATCGCTGGAGGTTTTCAAGACATGATTGGACTGGGTGCTAGATAATCTCATCTAGGCTCCCTTTCCATCAAAACGTTGGACCAGATGACCTTTCAAGGTCCCTTCCAACCTTGGCTTTTCTATGATTCTAGGAAATTAGGATTGCTGTTGGACAAAGAGTTGGTAAAAGGCTTACTGGAATAAAAAATCTTCCAGAAATGGAAAGCCTACAGTTCTAAATAGAAAAAGTGACAGGCTTGATTACAAATCAACTTAATACTTTCTTTATTTTAAATAGTTGAATAATACGAATAGTTGTACTTCTGGAATTGGTAGGTCAGCACAAGAGAAGAAACCAGTAACAATAATAATAAAGAACCAGTATTAATCCCGATACTAATATAAGATATACAAGAATTATACTCAGCCAATTCTATCAGTAGGAAGCTGTGCACTCCCAGCAGTGGACAGGAAATGTCGGACACTGCAAGTGCAATGGCTTCAGGAGGAAGGAAAGGCCTCAGGGGTCCAGCAACGAGGCAAGGAGTTCTCTGGACTGCTGCCATCAAGGGAGAGAGAGACTACGCAGCAAACTTTCTAATTTATATTGAATGTGACGTTCATGGTATGAAATAATCCTGTTGGCCAGCCTGGGTCAAATGCCCAGGCCTTGCTCCTCCTCATCCCTGCACCTGGCAAGGCTTGAAAACACTGAGACCTTGAATCCCACATAGCTTAGCTGGCTATAAAGTAAATATTTTCACCAATTCAGACACTAGAGTCTTCCAAAAGTGGAGTTTTCCCCAGCATTAGAAGAGAAATTAGTCCTGTGTCGCTCAACCCAGGACAACAGTTATTTCATTACTGACCTTATTAGCCATAACATTTAACTATTTCAAAATGTAATGGGCAGAACTTAGAATCACTTGGCATTGCTGTTCCTTTCCCAGTCATCACTCAGTCTGATAGCAAGTATGTTTCTCCAGCTTTGTCTGTCATTTTTTATAATCTAGTTCCTTAATAGATTAATACATTTTTAATATGTGAGTTAAATTAGCTTTTTTCTTCCAAGAAATAAATAGCATTGCCAGAACTTGCCATTACTGCTGACATTATCATCAGCTCTAGTGTTTTCCATTGTACAAAATTAGCAATATGTATTTTAATCACTTTGTATTATAATTTTTAAAGTCAAAGTTCCTTTTATGTATCATGTCTAATTCTTTTTGAACATTTACTTTGAACATTTTCAGAAACTTTGTGACTGATTTCCTAGATGATTTCTTTTCTTAATTCAACTGAATGAATCCAAAAGCCTATCTTCACTAATGTTTCTCAGTCTTTTGATAGTTAAATTGGGTAGGCAATCATCTGTTCTATTTCTACTGCCTGGTTTGCAGAAAATATTGAACTATAAAATGTTCTGTCTTAGAGAAACCAACAGTGCTGTCTTTTGAGACCATCCTGTGTATTCGTAAAAGGCTGCATCCATATTACTTTCCATATAAATTTCCATATAATCACAGGATTTTAATTATTTTCAATATTTTACATGGTTTTGATTCAATGGACTTTATTCCCAGACCTAAACATGATTTTTTTTCATTCCTAATCTCTTTCATACAAGTCTGTGAAGATTATTTTGGGATAGACTTTCGCTCCTCCTGTGGTATAAAAATTCAGTGTTTCCTGCAACCTCTGGTTACAGCTTAGATTTTGCCCAGAATTCAGTCACTCAACAATTCAGACTATTATTTCAGCTATCCCTATGTGATCCCTTTAATTAAGTGCTCTCCGTTAAAATCAATTTAAAATGTTAACAGTAGCTTTCAAAGCTCTTAATTTAATATAGCTTGCAACTTATATATGTTGATTTTTGTAACTTAGCTTATACCTCAAGGAATGAGTTACAGGAACAGATATATCTGATTACAACCACTGTACTAAGAAGAGTGCATAAAACAGGCCATTTGGCATTCTCAGTTAAACACACCATTTCTAAGTCTTTAGTTCCTGGTAACTCAAAGCTTTAAGGATATGAATTCAATTTAGTGGTTGTAATAGTAAATATATGGGTTTTCTTTATATGTACTCTTTATGGAAGTATTCACACATGGAGTTACTTAAGGATTTGAGAGAATTTTTTTCTTTTTTCCTTCCACTTAAAAAAAACATTATCTGACACTTCCTTTGCTTCCTCATTTACTGTTCTTCCTCAACATCTTTTTTATTCCTCTCATTAGATGGACTAACAGAAGTTTTATTTTGCTCTCACCACTTCTTGTTTGTAGTGTTAGGGTAGAGAAAAACTTCACTTTGCAATGAGATTAGTCTACCATGTAATTAGATTCACAAAATATTGTGTTGATAACTCCTGCTCATCTATTTTTAAAGTACTCCTACTGCAAAGACCACTTTTCTGTTTTGAGATTTTTACTGCTTTGTGACTTTATCCAATTAGTTATTAACTTTTTAAAGTGCTACTTTAATTGGTATCTTTTAATACAGGCTTTGCTGTTGAAGGGTAATGATGCATATTTGGAAGATGGTTAAACCTGGGATATTTTTTACTGCACCAGTATTTGGGCTCATTAAATCTGTCAGATTTGATTGAGCCAGTAAGAAACTTTCTCTGAGCCTATTCCTTTTAGGGAGCGTAGCTACTGTGAGTCACCAAGCAATAAACTGCACAAAGTGCACATATGCCAAAGAAAATAAAGTAGTCAGCTGGAGTAAAACTTCCTCATCGTGTGTGTAAAATAACAATACAAATAGCAACTAAACCACCCATCCTAAGGAGAAAGGGTGGGTGGTTTCACATGATTCAGCAAGTTCAGGAGCATTGTATCTATTAACTTCAAACAATGTTCTCTAAAGGCACAATAGAACAGTTTGCTTAGGAATGACATTCCCTGAGCTAACTGGAAGCTCATGCCCCACATTGGACACCAATTAATCTGTCATGGTTTGGGCCAGGTTGGCCAATGACAAGACAACAGACGCTCTCCCCCACCTCTCGCTCCAAGGAGAGGAAGAGGAGGCATAAAGAGATTTATGAATTTAAAAAAAAAAACAAAACTACTTTAATGAAATAAATATTAATAATAAAATAAAAAGAAAATAATGAAATAGATACAACATATAAACAAAACCATATCAAGCTCACAGGGATATGTCACTGGTAGGCACTGGGGAAGCTCCAGGCTGGACTCAGTGACAAACAGGAACTGGATTCCAGAACTCACTGATAGGGATCAAATACAGACAAATTGACAAGACACTTTCCCCCAACACCAATCACTAAAGAAAAACCCACCTGACCCCTTTGATCCCTCAGCTTTTATACTGAGCATGGCAGATGGGCTGGAATACCTGATTGGTCAGTTTGGGTCACCTGACCTGTCCACAGGTGCAACCCCTCCATGGGGTAAACAACCAAGTCAGCTGACCCTGGTTGCCACAACAACGAGTAAGAGCAAGAGCCTCTCTCACTGAACAGAAAGTTGGTTCTGTTCCACCCCAAACCAGATCACAGCTCAAGGTTGTTGCTCTCTGAAATTCTTTTGCTGGTTGTTCAGTTGATCTACTTAACTGACATAGCTGTTATAGATAAAACAAAGGCCACCCTATG
The DNA here is from genome assembly GCF_964199755.1 of Larus michahellis. NCBI lineage: Eukaryota > Metazoa > Chordata > Aves > Charadriiformes > Laridae > Larus > Larus michahellis. The sequence goes on along the minus strand of NC_133929.1, from coordinate 6,022,259 downwards.
GTCCCCTTTGTGTTGAAATAAGATCAGCTTTCTTTGTAACAGCTGTGCTCAGTCACATGCTACATTATTCCTGGAGCTTCATGGGCACATCGCCCTTGCCCATCTCCTCCGAGCCTTCTTCCATTTTATTGGTCAGTTATGGGTGTTCCGCCTTGAAGTTCTCAATCTGAACAAAATCCACCTTCAGCCTTCTATGAAACAAAAGTTTCAAAATAGCAGAATACTGTTATGTATTATTTCCTTCACTGAACCTACACTGACTCAATTTTGCTTGTGTTTTTTCTAAAACATGATCTGCCCCGTTTCTATACTCGTTACCTTTTTCATTCAACCAAGTACTTTTATGTAGAGCATATAATAAAATATGAGGTCATGAATCAACTGGAAGTCTGTTCCATAATAGCTGTTCTCCAGGTCCTGCCTCCAACTGAAACCATAACATCCAGTCTCTTTCTAGTAGTTAGAGCACTGTTTCTTAATCTTTTTAGTTGGTACTCTCCATATTTGAAGGTGATGTTCACTCCCATAGTAAGTATAACAACAATGAAGACCTGATCAGCAGAAAAGAGCAGTGTACGGATTTTATGTGCCTTTGTTCTTGAAGAATAAGAATGTGTAAGCAGCAGGAACAGGAAAGTGCAGATCTTTACATTTTTTTAATGATCTTATTACAGGAAAATGACTTCCTGACTATCCTTAGTTAGGTCAAACATAACCACCACCCCACTCTAAGAAACAGTGGGGAATTAAATCACCCAATTGCATGCAAGTACAACTTTTTCAGCTACCTTTCAGAAACACAGGTTTGTAAGACAATATGTTTGAGTTCTGAGCATTTTTACATAATCCTAAAGTAGGAAAAAAAAAAGAAAAAAATTCACCCTTAGCAAAAGGTATGCTTTGTTTAGTTAAATGCAGAATTTTCACCGCTGATGGTTATTTATATTATAACCAACTCAGAAGTGAATCCTGTTTCTGAAATCTTATCATCTGCTCAAGAGAGTGTACAGACACCAACCTTTTATGTACTCATTGTTTTTTGGCAGCCTTCTCAAGATTTTTAGGAGTTAAGATGCCTGTATCTGTGGGAGCAGGCAGGTCTGGTTAATGGTAGATCAACCAGAAGGGTTAACGGGAAATGTTGCTGGGTACTAATAACTGGCCTAGAAAATATCATTAAGTCTTATTGTTCTGCACAGCCTCTTTAACTGTAACTCTTCATAAGACCTAGAGGCTGCTACAAGATGTGGCTGCCAGGTACTTTGAGTACTTATGCTGCTCTTCAACTGCACAAATATATGTAGCAGCATTTTGGATAAACAAAACCCTCAGGGGCTCAGCATAAAATATCTGTACCCTTGTAGTCTGCACAAATCTATTAATCAGCTACAGGATAATCAAACTGTAAGCAGTGCAAGCAGGAAAGCAACAAGTAAGCTAGAAAAAATAAAACTGCTGATGGGAAGACAGACATAAATGTTACTTCCAGGACTAAGTTGCCTAAAGGATTTCTTACAATATACTAACTTGCTCTTAGATGGAGAACTAGATGAAATAAAGTGTAATATGTCAGGAAGACTTCTTCAACCTGTTACAATATTTACAAGGAACTCTACAGTCACTGAGAAATTCTCCAGAACTTGACTGTATTATAGCACACACATATTATGAAGAAACACTGATCTAGAAGCCTTACCCTGCTACCCATAAGACAGGAACCTGTGTAGCTTCTCTTTTCGTCTCTCTTCCTTTGCTTGTTGCATTACAGTGCTTTTTTAAAGAATCACTGATGAGGGAACTGGGATCCTCATGTTCTGAAAAAGAAGTTTTACTGCTGTTTCTTAAGAACCAAGTAGAAAACCTCATATAGCACAATCCTGAAAACTCTTCTGTAGATGCTTATTTTTGCCTTTGAGTAACACAAATAAAAGTAAGGGAGGTACATTAAGACAAAATTTGGATTACACGGACTTTGAATTTTTCTTTGGAGAGACAGTACTAATGTGGGAACAGAGATATGATGTGAATTTTCAAAGTTGTTAAGGTAGTGGGAATTCTGTACACCTTTCTGTAGTTCACCAAAAAACTTATTCCGGCATTTACCTCAAACTGTATGCACCGGTCAACAAATATTCTTTGGCAAGGCAAATATTAACCTGCACTAGCAATTAATAACACTACTCACAAAATAACCACATTTCTATGAAACTCCAGGATCAGCAGACTTGAAGGATCCTGACTCCTTTAAATCCTGCTTGCGTTCTTTCTCATCTTAGGGAGATATTACAAAAAGTTACTATCACTAAAAGTACAAAAATATTTAGCTTTCAAATTATGAATTAACTTCTTTATAATTGCTTACTCTCACATATTTAATCGGTGAAGGTGGATATAGTTTTCTGTGGACCTTGAAATACTTAGCTTTATCTTTTTAAAAAAATATTTTATGTTTAAAACATAAATACATACAACTACCTTTGGTCAAGAAATCAACAAATCAACCAGTTATGCTCATTTAAATAATTATTTACTTATCGTTCTAGCAGATTCACCTATCACTGTTACATAAACTTTGAGGCTTGTTACTGAATGCATTTAAAATATCGCAAGTTCAAAAGCTCAAGTACCATTACTAGGTTTGTGTTTTCTTCAGAATAAACCAGAAAACATGATAGGAAGATGACAAATAAAGAATGAGAGTCCAATAAAATTTTGAAGAAATACATGGAGAAAGCAGATAAAGTTCCAATCATTTGATTTTTAATATATACACTGTGTTGTTATAAACTTGAGGGTCTGGCTTCTGTATAATAAATTTCTCCTACAGCAAAAACCAAATAAAAAACCCCAACTCCCGAAACCCCCTGTCCTGGTTCCGGTGGGGATAGGGTTAACTTTTCCTGGTATTCCATGCCATGTGAGCCACGCCCACCCTGAGCTGCCGGGGGAGGGGGCAGGAAGTCGCTGCTTAAAAGCGGGCTGGGGCGTCCTGGGTCTGGCCGGTCGGCGAGTGGCGGGGAGCGGCGGTTCCGTAATTGCGTTTGTATATTCCCCTATCCGTGTTGTTGTTGTTTGCATGTTCCCTTTGCTGTTCTGTTAAACTGCCTTTGTCCCAACCCAAGAGTCTTGCCTTTTCTTACGATCCTTCCTGTATTAGGAAGGCACGTGCGAGCGGCACGTGGTTCTTTGTTGCCATCTGAGGCTAAACCACGACACCCCCACAAATTAAAAATCTAAAAACAAACCAGAAAAATTGCTTTCTAAACCTGAAATAACTTGGAAAACATACATATTTAACCAATTCTAAAATTATGTGCTGATTTTACAGACCTTTATTAGAATTAGAAAGTCATACACATTCACCACCTTTTGCAAACTCATAAATGAGTCTTCAAAGTTTGGGACATGGAGTATGATGTAGGAACACACCTGCTCCTGTAATGCAAAACAGCTCTAGAGATTATTCTTCCCACAGAATAGAAGGGGCTGAACTGAAAACACTCCTGAAACCCTATGGATCTCTAACCTGAAGGACTTGCCAACTTGACCACCCTCAGCATACAGTTATGTTTGTAGTTTTAGCAAAATTGAGTATGTAGTTCTTTCCCTTCAGCACTACATTACTTCAAGAGCTTGCTTGCAGTTCCATAGCCTCAAAAGAGTAGGTGATGGTTCTGTAATAAGTCAGTGTTTTCTGTATTTAGGAATAGCAAACACACCTTTTGTAATAATGCTAATTGTTAACAGTGTAATAAATAGCCAGATCCCTTAAACAGAAATGGCACTTATTTTATTATAGGGACAGAGCCAATAAAGCAGAAGCACAGCGCTGGGTGCATGACTCAAGTCAGAGGCACACCAGCTAACACTTCACCCATGTCTTATATACAGTCAATATTGCATACGTATTCACTATTTTAGACAGAGTAATTGTTTATAATGATTGATTATCATTAGTCCTTTTTCTCTTCTATTTGTGCGTTTCCTTCTGACAATTGTTTCTGAGGATCGATGATCTTCGGTTCCCTTTTCCCATGCATCTGTTTCCTTCTGGTAGGATCAGCTCCCTTTTCCCATGCATGTGTTTCCTTCTGGTAGGATCGATTATCATCAACTCCCTTCTCCTATGCATCTGTTTCCTTCTGTTAATCACTTGTGGAGTCTTTTGGAGAAGTTCTCTTTTGTTTCTCTCGGATGTTTTTCTTCATAGCTGCTGTTAGTTGTTATCTTTGAGGTTTCTCATGTTTCCTAATTTACTGAAGGTTAGTTATCCTTATAAGTCAAAGATTTATAGCCTTGTTATTATGGCGAAAGCCAACAATACCTTCACTATTTTTCACAATTCCCCCTTTTTGTCTTTTATACTACATTTGGCTTGAGCCATAACTTTCATTTTGCTTAATCCATTTGTTTTGTTCATAGATCGATTCTGCTTCTTCCAATTGTTGTGGAGTATTTCTTATTTTCCTTAATACCATTATCTTTTTAGTTGAGCCTGAGGCTGCCAATTTTGGATTCTTGGGTATGGAAACTACTTGCATGCTTTGGACTACTGTTGTAATTAAGCGTATAAAACAAGGGATTAAGCAAGGAAGAAATAATAAACCAGCGATTGAACAAAAGAGAATGTAGCCTAGTTTCTTCCACCAGGTTCCCCCAAAAACATTATTCCACCAATTATCATTTAACATAGATTCCCATTTTTGAACCGGTACATGCGCAATTTTCCGGATTTCTTCTGTTATTTCCAATATTGCATCCCCATTATCATCTATCTTTAAACAACAATCTGAAGTGTTCCATTTTCCACAAACGCCCCCTTCTTCCGCCAGTAAGTAGTCTAAGGCTAATCGGTTTTGGTAGATAGCAGCCCTCATTTGTTTTTGCTGTTTCGTTATTAGATTTATTGCTCGAGCTGTTCTGTTAGATATTATTTCTACAACCGCCTGTAGTTGGACAATGCAGTTTAACATATAAATGGGAGTCCGGTAACCCCAGCTGCCATCTTGAGCCCAAGTGGCTGGTCCGTATACTTGGATTATCTGTTCAGGAGGCCAATCCTCTTCACCCCACCTCTGAGATCCTCCTATAATACCTCTTTTAGTTCTTTTTAAGGACTCATATACCGGTACTCCTAAGTCATCCCCTTTTGGTCCAGGCAATAAGAAAAATCCCGGCTGGATAATACCAAGGGTACAGCTACCCTTCCACTTAGAAGGTAGTTCTGAATAAGCTCTTTTTCCGCATTTCCAGAATAACCCTTCAGGGGCTTTCCAAAACTCTGTCTGCATCTCCGCTATATTTTCCCAAAACTTGGATATTTCTGGAATGTTTTGATAAGGGTTTAGGACCGTTTTTTTTTTTATTTAAAAAGTCTGGTCATACTGTCATACTCACAATTTCCTGTATTATTAGTTAGAGCCCATACCCATTTTGGCTTTTCTGGGTACCACCAGGTGGAAGTCCCATTGCTGATTTTAAGTCTTTTACAAGGAGAATGTCCCACACTCTTTAAATAATTTTTACCCTCTCTCCGTAGGCATTCCTCCCCTATTGTGATAGAACTCAAAATCCATCCCTCAGGTCGGTCTTCTCGTGTGCTACTGGTACGATTCCATTTAAGGAGTTCCACTGGCCCTAAACTGCTCCCTTTCCAAGGCCACTCTTCCGTCATTAAAGGCCCTCCGCAAATCCAGCAATTTGTTACATTTAATTCCCTGCTTATTCTTTCCCCCAAATCTACAAACAAATTCTTTCCTAATGTTGGGAGTCCTATTTCTTCCTCCAACTGCTTTCTGATTTTTGCATACAATTCTCCATCAAATCTTGGAGTTATTTTTTTCTTAATTTGCTCAATTTTATTTTTCACTATTTCAGCTTTTATCATATCTTGTACCCCACCTCCGTCTGATATGTCCCAATGCCCGGCTTTAGTAAAGCAGAGCCATTGTTCCCCTCTAGGACAATGTACTCCTAGTCTTGTTCCGCCTATTCCTAAATTCTTCCCAACCCAATATTCGTGTTGGTCGTATTTGCACACTGTTAACTCATGGCGGTTATAACAGCGGCTGTTGATATGCGAATGCACTGTCATAGTGGAAACCATCTTCCTATTCCAGGAGACCTGCTGGTAACACTTCATGCATTCGTTACTGGATACTAAGGATACCGCTAATAACCATACGAGGAGTGGAGGTCCAGTATGGCTTATACTCCTACCTCTCATGCCTATTGGGGTGCTTCCAACAGCCGAGAAATAATTCTTCTTGGCAGCGAGTACAGTGGCCAACCTGGTCTTGCCCTCCATCCTCTTTTGATACGGTATCCCTGGCTCTTGTAGCAGGTAGGGTTCTTATCTCTTTTTCCAAGCAAAATCGGTTTTTACACTTAGAAACCACTGTTTCCCACCATTCTTCAGGAATTTCCCACAGAACCGGCACTAGCAATTCCCACCCACAAATTAATGTTACGATATTGGTATATCGTATCTGAGTTTGAGCCAAACTCAAATTTTGCTTCCGGCAATTTAAACAGAAGGGATGTCTTCGGGATGAATGGTAATACCAATTTTGCTTACAACCTAAGCATTCGCACTTCACCCAACTATGATGTCTAGCATAGGGATGTATCAGACAAGGTATACTACGGGGTACTGGAGGGGGCTGTAGTTCTTCCTCAAGGTTAGGATATAGCCGACTATCTTCTTCATATAAATCGCATGCAAGTGCAAACAGAGAGTTTTCAGTTTTATACAACCCTGACCCTCCTGTCTGTAACGGGAGTGCTCTTCCCCAAGGAGGATATCTAATTTTCTTTAAGGTTTGCCCCAGCCGTACCCGAAACCAACGATAAAGTTCTGGTTTCACTTCCCAAGTTTCTGTGATTTCTAAGTTATGATTCAGTTCCTCTCCCATACATCACCGCATTGGTTGGCGTTTTAAGGTGAGTCTGGTGTCCCCGGGAGCTGAAGTCAGAGTCCAATCTCTAGGTTCTTCTACTGGTCCTTTTATTCTGCTGGTGTGAGTCCACCCTTTTTCCTTCGTCCGTACTGCAGCTTCCGTAGTCAACAGCACCTGAAAGGGACCTTCCCATTGAGGAGTTAAAGATTGCTCTCTCCAAGTTTTTACTAAAACCCATTCTCCAATTTTAATGTTATGGATCTTAAAATCCAACAGGGTAGTTTGTGGGAGCAACCCTTTATTTCTTAGTTGTTCCAAGTTCTTTGCAATCTGCATTACGTATTGTTTAATACTAGCCTCCCCTCCTTCATAAGTAGCCATTTCCTGCTGTGAAGCCAAGAAGGGCAAACCAAACATCATTTCATATGGAGAGACTCCGAGATCCGTTCTGGGTTGAGTTCGAACCCTGAGTAATGCTAAAGGGAGGCACTTGACCCATGACAGTTGAGTTTCTATCATTAATTTGGTTAAAGCCCTTTTTAAAGTCTGATTCATTGGTTCAACCCTTCCTGAGCTTTGGGGATGCCATGGAGTGTGTAACTCCCATTGAGTACCTAAGGCTTGAGTTATCTGGGTGATTATTTTGGAGGTGAAATGTGTTCCCCTGTCAGAGTCTATTCTATGAACCATTCCGTATCTAGGAATAATTTGTTCTATCAGGATCTTTGTTACTACATTAGCTGATGTTCTAGTGACTGGAATTGCCTCCACCCAATGGGTAAGATGGTCTACTAATACCAAGAGGAACTTCCACCTTTGGACTTGTGGGAGTTCTGTAAAATCCACTTGTATATTTTGAAAGGGGCGTAAGGCCAACTCCCGCCCTCCATGGATGGGTTTTCTCATTACCTTTTTATTCACCTTTTGGCAAGTTATACACCTATCGGTGATTTGTTTAGCTATTCCAAACACCCCTATGCATCCAAATTTTCTAAGAAAGTGATCGCAAATGGCCTGTGTTCCCCAGTGGGTTTCTCTATGCAATTCCTCCAATATTTTTCTTGCTAATGTTTTATTTACTATCTGACACCCATCAGGTAACACCCATTTTCCTTCCGGAGTCTTTTCTCCTCCTATTCTAGTCAATTCCTTTTCTTCAGCTTCAGTGAATTGAGGAATATTATCTCGCTCCTCTTTTCTCTGTCGAACAACTAATAATTTCTCTTCCCCATTTTCAGCAGCCTCTTTTGCCTCTTGGTCGGCTAGATTATTTCCCCTTATTTCTGGTGTTAATCCTTTCTGATGCCCCTTTACATGGACTACTGCAATTTCCTTAGGTAGAGTTAAAGCTTCTAATACCTCCAATATTAACTCCTCGTGAACTAGTCCTTTTCCTTTTGAAGTTAGTAATCCTCTTTCTTCCCAGATTTTTCCAAAAGTATGTACCACCCCAAATGCATATTTAGAATCTGTATAAATAGTTCCTTCCTTATGTGCTAGAAATTCTAATGCTCTTTTTAAGGCGTATAACTCACAGCTTTGAGCAGACCAATTAGATGGCAGTTTTCCTTTTTCTATAATCGTCATGTTACTCCCATCTATTATTGCATATCCAGACATTCTTTTCCCTTGTATACACCTAGATGATCCATCTATGTATATCTTTTCTGCTACTGATAAGGCTTGGTCGGTCAAATCTTCTCTGATTTTTGTCTGATAATTTATCACTTCTAAACAATCGTGTACTAGTTCCTCTTTAGGTTCCCCATATAGAAACTGGGCAGGATTTTGATTCTTATCTGTTACCAAGGTTAGGTCTTCGTTGTCTAGTAAAATGGCCTCATATTTCAACATCCTAGAATCCGTCAACCATTTATCTGCTTTCTGATTTAAGATATTCCTTACAGAGTGTGGAGTGTGAACTATTAGCTTACCCCTGAAAGTGAGTTTTCGACTTTCTTCCACTAGTATCGAGGTAGCGGCTACCGCTTGGATGCATATTGGCCAACCTCGGCTGACTGGATCTAATAATTTTGATAAGTACGCTACCGGTTTCCTCACCCCTCCCCATTCCTGGGCCAAAATTCCATGGGCTATCCCATTTTCCACATTGACAAACAAATAGAAGGGTTTCTCTAATGATGGTAGGCTCAGAACCGGAGCTTTTATCAGTTTTGACTTTAGTTCTTCTAGTTTTCCATTGTCATTCTGTGTCCACTCTATCTTATCTTCCCCCATCAATTTTTCGTATAAAAACTTCACCGCCTGGGTATATCCCTCGATCCATAATCTACAGTACCCTAGTAGTCCTAATAACTTCCTTACTTCTCTTCTTGTAGTTGGGGGTGGGAGGGATATTATTCCGGCAATCCTCTCGGGGTTTAATTTGCAGCTTCCCTGACTTATTATATGCCCTAAGTATCGTACTTCAGGTTCTACAAATTGTAACTATCCCTTGGAAACCCTTAAACCTTTCTCTCCTAAAAAGTTTAATAACTGAATTGTTACTTCTCTGACTAATTTTTCCTCTTCCCCTGATATTAATAAGTCATCTACATACTGAGTGATTTGAGTTTTCAGAGGGGTGTGAAAAGATAGTAACAGCTTCTCCAGAGCCTGTCCAAACAGGTTGGGAGACTCTGTAAACCCTTGAGGTAGCCTTGTCCATCTGAGCTGCTGTTTACGTCCGGTATTTGGGTCCTCCCATTCAAAAGCATAGATATCTCTACTTTCCTCAGCCAGGGGACATGCCCAAAACGCATCTTTTAAATCCACTACACTAAACCAGCTATGTTCCGGGGGAACTTTGCTCAGAACGGTATAAGGGTTTGGTACAACAGGGTACCGAGTCAAAGTTCTCTTATTCACCTCCCATAAGTCTTGCACCAACCTATACGTCCCGTCAGGTTTCTTTACAGGTAGGATAGGAGTGTTATGAGGAGACATACAGGGTTCGAGGGTCCCATCAGAGATGAGTCCTTCAATTACCGGCTGGAGGCCTTTTTTTCCCTCCATTGAAATGGGGTACTGCCTGACTCGTATGGGGTGATTTTCCCTTTCTATAGAAACTTTGATTGGTTGGATATTCAGATCTCCTCTGTTACCAGCCACAGCCCAAACTTGCTGATTAATTTTGGATTCATCCTCCTGACTTAATCTTAGTATTTTTGCAATCATTTTCCCCTCCTCGGGGATTACTCCAACTCCCAGCTGTATCTGCAAGTCTCTTCCCAACAGATTGCACCCAGCTCCAGGCACTATCAAGATATTCCCTACACCTATTTTGTCATTACCTTCCAAAACCACCTGCTTGATCACCGGGGCTTTAAAACTTTCCCCCTTTGCTCCCGTTACATTAATTACTTCTTTACTTATAATGCATCCTTTAAGTATGTTACAAACACAAGTTCGCTCAGCTCCTGTATCTACTAGAAATTCTAATACTTCCTCCTGGGGGTCCACTCTTAGGTTTATCAAGGGCTCAAGGTGATAGCTATCCCCCAGGAGGTAGAGCCCCTGACACCCCTAATCCTCAATTTCTCTAAACACTTTGTGATCTTTATCCCTTTGAGGACATTCTTTCTTAAAATGCCCAAGTTTCCCACAATAGAAACATCCACTTCCTTCATTCCTTTTCTCAGTTCCCGATGGTCCCCTTCTGGGAGGGATCTGATTCCGTCTAAAAGTCTCCTCCTGCCTCTCAGGATTCCGTCTAAAAGTCTCCTCCCGCCTTTCAGGATTCTGTCCCATCCCCCCTTTCACCCTGGGATTTTTCTGAATATTTCCTTCCCTCATGGTGGCTACCGTGATTTTAGCTTTTGCTTTAGCCTTCTCCTCATCTCTTCGTACATATACTTTCTGAGCTTCCCTCAGTAATTCATTCAGGCCCCGATCCTGCCAGTCCTCTAGTTTCTCTAATTTTCTTCGAATGTCTGGCCAGGCGTGTGTAACAAATGGAACTCTCAGTATTGTTTGCCCCATGGGACTCTCTGAATCTATTCCTGAGTACTGTCTCATGTTACGTCACAGCCTTTCAGGCCATTCGGTCGGGGTTTCCTCCCTTCCCTGCTGCCCATCAAATGCTTTGGTTACATTCTGCCCTCTAGGAGCGGCTTCTTTTATACCTTTAATAATTAAATTTTGATAATCACTCATGTTCCTACGACCCTCTACATCATTTTGATTCCAATTTGGGTGTACTATTGGCATCTTCTGGTCCCCAGGTGGGCCTTGCTGATTTTCCCTTTCCCAAATTCTCATCCCAGCTGTTCTAATCATTTGCCGTTCTTCAGGAGAAAATATTATACTCATTATCGACTGCATTTCCTCCCAGGTATAAATATTAGGGCCTAGGAATTGGTCTAATTGTTCTGATAGGCCTATTGGATCTTCCAGTAACCCTTTTAATTCCTTTTTAAAGTTCCTGACTTCAGTGGGAGTCAAAGTAATGTTTACAAATCCTATCCCCCCTTGTGCTCCCCCCAGGGGTACTTCCCTTAAGGGGAATAAACTAACTCCTGGTGTTTCCTGCACCGTGTCTTGGTCTTCCGATTCCTTGACTTTAACAGAAGTTTTCCGCCGTAACCTAGGAGAGTTTGTAAGTGATACTTTTTCAATTAACCTCTGAGACCTGTCCGACCTTCCCCTAGCACTAGGTGTCAGCTCTTTCCCAGGAGAAGGGGGGCTGTTGGAGGGAGGCGGTAGGGAGGGGGCAGAATTTCCAGAGGATCCCACCGCTTCTCCTTTTCTTCCCTTGGGATCTCAGATATGTTAAAGGTACTAACTCCTTTTGGCCAAATCTCCCCTTTCCAGCAGGAGGCATATTCACTCTCCTCTGGGCTGAAGGATTCTTTAGAGTTTACATAAAGGTTTAAAGCCTGGCATATCCACCCTTCAAAGGACCCATATCTAGGCCAATACAAATGGTCTGCTCGTATAGGTTCCTTTGTCCATTCTATCATACAATACTGAATCATTTTAACTTTATCCTTATTTTTAGTATCCGGATCAATATTCCAATTAGCCAATTTTATCCCCAAAGGACTGTCTTGGGGTATATCTGCCGGCACTTTCCCGCTCCCCTTTTCCCTGGGACTCTTTTTACTTATCTATTTGTCCCATTTCCCTGGGGCTGTCTTCCGCTCACCACAGCAGTCATGCACCCAATTTTCCCGGGGCTGTCTTTCACTCAATCTCTGACGCTTCGTCTCTTCACTGGCCAATTCCCTCGTGGGAGATTGGAACCGCGGTTAGAAAGACTCCACACTCGCTCCCCAGATCCGGACTGTCCGGTCCGAGTTCCACACACACAGCAATCAAGCCACAAACCCACCCAACCAAGCAGTACTTACAGTCCTGTTTTCTTGCCTGGGTCTTCGTGCACAAGAATTATGGGCTACTGTGGTTTTTCCTGGGGAGACTTACCCCTTTTGCTTTATGAGTCCCTCCTCTTGTGGGATTATCAGCTTGGAGTCTCAACAGGCACCGGGAAGTCCTTCGAGCAGGCTGCTGAAATCGGTGGGGTGCACCTCCTGCTCGGGGTCTCGGAGCCCACTGGGACCAAGTGAATTCTCCTGGATGAGCCCCCAAATTGTAATAAACAGCCAGATCCCTTAAACAGAAATGGCACTTATTTTATTATAGGGACAAAGCCAATAAAGCAGAAGCACAGCGCTGGGTGCATGACTCAAGTCAGAGGCACACCAGCTAACACTTCACCCATGTCTTATATACATTCAATATTGCATACGTATTCACTATTTTAGACAGAGTAATTGTTTATGATGATTGATTATCATTAGCCCCTTTTCTCTTCTATTTGTGTGTTTCCTTCTGACAATTGTTTCTGAGGATCGATGATCTTCAGTTCCCTTTTCCCATGCATGTGTTTCCTTCTGGTAGGATCAATTATCATCAACTCCCTTCTCCTATGCATCTGTTTCCTTCTGTTAATCACTTGTGGAGTCTTTTGGAGAAGTTCTCTTTTGTTTCTCTCGGATGTTTTTCTTCATGATGTTTTTCTTCATAGCTGCTGTTAGTTGTTATCTTTGAGGTTTCTCATGTTTCCTAATTTACTAAAGGTTAGTTATCCTTATAAGTCAAAGATTTATAGCCTTGTTATTATGGCGAAAGCCAACAATACCTTCACTATTTTTCACAACAGGATTCACAATAGCAATGAGGTAGCTCAGCCCAGATCCCACTGACACTGAACAACTAAGTAGCAGGCAGGCATCAACTATTTCCCTACCACGTGGTAAGTTGGGTTCCTGGGACGTTGACAGAGCACCTGAACCGCACTTCCCCAGCTGGGAAAAGGTTTTTCTCGCCTCCTCTCTTGCAGCAGGAGCCAGAGCACCGCTGGCTATGACCACCTGCTGACTCTCTGCTAAGGAGAAGTTGCAGTGTATCAGCATGGACATCAAGCGTCAGCTGCACCATGACAAGTAGGACACCTGCTGGGAACTCAAGCTACTGCTGCTGCTGGGTGAGAGCAAGTTGCTGCCACCAGGTCCCCGGGGCCCTCCTGCCTTGGGGTAAGGAGACACCTCGCCCTGTCTCTACCCTGGCAGGGCTGGGAGGTTTCTGCCTGGCATGTTCTGTCATTTGCACAGACACCATCAGGTCCTGCTTTGTTCGTGAGGGAGGTGGGGGTAAAGCAGAGATTAAAATACCAACCAGTGCCAATGCCTCTTCCTTCAAAAGCCATTGTCTTTCTATTGGTGCTACTGAATGGTGTTGATGGTGGGGAGGTATCCTGTCAGTATAGGCAATGTCTAAAGTTTTCATTGCTGCTACTATGTGTGTAACAGGAGTGGAGACAAATGACAGATTTTCATATATCTTGGGCCTGTAGAGTTGTTGCCTGGGTGTTAGTTTTGGGTGTGTCATGGTTTGGGATGAGCTGGCCACTAAAGCGAATGACAGATGCTCTCTGACCTCTCTCCCTTCAGAGGAGAGGAGAAAGAACAAGAGGAAGAGAGAACTATGAGTTGAAAAGAAACTAAACTGCTTTCATGAAATATTATTAATAAAATAATAATAATAGAAGACAATAATATTAATAAGAAAATAATATACACAATGTATACAAAACGAGTATTGAGCTCCCAGGATGATGATCACATCACAGGCAGGCACTGGAAAAGTCCCAGACTGGACTCAGCGATGGACGGGAGCTGAACTCAGGATGTGGATTCAGGAACCTATGGATTGGGATCAAAGGCAGACGAACAGATAGAGTACTTCTTGGACAGCAGCCATTAAAGAAAGAGAGCTGACCCTTTGATTCCTCAACTTTTATACTGAGCATGATGCAGATGGGATGGAACACCCTGTTGGTCATTTTTGGGTCACCTGTCCTGTCTGCTCCTCCTGTAACTGATTCTTTTTTAAAGATTCCAACGTACAAACCAGAGCCCACACAAAGAAAAAAAAAAAAAAAGGTTAACTCTGCTTTATTGTGAAGCCTTGCTACAGAGAAAAAAAAACAAACAGTGAATTCAGCTTTATTGCGAAGCCTTGCTAAGCAGTTCCCAAGTGTCCCAAAAGTTACTTCAGAGAGTCTTACCACCCCATAGATCGTAGCAGCACCGCTGAGCAGCAGGATAATGAGGAGCTCCATCGGTATGGCAGAGGGAGGCAAGGCACAGCTCAGTCAGGGTGTCCCCTGTATCTTCAAAGTGCGCTCATGTCTCTCTCCCACTCTCCGGCCCGAGACAGCCCCCTTATATCCTGCACCAGATTGAGTGGAGAAGTACAGGGTAGAGTCGCTGCATGCGTGGCCAGCACATGCAGTGAGCCTCACCAGACTCATGATCCAGCTTTGCTAACAGCGGCTGTCTGATACGTGACCACATTGTTGTAATCCCTTCTTATCTTCTTCTGTGAAGGTCAGGTTCTCATGGATACACGCATAGTTTTTGCAGCAACAGTACTGAGGTCCTTTTTCTTGGCATGTATAGTGGATTTGGTTCAACTAGTAATTTTCCATCGTGTCTCACTCAGACCATCCTCTATTATCCCTTACACATCTCCCCACAGGTGCGACCCCTCTATGCTTTTCCATTTCTGACCCTCCAGCGGGGCAAATAACAAAGTTAGCTGACCTTGGTTGTTATAGCAATAAGTATAAGCAGGAGCCTCTCTGCATACCATTCCTTGGTATTAACTACAAACATCAGGCCTTATCTCTGCTAGAAGGTGACAGTGTCTGAAAAATATGCTGTTAATTTCAGAGTGTGCAGTTAGTTAAAAGAGACTTAATTGAAAAATAAAATTACTGAACAGAAAATTGGTTCTGTTTTACCTCAAACCAGGACAGGGTGGTGGTGTGTTTATTTCCAGAAACACATCCCCCTCCCCCCATCCAAACTCAGGCACTTAAAAAGAAGAAAGGCCACAGTGTTATAATGATGCTGTTGTAAAGTTGTAGAGACTTGTTCTTGTGAATGACAAGGCATGTTTGAGTAAATGATAACTGTAAACTCAGGAAATGGTATTTACACGTTACCCTGATACATGACCTGTCCTGTCCCATAGCTGAGAGAGGTCAGTGGCTCTTGAGCTTTGCATGTGCTCAATACTGGGTTAAAGGCCTGTTTACAAGGAGAAGGGAGAGGGAGTACCAGCCTGCCCATCTCTACTAGTATTCCTCTGGGCACGTATCCAGAGTACATCTTCCATGGTTTCATCTCCTACACCAAACACTACTTTTTTGATGAATACTCTTTCATTGGTAGTAATTCAGCTTGATGGAGATGTTGGCGAGAGCTTTAGCATCGATGAGGCTGACAGATTTAAGCCATTCTAACTGTTGCTGTTCTGAGCAGATGCCATACACATCTATGTGAGTGAACTAACTTTACTTTGTGCTAGTGCGAACACTCCCTTGTTACAGTCTCCACCTTCAACTCTACTACAAAACTGGTCAAGCTATGACAGCTTACATAATGTACCTGATCAAATAACTAACCAGGAATTAACTTACAAGGAATAATCAAATGGTAATTTTTTAGGAAGAATGGAGAAAACCAAGATTAAACAGACTGTTGTCTGTGTAAAATTACAAAATTATCATAACACAAAACTGATTTTAAAAAAAGAAAACCCAAAATACTGAGTTACCCTCAGTGGCGTGTCTGTTGTGATATTGCCTCTGCCTATTACCTGTGTAGAAATCTGTAGGTAACTAATGAAACAGTCTAAACTGATGTCTGTTCATTTTATGAAAGATTCTTGAGCCAAATAGGAAAGTATTTTGGATTTTGTGGTAAATATTTATTCATAAGAAATAAGATTTGTTCATTAAAATGTTGTACTAGAGAACTGCAGTGTGTTAACCTTGGCTGGATGCCAGGTGCCCACAAAGCTGCTCTATTACTCCCTCTCCTCAACAGGAAAGGGAGAAAATAATGTGATGAGTCACCTCTCGCTCATGGATCGAGATAAGGACAGGTAGATAGCTTACCAATTACCATCATGGGCAAAACAGACTCAACTTAGGGAAAATTAATTTAATTTATTGCCAATGAATAGCAGAGTAGGATGGTAAAAACACCTTTTGCCCCACTCCCCCTTCTTCCCCCACTCAACTTCACTCCTTCATTCCTGACTCTTCTATCTCCTACCCCCACCCCCAAGCAGCACATGGGGGATGGGGAATAGGGGTTGCAATCAGCTCATAACATTTCATCTCTGTCGCTCCTTCCTCTTCATTCTTTTTCCCTGCTCCTGCGTGAGGTCCCTTCTACAGGCTGCAGTTATTCAAGAACTGCTTCAGCATGGGTACAGTCCTTCAGGAACAGACA
This sequence comes from Larus michahellis, assembly GCF_964199755.1. NCBI lineage: Eukaryota > Metazoa > Chordata > Aves > Charadriiformes > Laridae > Larus > Larus michahellis. Next base: position 6,005,551 of record NC_133929.1, on the reverse strand, counting down.
GGTCCAGTGTGCGTCCCCCACAGGCCGCAGTTTCTACCAGAAAACTTGCTCCTCCATAGGCTCCTCTCCACGGACTACAATTCCTGCCAGGAGCCTGCTCCAGCATGGCCTTTCCATGGGCTACAGCTTCCTTCAGGGCATATCCATCTGCTGCAGTGTGGGGATCCTCCACATAAAAACTGTTTCTATAAATACATTAACAACAAAAGGAGGGCTAAGGGGAATCTCCATCCTTTATTGGATGGGGGGGGAAAACAATGACAAAGGATGTGGAAAAGGATGAGGTACTTAATGCCTTAAAACCAGTTGTTCTCTGGGTACCCAGCCCCTGAGCTGAATGAGGGAGATGGGGAGCAGAATGAAGCCCCCATAATCCGAGAGGAAATGGTTAGCGACCGGCTACACCACTTAGACACACACAAGTCTATGGGGAGGGATGGGATCCACCCAGGAGTACAAAGGGAGGTGACAGAAGCACTCACCAAGCCACTTTCCATCATTTATCAGCAGTCCTGGCTAACCGGGGAGGTCCTAGTTGACTGGAAGTTTGCTAATGTGATGCCCATCCACAAGAAGGGTCGGAAAGAGGATCCAGGGAACTACAGGCCTGTCAGTCTGGCCTCAGTGCTGGGGAAGGTTATGGAGCAGATCATCTTGAGCGCATCACATGGCACCTACAGGACAAGCAGGTGACCAGGCCCAGTCAGCATGGATTTATGAAAGGCAGGTCCTGCTTGACAAACCTGATCTCCTTCTATGACAAAGTGACCCACTTGGTGGATGAGGGAAAGGCTGTGGATGTTGTTTACCTGGACTTTAGTAAAGCCTTTGACATGGTTTCCCACAGCATTCTCCTGGAGAAACTGGCTGCTCATGGCTTGGACGGGTGTACCATTCACTGGGTGAAAAACTGTCTGGAAGGCTGGGCCCAAGGAGTTGTGGTGAATGGAGTTAAATACAGTTGTCGGCCGGTCACAAGTGGTGTTCCCCAGGGCTCAGTACTGGGGACAGTTCTGTTTAATATCTTTATCAATGATCTGGACGAGGGGATTGAGTGCACCCTCAGTAAGTTTGCAGATGACACCAAGTTAGGTGGGAGTGTTGATCTGCTTGAGGGTAGAAAGGCTTTACAGAGGGATCTGGACAGGCTGGATCAATGGGTTGAGGTCAGTGGTATGAGGTTCAACCAGGCCAAGTGCTGGGTCCTGCACTTGGGTCACAACAACCCCATGCAGCGCTACAGGCTTGGGGAAGAGAGGCTGGAAAGCTGCCTGGCGGAAAAGGACCTGCGGGTATTGGTCAAAAGCCAGCTGAATATGAGCCAGCAGTGTGCCCAGGTGGCCAAGGCGGCCAACAGCATCCTGGCCTGTATCAGGAATAGTGTGGCCAGCAGGACTAGGGAAGTGATTGTCCCTTTCTACTTGGCATTGGTGAGGCCACACCTCGAATACTGTGTTCAGTTTTGGGCCCCTCACTACAAGAAAGACATTGAGGTGCTGGAGCATGTCCAAAGAAGAACAAGGAAGCTGGTGAAGTGTCTAGAGTCTTATGAGGAATGTCTGGGGGAGCTGGGGTTGTTTAGCCTAGAGAAAAGGAGGCTGAGGGGAGACCTTATCACTCTCTACAACTACCTGAAAGGAGGTTGTAGTGAGTTGGGGGTCAGTCTCTTCTCCCAAGTAACAAGCGATAGGACAAGAGGAAATGGCCTCAAGTTGTGCCAGGGGAGGTTTAGGATGGGTATTAGGAAAAATTTCTTCATCGAAAGGTTTATTAAGCATTGGAACAAGCTGCCCAGGGAAGTGGTTGAGTCACTATCCTTGGAGGTATTTAAAGGACTTGGAACATGGTCTAGTGTGGTTTTGGCTGTGTTAGGTTTACGGTTGGACTTGATGATCTTAAGGGTCTCTTCCAACCTAAATGATTCTATGATTCTATAAAAGAGTGATTATCCTTGACTACTCTCTGTCCAGCCATGTTTTGTCTCCAAAAAGCAGATCATTAAGGAGTGTTATGAGTGACACAAATATGACTTTTCCCCAGCCTGCATTCTTAGCCTCCAACTAAGTAGCAAGAATTCTCCTGGTACCTTTTGTTTTCCTAAAAGAAGTCATTAGAATTTTATAGGTGTACTGGTCTGGCTGGAATGGAGTTAATTTTCTTCATAGCACCCTGTATGGGGCTGTGTTTTGTATTCGTGACTAAAATAGTGTTGATAAAACACCAGTGTTTTGGCTGTCACTGAGCAATACTTGCATGGCATCAAGATTTTTTCTTTTTCCCACTCTGCCCTCCCCACCAGCAAGTAGGCTGGGGGGTGGGCAAGAAGTTGGGAAGGGACCCAACCTGGACAGCAGACTCAAATTGACCAAAGGGATATTCCATGCCATGGAATGTTATGATCAACAATAAAAACTGAGGGGAGTTTTTTTTTGTGGAGGTAGCCATTGCTTAGAGACTGTCTGGGCATCAGTCTACTTGTGGGAGGTGGTGAGTGATTGCCTTTGCATCACTTGTTTTGTGTTTTTTCTTCTTCTTTCCTTCGCTTATTAAACTGTCTTTATCTTGACCTACGGATTTTCTCACTTTTGCTCTTCTCAGTCTCTCGTCCATCCTGCTGCAGGGGGAGCGAGCAAGCAACTGGGTGGGGGCTTAGCTGCCACCTGTATCAACCCACCACAACAAAGAACAAATTAATCTTTGTGAGAGTAGGAAAGTTCTAGATGTGCCAACAAGGTTAATTTTTTTCATGCCACATGACAGGCTGGTATTCATAGATGTGGTAAAATATAACTTACTGTTTTTAAGTAGTGGCATAGGAGTAAGAAATGCATCCATGGTGAAACCAATTTGAATTTGTACGAGTCAGGAAGATATGGAGTAAGATAATACATATGTATCAATTTAGTGATGGTAGAGTAAATTTTACCAAGCCCTCAGTAGATCTGTCTAGATACTTGTTAACCTAAGCTATCAGACTTTATAGATTAACCTGAAATAAATATGATATTAGAGTTGAAGCTTTTCTCCTTTGGGTTTAATGTAAGCTCACATAGGCAGGATTGAGCATCTAGAATGAATAGGATTTTTTTTCCCAGTACACCAATGGTATTGCATGTTGGTTTGTCAGTTTTCTACCTGTCATGGTTTCAGTTGGGATAGAGTTAACTTTTTTACTAGCAGCTGGTATAGTGCTATGTTTTAAATTTGGGATGAGAAATAGTGTTGATAGTGCACTGGTGTTTTTAGTTGTTGCTAGGCAGTCAAGGCTTTTTCTGCTCCTCACATAGCACTGCCAGTGAGCAGGCAAGAAGCTGGGAGGGGATACAGCTGGGACAGCTGACCCCAACTGACCAAAGGGCTATTTCATACCATGTGATGTCATGCTCAGCATATAAAGATGGGGAAAGAAGAAGGAAGGGGGAGACGTTTGGAGTGATGGTGTTTGTCTTCCCAAGTAACTGTTACACATGATGGAGCCCTGCTTTCCTGGAGATGGCTGAACACCTGCCTGCCAATGGGGAGCAGGGAACAAAGTCCTTGTTTTGCTTTGCTTGCATGCACGGTTTTTGCTTTGCTTATTAAACTGTCTATCTCAACCCACGAGTTTTCTCACTTTTACTCTTCTGATTCTCTCCCCCATCTTGCGGTGGGGGGAGCGAGCGGCTGTGTGGTGCTTAGTTGCCGGCTGGGGTTAAACCACGACACATAGCTGTAACTGGGTTGTATGTGCCAGAAACATTTTTGCTTTTCCATTTTGAATGTGGTTTTTATATATCATTTTTATTACCGCCCGTAAACATATCTGTTATGAATGGCTAGTGAAAAGCTTAAGGGCTGAGGCCAAATTTGAGTTAATTGGTGAGTTACTGTGCCTGAATCCATGTGGGTGTCTTCATGCAGTGCTACGGGGTACAGTCAAGGCATCTTGGTCTGTGGAACTCAGTTCTTCATTGCATATACAGACATGAGACAGATCCCTGCTGTGCCTCAGCTTCTCACTGTTAACTGGCAATAATGGCACTTGTTTTATCTTCCCAGGATAAGTACATGTCCTGGTTTGGGATGGAGCAGAGCCAACTGTCTGTTCAGTGAGAGAGGCTCTTGCTCTTACTTGTTGCTGTGGCAACCAGGGTCAGCTGACTGGGTTATTTACCCCATGGAGGGGTTGCACCTGTGGGGAGGAGTGGACAGGCGACCTGAAACTGACCAATAGGGTATTCCATCCCATCTGCCATGCTCAGTATAAAAGCTGAGGGATCAAAGGGGTTAAGTTGTCTCTTCTTTGTCTTCTTTCTAGTTGGATCTTCTTCTATGGGCTGCTGTTTCAATTGCTCTCTTTCTTCAATGACTGATGTCTGAGGAGGACCCTGTCGCCTCATTTGCCTTTTAATCCTAGTCAGCACGTTCCAGTTCCCATTTGTCACTGAGTTCAGTCTGGAACTTTCCCAGTAGCCTGCTGGTGACATCTTCCTAGGAACTTGATCCATTTTTGTATGTATTTATGTTGTATCTATTTCATTATATTCTTTTTTATTTTATTATTAATATTTCATTAAAGTAGTTTAGTTTTTCCTAAACTCATAAATCTCTTTATCTCTCTTTTCCCCCCTTGAAATGAGAAGTGGGGGAGAGCATTTGTTGTCTTGTCATTGGCTAACCCAGCACAAACCACAACATAGGTATACTACAAAACCAATCTAATTTGAATGGATGGCAAGAGAGGAGGCTGTTTCAGTTTGAAGAATAATCTTGTATGAATGTCACTAATTTTTGTTCACTTTGTTTCTTTTAGTAGTTTGCTCACAGAGGATTCCCAAAATTGACTCTCAAGGGAAAACTGATGCAATGAGCAAGTGCTGGATATGCCTTAAGATTCTGATTGTGTACTTCAGTTTCTGAGATTAAATGAGATAATCCATTTCTTTGCAAGCAAACCTGAACAAATACTTGATATAAATCAATTTCAATAGCTGTAAGCTTCAGTATGATGGGCAATTGTAAAATATTAATGAAGTGTTTGGCTCATGTGTGCCTGACTTGAGTTGTGGAGCATGAAATCTGGTGATCGTGTAAGGATATCTAAGATGGTTTTCAGTGTACAAATGCATCCTTCATTCTTAATTATTTCTGAATCACACTTCAGATAGATGAACCAAGGTGGCATCCTTTTATAATGTAGAAAAAACCTCAGTGTGCTTTAATATTGAGAACCTGATTTTGCAGGGCTGGGAGTAGACTGATCCTCAGATAAATATCCTGGGTGGTAAAGACAACTATAGAGTTTACAGTAAATCACTCAAACCTTTACTCAGATCTTTACATATCAGTATGTGTGTCAAGACAGTAATTTTGCTTGAACTGGATTTTATTTCTTAGAAAGATATGTTAAAGGTATCACATGTTAATTCATGAATTCTCCCCATGTACCTTGATTAAAACAGTCTTTCCATTCTTTGACTATAACAGTTTGCTCTTGGCATTTCTGTTATGCAATTTTAAATATTGTATTAAGACAAAATTCATTTGCTTGGAGGTTCATCGAAATGATCATTAAATGCCAGTGCTTTGTGCCAGAAGGTTTTCATGTTGTCACTGCGTATTAGTTGGAAATGCCAGTTATTTTCTGACTCCAGTATGCTCTGTGCTTCGTTTTGGGACAACTTAATTCTTGTGCCACCACTGTCGAAACATAAAAGAATTTGTTTGAAATGTTCAAAGGAATAGCAGCTACTAGACAATTAGTTGTTGTAGGATATAACAAGCACAATATTCTGAGGAGGAAATGGATCACAGAATTTTTTATTACTTAGTTTATGAAACTCATGAAGCGTTACTTTGGGACATGAGAGATGAGGTGTGAGAGAAGAGGATATGATCTGTTGAGAATGTTTGTTACCTTTAAGGTCTCAATAAGGTAATCAACATAAAGGAATAAAGCGCCATCTGATTTTTCTATGAAGTAACATCTTACTGCTAGTTGATTTGGCTTTTTGTTGCTCCATTTTTCTGAGGTATCTAGTATTCATTATTCATCTTTCTTGAAGAAAGCAACAAAACTGAATAAGGGAGAAAATGTAATTAGGTTTTTCTGTGACTGCTATCATAAAGGAAGATAACTCTAAATATTTTTCTCATTTCATCCTATCTAGCCTTCTTTCCAAAGTAGCATAATACGCAATTAGAATTTTCTGAAATGGTATGGCTTTACTTAAAAGGGAGGTTAATGAGTGGTATAATGTAGTTTTTAGTCTTCTAAAAGAAAAGGAAGACATGAATTATTAAACTAAGATAAATGAATTATTAAAATAATAATTAAACAATTACATTTTTATGATAATGCTATTAAATTTTAAATCTTCTGTTAATGGCTAAGTGATTCTTATTAGGATAGCCTTCATATTACTTTCTAATACTTGCTTATTTGTTCTTCATATAATCTACTCTGTGTGCCTAATATTATTACTAACAGTGGAAAAAAGTAAATGTAGTAATATATCTTTCTGCTTTGAAACTGAAATATAAGAACTAGCTTAAAATAAATTATCAGGATTCAAGAGCTACCTTCTTATACAAGATCACTATGTGAAGTGTTGGGCACTGTGAGTTAGTGAAAATGAACATGGAAGCTGATATATTGCAAATTTTGAAGTACTGTTGTGGTTTGGGATGGACTGGCCACTAAATGAAGGACAGGTGGTCCTTTTAACTTCTCTCCCAAGGGAGAGAAGAATGAGGGAGAGACACACTTATGGATTGAAAAAGAAACTAAACTGATGAAATAGTAATAAAAAATAATATGAGAAATATTATAATATTAATAAAATTATGAAAAACATACAATATATAAAAAACCAGTATCATAGAATCATAGGATGACGATCATATTGCTGTCAGGCACTGGGAAAGTCCTGGACTGAACTCAGCGATGGGTGGGAACTCGATTCTGGATCTGGAGTCAGGAGTGCACGCATCACGTCTAAAGGCAGCCATCTGGTGGTTGCTTCCAACATTGTAAGCACATAGCATTTTCCCTGTCAGGTTCGTGGAAGGGAGTTATAGTCAATTTGCCAAACTTCGCGTAATTATATTTCAGCCACCATTCTCCGTACCACAAAGGTTTTGATCTTTTGGCTTGCTTAATTTCAGCACATTTCACGTTCATAGATGTCGTGGTTTAGGCCAAATTGGCCAATGACGAGATGATAGATGCTCTCCCCCCACCTCTCGCTCCAAGGTGAGGAGGAGGAGAGATAGACTTACGAGTTTAGAAGGAAATAAACTACTTTAATGAAATAGTAATAATAGAATAAAAAGGAAATAATGAAACAGATAAAATATATGCAAAACTGTATCAAGCTCCCAGGATGATGTCACTGGTAGGCACTGGGGAAGTCCCAGACTGGACTCAGTGATGGATGGGAACTGGATTCCAGACCTGGAGTCAGGAACGCACGGATCGGGATCAAAGGCAGATGAACAGACTGAGTTCTCCTCGGCTGGCCACTGAAGAAAGAGGGCTGACCCCTTTGGTCCCTCAGCTTTTATACTGAGCATGGGGCAGATGGGATGGAATACCCTGTTGGTCACTTTTGGGTCACCTGTCCTGTCCGCTCCTCACCACAGGTGCAACCCCTCTACACTTTTCTGTTTCCAACCCTCCAATGGGGCAAATAACGAGATTAGCTGACCTTGGTTGTTATAGCAATAAGTATAATCAAGAGCCTCTCTGCATACCATTCCTTGGCATTAACTATAAACATCAGATATTATCTGCTAGAAGCCAACACTGTCTGAAAAATATGCTGTTAATTTCAGAGAGTTCAGTTAGTTAGAAGAGGCTTAGCTGAAAATTAAAATTACTGAAAAGAAAATTGGTTCTGTTCTACCTCAAACCAGGGTAAGTATCAAGGAATTATAATTTACAAACAATGCCTGACTTGCTTAAATTTCTCTCTGAGTAACCATAGGTGGGCAAACTATGTAATAACTTGTTTTGTCTGCATAAAGCAAACCCAGTAGTGCATACCTCCCTCTCTACTAATTCCCTCTGACTCATACAATCTTGCCCGTGGCTTCAATATTGTTAATGCACAAAACCTTTCCAAATGAATGGCATGTTTGACTGTTTGGATATACTAAAACATGATCCTGTGGTATCACAATCACATTTTTACTCATATAGTTTATCTAGTTCTGATAAACTGATCTACTCTTTTTTTTTTTTAATGAACTACGTAATATTTATAAATATAAACTCGCCAAGGAGACCAGCTCCAGTGCAGGTAAGTATGTACTGGGGAAGGGAATCGCGGCAAAAAAGGGTCGGCTAGGGGCTCGTTTTGGAGGCTTTTTAAAGCCAGGAAAAGCGTCCAGCCCAGGCCGGTACCCAGCACTTCTGGGGAGCAGAGGCAGCTGAGGAGCCGAGGGCAGAGCCACCACCCCCGGTGGCAGGTGTGAATGAGCAGGGGGTGGGACCACTCCCCCCCTCATAAAAGAAGCCCTTCGGGAGCAAACAAGCAGCAAGTGGGCGTTCCCTGGGTGTCACCCGCGGAACCACCCGGGAGCACCACGACAAGGGTGTACTTCCTGGGCTGGAGAAAAGGGCGGCCAAACAGGGCACGACACACCAGTCCAATCACAGCAGTCTGCACAGCAGTTTGCGCAGGATAGAGCTGAGAGACTGCCAACCCAGCCAGGTAGCAATGGTAACTACTCGCAAGAAGACTGTGGCATCCATGAGCTCCACAACCACCAGGTCTGATGCAGCCTCTCAGACAGAGCTCCTGTGGGAACATGCTGCCATGCAAACATCAGGCTGCAGGGTGTGCCCTGCTCTTATGCCAGTGTCAGATGGCAGTGGTGGGCATGCCTGTGGGAGATGTGCCCAGGTAGAGGAGCTCCTCTGCTTAGCGATGGAGCTCAGGGAGGAGGTAAGCAGGTTGAGGAGCATCAGGGAATGTGAGAGGGAGATAGATGCTTGGAGTAGAATCCTGCATCCCATGACAGAACCCCAGCAGGCAGACAGAACCCCTGCAGCAGAGAGCTCCCTGTCCTCTCTCCCCCCAACTGAAGGTGGTGACTTGGAGGACAGGGGGCAATGGCAGGAAGTTCCTGCCCGGCGCAACAGGCGCTGCACTCGAGACAGCCCGGCAACTACCCCATCTTCCTGGGTGCCATTATGTAACAGGTACAATGCTCTGCAGAGGAACCTGGATGATGACAAGCATGATAGTTCTCCTACCTTGGAGGTGTCAGCAAGGTCTAGTCAGACCATGCCCTGCATCAAAACCTCTGTGGTAAAGAATAAAAGACATATCCTTATCATAGGTGACTCCCTACTGAAGGGAGCGGAAGGCCCAATATGCAGGCCGGACCCGGTACATAGGGAGGTCTGCTGCCTCCCTGGGGCCCGGATCAAGGATGTGAAGAGGATGCTTCCTTCCCTGGTACGGCCCTCAGACTACTATCCACTTTTGCTCTTTCAGGTAGGCAGCGATGAGGTAACAAGAAGTCGTCCAAGGGCAATGAAGAAAGATTTCAGAACACTGGGATGCCTGGTCAAGGGATCGGGAGCACAAGTTGTGTTCTCCTCTATCCCCCCAGTTGCGGGGAATGACGAGGGGGTAAATAGGAGGAGCCAGCAGATCAATGCCTGGTTCTGAGCCTGGTGCTGCCGGCAAGACTTTGGGTTCTTTGACCATGGCCTGATCTACAAAACGCCTGGCCTGCTGGTAACAGGTGGGAATACCTTGACTTCCAGGGGAAAAAGGGCTCTAGGACAAGAGTTATCAGGGCTCATTGAGAGGGCTTTAAACTAGATCTGAAGGGGGGTGGGAACGGTACTGGGCTTGCCAGTGAGGTGCCAGGGCATAGTTGCTCAGCGCTCGTGGGCCAGTGTGCCAGTATTTCTGAGAGCCAGAAGGCACACCACATCTCAAGGGTGAAAACTACACACACCACTCCCTCTCTGAAATGCTTATGCACCAATGCACGCAGCATGGGGAATAAGCAGAAAGAGCTGTAGATCTGTGTGCAGTTGCAGGGCCACGATCTCATTGCAATTACTGAGACGTGGTGGGATAGCTCACATGACTGGAATGCTGTCATGGATGGCTATGTCCTTTTCAGGAAAGACAGGCCAGCGAGGCATGGTGGTGGAATTGCTCTTTACGTGAGAGAGCATTTGGAATGCATCGAGCTCTCACTAGGGGTGGATGAAGAGAGGGTCGAGAGCTTATGGGTAAGGATTAAGGGGCAGGCAAATATGAGGGACACTGTTGTGGGTGTTTATTACAGGCCACCTGATCAGGATGGGGAAACTGGTGAGGCTTTCTACAGACAGCTGAAGGTAGCCTTGCAATCGCAGGCCTTGGTTCTCATGGGGGACTTCAATCACCCCAATATCTGCTGGGAAGACCACACAGCCAGGCACGCACAGTCCAGGAGGTTCCTCCAGTGCATTGATGATAACTTTCTGACACAGGTGGTACAGGAACCAACAAGGAGAGGAGCACTCCTGGACCTGGTACTGACAAACACAGAGGGGCTGGTGGAGGACATGAAGGTTGGGGGCACCCTAGGTTGTAGTGATCATGAAATGATAGAGTTCAGGATCATGGGTACTACGCACAAACCAACAAGAAGTAAAATTGCAACCTTGGACTTCAGGAGGGCTAACTTTGACCTCTTCAAGAAACTGCTTGGAGAGATCCCGTGGGCTAGGGCTCTGGAAGGCAAAGGGGCTCAAGAGAGCTGGTTGGTATTCAAAGACCACTTCCTCCAAGCTCAGGATCGGTGCATCCCTAAGAGCAGGAAATCGGCCAAGGGGAGCAGGAGACCTGCATGGTTGAGCAGGGAGCTTCTGAAAAAGCTCAAGTGGAAGAAGGAAGTTTACAATAAGTGGAAGAAGGGACTGACCCCTTGGGAGGATTACAAGAATACTGCCAGAGCGTGCAGGGATGAAACGAGGAAAGCCAAGGCCGCCTTGGAATTAAACCTGGCTAGGGATGTCAAGCTCAACAGGAAGGGCTTCTACAAGTATATTGGAAGCAAAAGGAAGACCAGAGAAGTTGTGGGCCCACTGTTGAATGAGACAGGAGCCATGGTGATGGAGGATGCGGAGAAGGCGGAGTTACTGAATGCCGCCTTTGCTTTGGTCTTTACTGCTCGGCCCAGCCCTCAGGAGTCCCAGGCATGGGGGGAATTAATGGGGAAAGAAGATGACTTCCCTTGGGTTGAGGAGGATCAAGTGAGGGATCAATTAAGTCAATTAGACATCCACAAGTCCATGGGCCCTGATGGGATGCACCTGAGAGTGCGGAGGGAGCTGGCAGAAGTCACTGCTGGGCTGCTCTCCATCATCTTTGAAAGGTCCTGGAGAACAGGCGAGGTGCCTGAGGACTGGAGGAAAGCCAATGTCACTCCAGTCTTCAAAAAGGGCAAGAAGGAGGACCCAGGGAACTACAGGCCAGTCAGCCTCACCTCCATCCCTCGAAAGATGATGGAACAGCTCGTTCTGGGCGTCATTTCAAGGCATGTGGAGGACAGGGAAGCTATCAGAAGTAGTCAGCATGGATTCACCAAGGGGAAATCATGTCTGACTAATCTGATAGCCTTCTATGATGGCATGACTGGATGGATTAATTGAGGGGAGGGCAGTGGATGTTGTCTGCCTTGACTTCAGCAAGGCTTTTGACACTGTCTCCCACAGCATCCTCATAGGGAAGCTTAGGAAGAGTGGGCTAGATGAACGGACAGTAAGGTGGATAGATAACTGGTTGAAAGACAGAGCTCGGAGGGTCGTGATTAGGGGCACAGAGTCTAGTTGGAGGTCAGTGACCAGTGGTGTTCCCCAGGGGTCAGTACTGGGTCCAGTCCTGTTCAATATAGTCACCAATGACCTGGATGAGGGCATAGAGTGCACCCTCAGCAAGTTTGTGATGACACAAAACTGGGAGGGGTGGCTGACACACCAGAAGGCTGTGCTGCCATACAGAGAGATGTTAAACGCCAACACTGCACCCCTGACCGCTGCGGTTCCGAATATCACGGAAATTGTGACAATGATAAAAGGAGCTGCCCATCCTTGGATGGCTGCCTTAGATGTAAAAGACATGTTTTTTATGATCCCCCTCCTTGAGCAAGACAAAGCGCAGTTTGCATTCACGTGGAAAGGAGTCCAATATACCTTTAACCGACTTCCACAAGGATACAAACATTCCCCCACCATTGCTCATAATGCTTTAGCTAAAGTGCTATCAGAGATTCCTGTTTCACAGGGATGTACAATATACCAATGTACTGACGACATCTTAATAGGGGGAGAGAACCAAGAAAGTGTACAAGACATGATGCAAAACATCCGAAAAACATTATCAGATTTGGGATTGGAAATTCCAGGCTCAAAGTGTCAGGGACCTGCACAGGAAGTTAAATTCCTGGGGGTCTGGTGGATTAAGGGAGCTGCTTCTGTCCCTCAGGATACCCTGGAAAAAATAGAGCATGGACAGAATCCATCCAGCGTGAAGGAGTTACAGCAAGGTCTGGGAACTTTAAGTTATTGGCGTAAACACATCCCTGGCTTTTCCATCATTGCTCGCCCCCTTTATTGTTTGCTCAAAAAGGGTAAATCCTGGGAGTGGACTGAACAACATGCTAATGCTCTGGAATTGCTAATAAAAGAGCTAAGGTTATTCCAACAACTTGGCCCCATACATCCAACTGACCCTGTCTATGTAGAATGGGGGTTCAGCGAACATGGTTCTCATTGTAACTTATGGCAAAAGGGACCAGCAGGACCGGAGAGACCATTAGAATTTAGATCTCACTCCTTTAATGATACTGAGAGCAGATATTCAGACCTTGAGAAGGGTTTACTGTCCCTAGTGCGAGCGTTGCAACGAGCAGAGCAGATAAGGAGAGAACAGAGCGTGATTGTTCGGGGACCTTTTCGTCTCCTAGATGAGGTCCGTAAAGGGACAGCACCACCAGCTGGCATTGCCCAGAAACCCACAGTTCGAAAGTGGTATGCTTATTTAGAAGGCATTAATGAAATCATGCCAATCTCTGAAGGTAGTATCAAAGTATCCAAGCTCCAGAAGGATATAGATGGTGCCCTATTGTTCCAATCCCCACCAAACAGACCATCTCCAATCCAAGAAGCACCTCCTCTGAAAGAAGGCAGTGATCTTACAGGAGTGTGGTTTACTGATGCGTCATCTCACCATGAGAACAATAAGTGGAAATACAAGGCCGTAGCACTGGAAGTAGCAACGGGGGAAAGAGCAATTGAAACAGGAGAAGGTAGCGCACAAGTAGGGGAACTCAGAGCTGTCCTACTAGCTGCACAACATGGGGCTACTTACATTTACACTGACTCATATGCTGTTTTTAAAGGAGACACTGAATGGATAGGACACTGGGCAGCCAATGATTGGCAGGTGAATAGAGTCCCAATTTGGGAGACAGATAGTTGGAAGCAACTGTTGGAAATAGGAGGACAGAGAACATTGCACATTGGTTGGGTAAAAGGCCATGATCGTTCAAACTTGATCACTGCTCAGTTCAACCAACAGGTAGATAGCCTCACGCGGCTACAGCAAATTGACATTGTAGATGATGGTCGGGAATGGGAACGCTTACTCGAATGGTTACATGTTAAGCGTGGCCACACAGGCCGTGCTGATCTGTATCAGGAAGGATTAGCCCGGGGGTGGCCTGTGTCGGTTAAGCTGTGCGAACAAGTAGTAACTGCCTGTTCACAATGTCGCCTACGACTCAATAAAGATCATCCGAGTAAGGCGCCTCCCTTACACATTCGGGACAAGAAAACGTTGTGGCATTCATGGCAAATTGATTATATTGGGCCCTTGAGATCATCAGGTGAGAAAAGATATGTCCTAGTCAGAGTGGAGATTATCTCCGGCCTCACTATGGCCACCAGCTTCAAATCAGCTACTGGGGACAACACAGTGAAAGGCCTAAAAGGGTGGTTCAGCACACTTCCCCTTCCCGAGGAAATCCAAAGTGATAACGGTTCACACTTTACCGCTTCGGTGGTACAAGATTGGGCCAAAGAAGAAGGGATTCGATGGGTATTTCATACTCCCTATTATCCCCAGGCTAATGGCATTGTTGAATGCACCAATGGATTGGTTAAGCGTTTTGCAAAAACTCATGAACCTGGTTGGCATTTGGGATTGGATGATGCCATCTATCAATTAAATAACAGATGGAGTGGAGACGGCTGTCCTAAAATGAAAGCTTTCTGTGTATCTGCCAATATCATCACTCCAAAAGTTCCCAATGAACCACGAAAATACCTGGGACAATTTCACCCTGGGCAACCTGTGTTAGTGAAAATGCCTCAAATTGGCACAGTACCAATGGTGCTAGCTACTCCCAAAAACCCCCATGCATGGGAAGCCAAAGACTGTTCAGGGAAGATACACCGGATCAGCACCCGGTGGATCTCACCCTCTTTTTAACCCCGTCGGTCAAATGAGACCGAGCAGATTTTCTTTTCCTTTGTGTCTTACAGGAACCTTGGATGAACTGTACGTGGACAGACGCATTGGCCTACGCTAACCTCGAGTGTCTCCAGGGAATCCTGACATTGATCCTGGCAATAATATTATTTTTATTATGTATGGCCATCTGGAGGCCTAAATTTTAAAATTATGAATTGGCAGATGGAATTGATGCTATTCAGTTTTACCTTTTTACTCCCTGTTGTTTGTACTCAGAATGGCCATGGTCTCAAGCTTATGTAAAACACAATGCGATGGCAGGAACAAGAAAAGGAAAATTGAGCCTGGCCACTGTAGTCCTACATGAAAATGAGGTGTTTTCAAAACATGAGTGGACCTGGAATAGCTGGTACCCAACCCTGAAAGGTAGGCCAGGAGAGGAAGTCCAAGTAGGATGTAGAATGATCAACAGCTCAAACCATGAGAAGGCCACAAGAATAGAAATATCTCGCCCTCAGAACCCACGCTCAATGACAACAAAACACTGTATCACTGATAAGGGAGATTGCTGGTATAATTTTACCCTCGTGGAACCCACTTTTGTAACCTGTCATTGGCAACAAGATGAAATAGCGCTGCTACTCGAACTCAAGATAGATATAGTCGAACCTGACCCAACTCCACAGACTAGTCTGATTCCACTGCCACTATCTGAAACCCCCGACAATGACACCTTATTGAGCGGACTTAAGAATCTGCCCCTTGATGATGAGCTTTGGGATAATGCACTGTCACGATACACTGCAAGCACTGAGACACTAGAAAACATAAGGGATTTAAATCTCTCCACTCTGGTTATACAAGGAAGTGAAGTGTATTCCAGAGATAAATGGAGTTGGAAAGACTCACTCCAAATGGCTAAGCTTGAAGCCGCCCCAGGAAAGAAAATACAAATTGGCTGCCGAGTAATCAATGGGTCTGCTCACCATAGACCAACTGTAATTGAAACCATCCATGTAGACTCTACTAAACCGGACAAATACAACACTGATTGTTACAAAATTATAGAGCCAAACTCAGATTGCTGGCACAATTTCACCTTTATCAAACCTATCGTAGTATATTGTATTTGGGGCTACAGGGGCACGGAATTGTTATTTGAATTTATGATTGACTCAAATACATCTGAACCTGCTGAAATGAACCCAAAACCTACACCCCCACAAACTTTCAAGGGTGTAGCTACTCAGCCCTCCATTAGTCTAACTCCTTACACCTTCAACATCGGCCCTTATGCCATTAAACACACAGGTCAACAACAGATACTGTTTAACCCAACGTATTCCCTCAAACGAGTAGAATTGTCAATGCAGATTAATATCTCTGCGATCAAACCCACCTGCTCACCATTCCTGAGTACATCTTATGCAGGATGGTCAGCATGGTTAGGCCGACGAACTGTTGCCACCTCACAACGACTGAAGAGAGATGTGACTGGTATCTTAGGAACAGGACTGGGAGTCTTAAATAGTATAGATGCTGAGATACTTGCAAACAAACTAGTCACAACTACTAGTGATCTAGACAAATTAAAACATCCTCTACAGTCCTCTCTATCAGCATTGGGAAATCACCAATGGCTTTTATCGAATATATTGCCTCAGTGGGAAGAAACAGGTGAAAAAGACCATCAGCTGATCACAGATGCACTTGGTACAACCCAAAACAATGTTTCCTTGGCCCTTAGTTGTATCCAAGCCCAATTGTGGATGCAATCTATGACAGCCGCAATCATAAGGGAAGGTGAGGAAGGCACCTTGCCCACTGAAATTCGAAAAGTAATATGGGATAACGCAATTGAGTTTGAGAAAAAATTTCAATCCTGGTGGTATCTGGTTAATTTCACCTACGATCCCACTGAGAGCAAAGCCACAGCTTTTGTCTTAACGATACGCAATGCCTCAGTATACACCATATACCCAATCATCGCACTGGGGTTGAATCACCATGGAGCTATACTCCATCCGGTAGAACATAGAGTGTGGGCACAACAAAATGAGAATAAATGGCAAACTGTTGATGTTGAAGCATGCATTTCATGAGATCAACAAGGATTCATTTGTGAGAGTAATACTCTCAAGGCACAAGACATTTGTCTTGACACCAACCAGAATGTTTGTCACTTTGAGATACATCCCGATGAAACCCCAGAAACTGCAGAAACTGTGCTTGTATATATTGGGAAAGGGTGTGTTTGCATGAGGTCTCCCTGTACTCTTGTATTCGTAGATGACATAGCAGTAGATATAAGTAATAACTCAAATCTTTGTGTTTGTAACTTTACTAACATCATTGGATGTGACTTCAGTTATTCAGCTCCTGTTACGTCTTTTCAATTGCTACAATCTAATTATACATTGATTCGAGATTTGCTGCCTACCCCTATCGGAATGAATCTCTCACTGGTGAAGAAGTTGCTACAACACGATGAATTGAAGCGATTGTTGAAAGAGGCCCAAGAAAATGGACAAAGAACTCTGATTACTGTCCATCATGATGTTGAAGAAATACACCATGTACTGGAAAGGGTCAAGAGAGACGGTGGACATGAATGGTGGGACACCCTCTTTGGATGGTCACCAACAGCTACAGGACTTTTTAACAAGATGCTCCATCCTGTTGTCGTTTTACTAGTACTCACTGTATTGTGCTTTGCTTTGACAATTGTTTTGTATGTTAGACTTTGGATTATGATGAAACGCTTAACTCGCTTAATCACCCCACAAGAAGTATTTGCACTTGATATCCCTCGCCACAAGAGGACATGTGATATTCCCCATCAGTATTGATTATCGTGGAGCTTGAGTGACTGTAGTCACGGGGTGGATTATGTGGAATAATTACTAAATTGGCCAAGAATACAAAAATACAGCATTGTTCACACATTAAGGAAAGTCATAAAATCAAGAGGCTTCTGAGGTAGAATACAGCCGCAGCTGGCACACGAAGAATGCAACATCTGTGATTCCCTGTGCGAGGTTGTTTGCGAAACTACACGAGGGATGGAACGGAACGCGCTTGTTCCATGGCCTTCCCTTGTGACGAACAGCAGATATGGGGACGAGATGGTACTACGGAACAGATAAGCGGCCTACACGCTACCCAAGCCAACATTTCGTCAAATGTTGATGAAATGCTGTCCTTTGTGCGAACTTTGCTCACCACAATGTACTAAAACACACCTCCATCCCGGAGGCTATCCGCCCCCGAGGTGTGAACACTCCTCCTTGAATACATTAATCATAATAAAAGTACGTATGACTAAAGTCACTCAAACTCCACTTTGAAGATAAAAAAATAGTATAAAAATAGCCCAAGAGAGAGGGGATGTCAGGGAAGACACCATCGCGAAGGATTCCACCGCTGATTTCCGGGATCAGTCGACGGGCTGAGCCTTTCTTCCCCCACATAGGGACGCCTTTGGGTAAGACTTCGATTACACCGAGCGCTTTCTCGGGGACTTAGAAATTTCTCTAGAGAATCTCTACCCTACATTTATAGCCAGGCTGTATCGTTTATAATTTTGTCGCACGTTTGTATACTTAACAATATCCTTATTTGCACGTGCTTTGCAGACAGTGTATTTATCTCCCGCAATCCTAAAGAACCTGTATATCTGTTGTTTAAATAAACTGCACTGTTTAAGTAGCTAGTCGTTTCGGTTTCTCACTGAACACGGCCAAAACTTGAGAGAGGCCGTGCTAGTTCAGGAGCATGACTAGACTGAAGGTGCAGCCCACTATTAGTGTATCCAAATCGTAATAGTTTAATACATATTAAACGCGATTGGACTGATAGTGCTGAATTGGGCATCACTCAGAATTTAAACCTAGCCGCACCTAGCCTCCCACCTCGGTGAGGAGTGTTAGAACGCAAGGGGGTTTATCTTCTGCCAAAACCGCTTGGCCCCGTTTCACGCAACACCTGGACAGGCTGGAGAGTTGGGCGGAGAGAAACCTTATGAAATTCAACAAGGGCAAGTGTAGGGTGCTGCACCTGGGGAGGAATAACCCCATGCACCAGGACAGGTTGGGGGCTGACCTGCTGGAGAGCAGCTCGGTGGAAAGAGACCTGGGAGTCCTGGTGGACAACAGGATGACCATGAGCCAGCAATGTGCCCTTGAGGCCAAGAAGGCCAATGGCATCCTGGGGTGCATCAAGAAGAGTGTGGCCAGCAGGTTGAGGGAGGTCATCCTCCCCCTCTACTCTGCCCTGGTGAGGCTGCGCCTGGAGTACTGTGTCCAGTTCTGGGCTCCCCGGTTCAAGAGGGACAGGGAACTGCTGGAGAGGGTGCAGCAAAGGGCTACCAAGATGATTAGGGGACTGGAACACCTCTCTTATGAAGAAAGGCTGAGGGACTTGGGTCTCTTCAGTCTGGAAAAAAGACAGCTGAGGGGGGATGTTATCAATGCTTATAAATATATACAATGCTTATAAATAAAGGGTGGGTGTCAGGAGGATGGGGCCAAGCTCTTTTCAGTGGTGCCCAGGGACAGGACAAGAGGTAATGGGCTCAAACTTGAACATAGGAAGTTCCACCTAAACATGAGGAGGAACTTCTTTACTTTGAGGGTGGCAGAGCCCTGGAACAGGCTGCCCAGAGAGGTGGTGGAGTCTCCAACTCTGGAGACAATCAAAACCCACCTGGACGCGTTCCTGTGCAACCTGCTCTAGGTGACCCTGTTCTGGCAGGGGGGTTGGACTAGATGATCTCCAGAGGTCCGTTCCAACCCTATGATTCTATGAAATATATCTAGCTAGCTTCCTTTTCATCTTTAATAACTTGGTGTGAAGGAAAGCACCTGAAGAAGTTCCAGCAGCACCAGGCTCGGAGCCAGGCATTGATCTGCTGGCTCCTCCTATTTACCCCCTCGTCATTCCCCGCAACTGGGGGGATAGAGGAGAACACAACTTGTGCTCCCAATCCCTTGACCAGGCATCCCAGTGTTCTGAAATCTTTCTTCATTGCCCTTGGACGACTTCTTGTTACCTCATCGCTGCCTACCTGAAAGAGCAAAAGTGGATAGTAGTCTGAGGGCCGTACCAGGGAAGGAAGCATCCTCTTCACATCCTTGATCCGGGCCCCAGGGAGGCAGCAGACCTCCCTATGGGCAATACCAATGTGATCTCCATTACCAGTCTCTAAAATATGCTCACGGTCACAATGCTGTATGTCCCAAATCACCAGAAAGGAATATGTGGGTTGAAACCAGCTGAAGGCCGTTGCTCTCTTCAAAATTCTGTCGTTAGTTGTTCAGTTCTTATATTTTATGTTGGGCTGAGCCAGGCATACGCTCCTACCACGCTGATCTGATTAACTCAGGGAGACATTCATGCCACCAGTTGATCCACTCAGCTGTTGATAGCTGTTTATCTAAAACAAAGACTACCTTCTGGTCCCCCTTGTGTTGAGATCAAGTAAGCTTCTTTGCAACAGCTGTGGTCAGTCACAACCTGCATTATTCTCTGAGCTTCATGGACACGTGTCCCTTGCCCATCTCCAATGAGCCTTTTTCCACTGTAGGGATTTATTCAGTGACTCACATTCCACCCCTATGGGTTTAATCAGTCACACACAGCTTTTAGCTAACCTAGCAAAAATAAGGAAGATAAGATTTTCAGCAGCTTAAATAAACTCACCTTTTATTTGTCCTATGGCATGAAATTTTAGTAAGGTGTAAGTCCAGTTAAGACATTTTTCCTGGGTAACCTCACAGGAAATGAAGGCATGACAAAATACAACTTATATATATGTGAGGGTATATATACACACACACATCAATATAGCTTTAAAATGAGAAGTCCTTGTGACCAGATTCAAAGTTGTTATCTTCAGCAACGTCCTACACTTTCAAAAAGTGGTTGGAGGACTCACTTGTGTATAGCAAATAAGCTACCACATTAAACCCACAGACAGGCATTGGCTACCTATGTGTGCGCTAACGCTAAAGCTTGAACTGCAGTTAAAAGATTGTTGTGTGGGATTGCTGTCTAGGTTTCTTCTCACCAGGTTCAATTACCTGTAGCAGCAACAACTTGCTATCTGAAAAGATGGGACTCTCTGAAGCACCTATGGACTTTTTAGGGGGCTGTGAGAGATGAAATAGCAAGAATACTATCATCTGTACTTTTCTTGGCTATTTCAATTTGACTTGGGGATAATTATCCTGTATTTTTCCACTCTTGTGAACTGCTAGCAAAGTTTTAGAAACTCTGAGCTGAAATTATAAAATTTATCAGACACTTTTGTCAGTTTGTTAAAAACTGGGATTACTTTTTTTTTTTTTAAACAAATTTCTCTAGGATTCATTATGTTAAGGGATAGTAAGACAGCCGCCTCCTCCAGTTGCTCTGGCCCAGGACTCTCTCCTGCATGGCTGCCAGAGCCCAGCCCTGTGTGCCCGGAGACCCAGAGTCTCTGACCAGGCTAAGGGACACAGCTACTGCTTTCCTGTTTGTGGGTTCAACCAGTAGAAAAGCTTATATCCATATTAATATGGTACGAGTATGGGTTTGTCCTCATTCACCCCCTCTCTCACAATAGTATTTCAAAAAGAAAGCTGTGAAGCTGCTGATTCAGAGAGAACAAAATAAGTAGAAAATGGGGATAATCTTTACAACTGACATTTCAGAATACTATAACTCTTTTTTTTAAAAAAAAAACTAGCCACGGAATTTGTTTCTGGTATTCCACAATCTTATTAACAACCTGCATGATGTCTTTTCTTGTAAAGTTAAAATAAAAGTTAATACTTTTATTCTGCTTTGACCAGTAATAACTAAATTACCTGGTGGGATGAATCCCGTGACTGGAGTGCAGCTATCGATGCCTACAGGGTGTTCAGAAGGGACAGGCAAGGAAGGAGGGGTGGAGGCGTTGCCCTCTACATCAAGAAATGGATAGAGTGTGAAGGGCTGTCTCTGAAGAACAGCCATGAGCAGGTTGAAAGCCTATGGGTAAGAACTAGAGACCGAGGCAACAAAGGAAACCTTGTGGTTGGTGTCTACTACAGGCTACCCGATCAAGGGGAGCTTATTGATGAAGCCTTCTTACTCCACCTACAGGAGGCATTGTGCTCGCAGACTCTTGTCCTGCTGGGGGACCACTCTGACATCTGCTGGAAAAGTAGCAAGGCGAGCTGTAGGCAATCCAGGAGGTTCCTGGAGTGCCTTGATGATAACTTCTTAAGCCAGGTAATTGACAGCCCTACCCGAGGGGATGCGATACTGGACCTGATGGTCACCAATGCCAGTGAGCTCATTGGTGACGTCAAGATTGGAGGCAGCCTGGGCTGCAGTGACCACGCACTGGTGGAGTTCACAGTCCTGAGGGACATGGGTCAGGTGAAGAGTAAAGTCAGGACCCTGAATTTTAGGAAAGCAAACTAACAGCTCTTCAAGGAATTAGTCAATAGGACCCCCTGCGAAACTGCCCCCAGGGACAAGGAAGCAGAACAGAGCTGGCAGATCTTTAAGGATGCTTTCCATAGAGTGCAAGAGCTCTCGATGCCCAGGTGTAAGAAATCAGGAAAGGAAGGCAAAAGACCAGCATAGCTGAGTTGAGACCTGCTGGTCAAACTGAAGAGCAAGAAGGAAACGCACAGGTAGTGGAAGCAGGGACAGGTATCCTGGGAAGGGTATAGGGACGTTGCCAAGTTGTGTAGGGATGGGATCAGGAAGGCCAAGGCGCAGCTGGAGCTGAAATTGGCAAGGGATGCAAAGAATAACAAGAAGGGCTTCTACAGCTATGTCAGTCGGAAAAGGAAGGTCAAAGAAAGCATACCCTCCCCTGGTGAGCAAGACTGGCAAACTGGTAACAAGGGATGAGGAGAAGGCTGAGGTACTCAACAACTTTTTTGCCTCAGTCATCACTGGCAACCTTTCTCCCCACACCTCTCGAGTGGATGGACCACAAGTTAGGGACTGGGGGAGCAAAGTCCCTCCCACTGTAAGAGAAGATCAGGTCCATGACCACTTGAGGAACCCAAACATACAGGAGTCTATGGGACCTGATGAGATGCATCCCAGAGTCCTGAGGGAATCTGCTAATGTAGTTGCCAAGCCACTCTCCATGATATTTGAAAAGTCGTGGCAGCCAGGTGAAATCCCTGGTGACTGGAAAAAGGGACACATTGCACCCATTTTTTACAAAGGGTAGAAAGGAGGACCCTGGGAACTACCGCCCTGTCAGCCTCACCTCTGCCTGGGAAGATCGTGGAACAGATCCTCCTAGAAGCTATGCTAAGGCACACAGAGGACAGGGAGGTGATTTGAGTTGAGACAGCCAGCGTGGCTTCACCAAGGGAAGTCCTGCCTGCAAGGCCTTTAACACGGTCGCCCCCAACATCCTTCTCTCTAAGTTGGACAGAAATGAGTTTGATGGGTGGAGTGTTCAGTGGATGAGGAATTGGTTGGATGGTCGCATCCAAAGGATAGTGGTCAATGGCTCAATGTCCAGATGGAGATTGGTGACAAGTGGCGTCCCTCAGGGGTCTATATTGGGGCCAGTACTGTTCAATATCTTCATCAATGACATAGTGGGATCAAGTGAACCCTCAGCAAGTTTGCCGATGACACCAAGCTGAGTGGTGCAGTTGACACGCCTCAGGGATGGGATGTCATCCAGAGGGACCTGGACAAGCTTGAGAAGAGGGCCCATGTGAACCTCATGAGGTTCAACAAGACCAAGTGCAAGGTCCTGCACCTGGGTCAGGGCAACCCCTGGTATCAATACAGGCTGGGGGTTGAAGGGATTGAGAGTAGCCATGCTGAGAGGGACTTGGGGGTACTGGTGGGTGAAAAGCTGGACATGAACCGACAATGTGCGCTTTCAGCCCAGAAGGCCAACCATATCCTGGGCTGCATCAAAAGAAGCATGGCCAAGGTTGAGGGAGGTGATTCTACTTCCCTACTCCCCTCTGGTGAGACCCCACCTGGAGTACTTTGTCCAGCTCTGGAGCCCCCAGCACAGGAAAGAAATGGACCTGTTGGAACGGGTCCACAGGAGAGCCATAAAAATGATTAGAGGGATAGAAGACAGAATCAGAATCACAGAATCTTAGTGGTTGGAAGGGACCTCTGAGATCATCGAGTCCAACCACATTAAAAAAAAAAAAAAAAAAAGCACCCACCTACTAAACTCCACACCCACAACCCCACACACAACACCCCACCACAAACAATAATCTTGGGCACTAGAGCATGCCCTGAAGAGCCATGTCTACACGTTTCTTAAATACCTCCAGGGATGGTGACTCCACCACCTCCCTGGGCAGGCTGTTCCAGTGCCTGACCACTCTTTCAGTAAAGTAATTCTTCCTAATATCTAATCTAAATCTCCCTTGCTGCAGCTTCATACCATTTCCTCTGGTCCTGTCGTTATTCCCTTGGGAGAAGAGGCCAACCCCTGCCTCTCTACAGTTTCCTTTCAGGTAGTTGTAGAGGGCAATGAGGTCTCCCCTCAGCCTCCTCTTCTCCAAACTAAACATGCCCAGCTCCCTCAGCCTCTCCTCATAGGACTTGGTCTCCAGACCCCTCACCAGCTTGGTGGCTCTCCTCTGGACATGCTCCAGCACTTCAATGTCTTTCCTGTAGTGAGGGGCCCAAAACTGAACACAGTACTCGAGGTGAGGCCTCACCAGTGCCGAGTACAGAGGCACCATCACTTCCCTGCTCCTGCTGGCCACGCTATTCCTGATACAAGCCAGGATGCTGTTGGCCGCCTTGGCCCCCTGGGCACACTGCTGGCTCATGTTAAGCTGGCTGTCCACTAACACTCCCAGGTCCTTTTCTGCCGGGCAGCTTTCCAGCCACTCTTCCCCAAGCCTGTAGCGTTGCCCGGGGTTGTTGTGACCAAAATGCAGGACCCGGCACTTGGCCTTATTAAACCTCATCCCATTGGCCTTGGCCCATTGATCCAACCTGTCTAGATCCCTCTGTAGAGCCTTCCGACCCTCAAGCAGATCAACACTCCCACCTAGTTTGGTGTCATCCGCAAACTTACTGAGGGTGCATTCAATCCCCTTGTCTAGATCATCAATAAAGATATTGAACAAGACTGGCCCCAAAACTGAGCCCTGAGGGACACCACTGATGACCGGCCGCCAACCAGATTTTGCTCCATTAATCACAACTCGCTGGGCACGGCCATCCAGCCAGTTTTTTATCCAGCGGAGGGTACACTTGTCTATGCCATGATTCTCCAGTTTCTCCAGGAGAATGCCGTGGGGGACGGTGTCGAAGGCCTTACCAAAGTCCAGATAGACAACATCCACAGCCTTCCCCTCATCGAGAAAGCGGGTTACATGGTCATAGAAAGAGATCAAGTTGGTCAGGCAGGACCTCCCTTTCATAAACCCATGCTGGCTGGCCCTGATCCCTTGGCTGCCCTGCACTTGCCGTGAGAGCTCACTCAGGATGATCCTCTCCATGATCTTTCCCGGTACCGAGGTCAGGCTGACAGGCCTGTAGTTTCCGGGAT
This sequence comes from Larus michahellis, assembly GCF_964199755.1. Lineage (NCBI taxonomy): Eukaryota > Metazoa > Chordata > Aves > Charadriiformes > Laridae > Larus > Larus michahellis. The sequence goes on along the minus strand of NC_133929.1, from coordinate 5,980,543 downwards.
CCTCCTTCCGACCCTTCTTGTAGATGGGCGTCACATTGGCCACCCTCCAGTCATCCGGCACCTCTCCTGTTGACCAGGATTGTTGATAGATAATGGAGAGAGGCTTGGTGAGCTCTCCTGCCAGCTCCCTGAGAACTTTTGGGTGAATCCCGTCCGGCCCCATAGACTTATGCGTGTCCAGGTGCATAAGCAAATCATTAACTACTTCCCCCTGGATTACAGGGGAGTTGTCCTGTTCTCCATTCTTATCTTCCAGCCCAAGAAGCTGAACACCCTGGGGGTAGCTGGTCTGACTATTAAAGACAGAGGCAAAGAAGGCATTAAGTATCTCAGCCTTCTCCTCGTCCTTGGTTGCAAGGTTTCCCCCCGCATCCAGTAAGGGATGGACATTCTCTGTCACTCTCTTTTTGTTGATGTATTTATAGAAACTTTTTTTGTTGTCCCTTATGTTAATTGCCAGGTTGAGTTCCAGCTGGGCTTTTGCCTTCCTGATTTTTTCTCTGTATGACCTAACACGATCTCTGTACTCCTCCTGAGTTGCCTGTCCCCTCTTCCAAAGGTGGTAAACCTTCCTTTTTTCCTTAAGTCCCATCAAGAGCTCTTTGTTCATCCAGGCCGGCCATTTTCCCCGCCCTTTAATTGTGCGCCTCATGGGGACAGCCTGCTCCTGGGCCTTTAGGATTTCCCTCTTGAAGAGCGTCCAGCCTTCCTGGGCTCCTTTGTCTCTCAGGACTACCTCCCACGGGACTCTCCCAACCAGGGTTCTGAACAGGCTAAAGTCTGCCCACCGGAAGTCCAAGATGGAGGTTTTGTTAACCCCCTTCCTTACCTCACTATGGATGGAAAACTTAACCATTTCATGGTCACTAAGCCCAAGACGGCCTCCGACCTCCACGTCCCCCACTAGCCCTTCTTTGTTTCTGAACAGTAGGTCTAGCAAGGCACCTCCCCTGGTAGACTCACCTACCATTTGTGTCAGGAAGTTATCCTCCATACGCTCGAGGAACCTCCTAGCCTGCCTGCTCTCTGCTGTGTTATATTTCCAGCAGATGTCTGGTAAGTTGACGTCCCCAACTAGAACAAGGGCTGGCGTTTGCGAGACTGCAGCCAGCCGCTTATAGAATACCTCATCAACCTGCTCTTCCTGGTTGGGTGGTCTATAGCAGACTCCCAGCACAAAATCACCTTTGTTAGCCTTCCCTTTCACCCTTACCCATAAACACTCAACTTCTTCATCACTGGAGTCTATCTCTATAGAGTCAAACAACTCCCTAATGTACAGAGCCACACCCCCCCCCCCCTCCTTCCTTGCCTATTCCTTCTGAAGAGCTTATAGCCACTCATTGAAGACCTCTTCTATGAGGACAGGAGTTGGGGTTGTTCAGCCTGGAGAAGAGAAGTCTCTGGGGAGGCCTTATAGCAGCCTTTCAGTACTTAAAGGGGGCATAAAAGAAAGATGGGGATAGACTTTTTAGCAGGGCTTGTAGCACTAGGACTAAGGGGTAATGGCTTTAAAGTAAAAGAGGGTAGATGTAGACTCTAAGATATAAGGAAGAAATTTTTTACGAGAGTGATAAACCACTGGAACAGGTTGCCCAGAGAGGTGTTAGATGCTCCATCCCTGGAAACATTCAAGGTCAGGTTGGATGGGGCTTTGAGCAACCTGATCTAGTTGAAGATGTCCCTGCTTGTTGCAGGGTGTGGTTGGGCTAGATGACCTTTAAAGGTCCTTTTCAACCCAAACTATTCTATGAAATAATGCTGCTGATTTAAGAATCTGTATGATGATGGGGTGGGTTAACCTTAGCTCAATGCCAGGTGCCCACAAGCCACTCTATCACTCCCCCTCCTGAACTGTACAGGGGGAGAAAAATATGACGAAAGGCTTGTGGGTCAAGATAAGGACAGAGAGATCACTCAGGAGTTACTGTCACAGGCAAAACAGACTTGACATGGGGAAATTGATTTAATTTATTACCTGAGTAGGGTAATGAGAAATAGAAGTTCTCCACAAACTTCTCCAATGTGGGCTGCAGTTTTTAACAAGCTGCTCCAGCATGGGTCATTTCCATGGGATTCAGTCCTTCAGGAACAGACTGCTCCAGCATGGATCCCCCACGGGGTCACAAGTCCTTCCAGAAAACCTGTTCCAGCGTGGGTTGCTCTCCACAGGGTCACAGCCTCCTTCCGGCATACACCTGCTCCAGCATGGGATACTCCACAGGCTGCAGGGTGGATATCTGCTCCACCATTAAGCTCCATGAGCTGCAGGGTAATATCTGATCTGGCACCTTGAGTACCTTCTCCCCTTCCTTCTTCCCTGACCTTGGTGTCTGCATAGTTGTTTTGCTCACATATTCTCATTCCTCTCCTTCTGGCTGCAGTTGTGCAGGTTTTTGTCCCCCTTCTTAAATATGTTATCACAGAGGTGCTACCACCATTGCTGATTAGCTCAGTTTTGGCTAGTGGTGGGTCCATCTTGGAGCCAGCTGGCACTGGCTCTTTCAGACACGGGAAAACTTCTGGCATCTTCTCATAGAAGTCACCCCTGTAGCCCCCCACTACCAAAACCTTGCCACGTAAACCCAATAAAGACAATAATAGAATATCTGTAATCTCTGGTCCAAAATTGTACCTTAAATTTGGGTGGTATGCAGAATTGGATGTATAGCAGCTGTGCTTTGATTCCCAGCCCAGGCTCTTGGGAGTTCCTTTCCTTTAATTGTCACTCTCCTAGGTAGAATCCCATTCTGTCTGTCTCCTGTCTCCCAGAGCCATGCAGAACTCATGGCATTCAGGTCCTCTTTGTGACCCAAATGGTCTTTTCAAACTCAGTATTATTTTAGCTCAGTGTAAGTTTTATGTGAGGTGCCCCTTCTTCTGGGGACTGGGTTTTGGCCAACTTCCAGATTCTCCCCACCAAACTATTGTGTTATTTAGGGGCTGTGTTTTTATCTACGTAGTCATAGAATCACAGAATCATTGAGGTTGGATGCGACCTCTGGAGATTTTCTAGTCCAACCCCTCTGCTCAAAGCAGTGTCATCTAGAGCTGGTTGCTCAGGACCATGTCTAGTTGGGTTTTGAATATCTCCCAAGGATGGAGACAACCTCTCTGGGCAATCTGTTCAATTGTTTGATCAACTTTACAGTAAAAAAAGGTTTTTTCCTATGTTTAAATGGATTTTCTTGTATTCCAGGTTGTGCACTTTGCCTCTTGTCCCTGTCACTGGATGCCACCAAGAAGAGTCTGGCTTCGTCTTCTGTACGCCCTCTCATCAAGTATTTATACACACTAATAAGATTCCCTTGAGCCTTCTCTTCTCCAGGCTAAACAATCTCAGCTCTCCTAGCCTCTCATCATATGACAGATGCTCCAGTCCCTTAATCATTTTAGTGGCCCTTTTCTGGACTCTCTCCAGTAGCTCCATGACTCTCTTGTACTGGGTAGTCCAGAACTGTACTCCAGGTGTGGTCTCACCAGTGCTGAGTAGAGGGGAAGTGTTGAGGATTAAAATAGTTTACTTACAGAATATTAGAATTAATTGTGTGATCCCTGAAAATTAGATTGAATTAAAACTTGAGTGGCTTTGCTTGGCATGAGTGACTGGAGTGTGTAAGCCTTGGGCCGCAAACCGTAACTGAACTTTAGTTGAACCTTTGCTTAGTCAAAAAGGAGAAGTACAGGAGTCTTGCACAATGAGATAAAGCTGGACCAAGCCTATAATTCAAGAAAAGCACCTTCAAAGAGATAGAGAAACCATTCCATCTGAAGTCAACAGAAGACAGACAAGACTCAAGTGTGGATAAGATGGGAGGGTGATGAAACTGCATGAGTAGATAAAATTCAAAAGATGTTACTCCAGTCATCATAGAGGAAAAGCGGCTATTAAACAAATTGATTGGAAAAAAAGTCCGTGCATGTCAGGTGGACAGGCATGTGAACACTTCCTGTAGTAGATTGTGAGGCCTTAAAAGGCACAGGAAAATAACAGAGGGGGTCCCTCCTTATCAGAGGCACCCAGCTCAAGCTGAAATAAACCAACTCTGTGGCAGAACCTAGGGTCCGGACTCTTCTTTACAGTTGGAGGCCAAGACTGGATCCAGCCGCACCTAGACTCCTCTCTGAGAAGGAGTTTAGAAAGCAAGGGGGTCCAGTCTGAACCTCACAACTTGGTGGAAGGGTCTTCTCAGACTCTTCTATAACAGGAAGGCTCACCTCCCTCAACCAGCTGGCAATGCTGCTCTTTATGCATCACAGGAGGCTGTTTGCTGCCTTTGCCGTGAGGGTGCATTACTGGTTCGTGGTCAGCTTGTTGTCCATCATGACTCCCAGGGCCTTCTCTGCAGAGCTGCATGTACTGGTTCATGGGTTTATTTCTCCCCAAGTGTGGAACTTGGCACTTCCCTTTGTTGAACTTCATGAGGTTCCTGTCAGCCCATTTCTCCAGCCTGTCAAGGTCCCTCTGAATGGCAGAACAAGCATCTGGTGTATCAGTTTTTCTACCACTTTCCAAACTGTAGAATCCTCACAGATATAAGCTAGAACCACTAGTCATGGTTAGCAGACAGAGCTTATTTTAGGTAAATTTCAACAGGAATGAGGTCTGTGCTATCCCTTTCGATACTGGTGAATGGAACAATTTAGAGATGTTTTTCCCTTTTCCTGCAGTTCTGCCCTTTCTTGCTGTCACCAGTGACAATAGTACTTGTAAAAATTAACCTCTAGTAATGCTATAGTAAACATTATCACAAATAGATGGCAATGTGCTGTTCTTAAAAGATTACAAGAATTGCAGCAAGGAAACTTGCCAATTGCTGAATTTTAAAATAAAGTAAGAACCAAAAGAAGTATATCATTGTTATGGTTTGAGAAAACTCATAACAATTTATTGTCATTTAGACAATTATTCTATCACCCAGAAAGGGGAGTCGGGAAAAGCAAGGAAACACAAGGGTTGAAATATAAATAGATTTAATAGGATAAGACCAAATAATTAACAATAATACTAAAGAACCAGTATTGATCCCAATGCTAATATAAGATATACAAGAATTATACTCAGCCAATTCTATCAGTAGGAAGCTGTGCACTCCCAGCAGTGGACAGGAAATGTCAGACATTGCGAGTGCTACAGCTTTGGGAGGAAAGGAAGGCCTCAGGGGTCCAGCAACGAGGCAAGGAGTTCTCTGGACCACCGCCATCAAGGGAGAAAGAGAATACGCAGCAAGCTTTCTAATTTATATTGAATGTGACGTTCATGGTATGAAATAATCCTGTTGGCCAGCCTGGGTCAAATGCCCAGGTCTTGCTCCTCCTCATCCCTGCACCTGGCAAGGCTTGAAAACACTGAGACCTTGAAACCCTCATAGCCTAGCTGGCTATAAAGTAAATATTTTCACCAATTCAGACACCAGAGTCTTCCAAAAGTGGAGTTTTCCCCAGCATTAGAAGAGAAATTAGTCCTGTGTCGCTCAACCCAGGACAATCATACATAATATGAACGTATTATGAATTATATGAATAATTCGCCTATCAGGAATTCTTTATTTCACTAGTAGAAAAGCATCTACAGTTGTTATACCCACTTGAGTTAGAATTAGTAACTACCTCCCAAATTAAGTGAGCTATGATTTTTAAACTTTTTTATTTCTAGCTAGGATGCTGGTGTAACCAGTTCTTTTTTAAAGATTCCAATGTACAAACCGGAGCCCACACAAAGGAAACTTAAAAAAGCTTAACTCTGCTTTATTGTGAAGCCTTGTTAAGCAGTTACCAAATGTCACAAAAGTTACTTAAGAGAGTCTTACCACCCCATAGATCGTAGTAGAATCATAGAATCATAGAATCATAGAATTGCTGAGGTTGGAAGGGACCTTTAAGATCATCGAGTCCAACCATTAACCTATCCTGACAAAAGCCACTTCTAAACCATGTCCCTAAGTGCCCCATCTACCCTTTTTTTAAACACCTCCAGGGATGGTGAATCCACCACCTCCCTGGGCAGCCTATTCCAATGTTTAATAACCCTTTCAGTGAAAAAATGTTTCCTAATATCCAATCTAAACCTCCCCTGACATAACTTGAACCCGTTTCCCCTCGTCCTATCACTTGTCACCAGGGAGAAGAGGTCAGCCCCCATCTCTCTACAACCTCCTTTCAGGTAGTTGTAGAGGGTGATAAGGTCTCCCCTCAGCCTCCTCTTCTCCAGGCTAAACAACCCCAGCTCCCTCAGTCGTCCTTCATAAAGTTTGTCCTCCAGACCCCTCACCAGCTTTGTAGCCCTTCTCTGGACACGCTCCAACACCTCAATGTCCCTCTTGTAGCGAGGGGCCCAAAACTGAACGCAGTACTCGAGGTGGGGCCTCACCAGTGCCGAGTACAGGGGGATGATCACTTCCCTAGTCCCGCTCACCACACTATTCCTGATACAGGCTAGGATGCTGTTGGCTTTCTTGGCCCCCTGGGCACACTGCTGGCTCATATTCAGCCAGCTGTCAACCAACACCCCCAGGTCCTTTTCTGCCGGGCTGCTTTCGAGCCACTCTTCCCCAAGCCTGTAGCGCTGCATGGGGTTGTTGTGACCCAAGTGCAGGACCCGGCACTTGGCCTTGTCGAACCTCATACCATTGGCCTCGGCCCATCGGTCCAGCCTGTCCAGGTCCCTCTGCAGAGCCAACCTACCCTCAAGCAGATCAACACGCCCGCCCAGTTTAGTGTCATCTGCGAACTTACTGAGGGTGCACTCAATCCCTTCATCCAGATCATTGATAAAGATATTAAAGAGAACCGGCCCCTGTACCGCTGAGCAGCAGGATAATGAGGAGCTGCATTGGTACGGCAGAGGAAGGCAAGGCACAGCTCAGTCAGGGTGTCCCCTGTATCTTCAAAGTGCGCTCATGTCTCTCTCCCACTCTCTGGCCCGAGACAGCCCCCTTATATCCTGTACTGGATTGAGTGGAGAAGTACAGGCTAGAGTCGCTGCACACGTGGCCAGTGCATGCAGTGAGCCTCACCAGACTCATGATCCAGCTTTGCTAACAGTGGCTGTCTGATATGTGACCACATTGTTGTAATCCCTTCTTGTTATCTTCTTCTGTGAAGGTCAGGTTCTCATGGATACACACATAGTTTTTGCAGCAACAGTACTGAGGTCCTTTTTCTTGGCATGTATAGTGGGGTTGGTTCAACTAGTAATTTTCCATCGTGTCTCACTTGGACCATCCTCTATTATCCCTAACACAGCTGGACCAAAGTTTTAAGACATTATGGAAGGTAATTCCTTCAGTCTCACTTTGATGAGAACTATGCGCGCTCATGGAAATTACCCAGGCTAGAATTTGGGACATATAGCAGGGAACATCCGTGTACTGTAGCATAAAGCTGACAAAGGGCGGGGGGAGGGGGGCTTTACTGAACTTTGTTTTCTTTTAAAGTCAGATGACTGCTTGTGTAAGTTCATGTCTTGTTGGCATAAGCAATGAGTGGTAGCTTTCTGAATATTAGTTCTTCTTCCTTGATCTAGAAGGGAAAGGACCAGAGAAAAGTCAGCCACTGAAAATCCCCCTGGGCATCTCTGAGAGGTCTCCAGCAGGGCAGCCTAGAGTTGACTAGCTGTGCCTTCATTGTTGATATATGCCTTTTGTTTTTAAAAAGGAAATGTGTGCAAAAATTTCTTGGACAATTGGAAAATTTTCCATGAACACTAAAATGAAGGTTTTCAGCGGGGAGATTTAAAAAATTATTTAGCAGGTTTTCCATCCAAAGTGCAGCATATCACTTCCAACTACATTGCTCTAAGAAACCTGCAGAACCAGGGCAATATTCTCTGTATTTAGATGATTTCCATTTTAATAAAGAACAGAAGTTATGCTTTTTGTCACTTACTTTTTAAGTTAGGATAATATTCAGTACCATGATCTATAGTTGGACTAATTTTTTGTTAATTTTCTTTCTTGTTTCTCTTTGGAGTTGGAGTTCAAAACTGTATAAGACAAAGAAACATCTTACTGGGTGACATCACAGCTGTCCTTTTCATATTAAACCTCTCCTTTGTAAATAAGGGAGTTCTTTAGATTGTTCTTGTGTCCTGGAATATGAAAGGCTGATGACTTTTTTTCATATTTAATCTTTACATATTTGATCTTTAGTTATATGAGTGGAGTCGCACCATTTCTTCTTATAGCATGTTGTGATATCTAGGATACCAGGTAAACACAGAAATTGAAAAATAGAATAAAGATATCAGATATAGGCCTGAAAATTTAAAGCTCTCTCACTGAGTGGATTCTTCAGCTCAAAAGACAATATTCTGTTGCTCAGTGACAGGAGGAAAACTCTTGTTTGAATTGCCAAAAATTTAAACCCAACCCAGCAGATTAAACTGATATTTTGTGTATTTCTTAAATTTATTCTGTTATTTTAATTTATTCTATTTCAATTGGTTGGATTCTGGCACAACCCAGGCAAAAAACCATATCATTTGGGGAGGGAGGGGGGAGCTTGTTTTACAAAACATTCTACTAAAAACAACTCTAAAAGATTTTTAAAAGCACTATTAGATAATCCCTGTCACTTACATATGTTTAATAATTTACTTAGCATCTCTGGTTATTGCAGATGACACTTGAGTAGAGTTAATGTCTATAAAACTTTTCATGTTCTCTTACAAACTTGCAATGTAAGGAACTTCCTACTCTTTTGGTTTACTTCTTTGTAAGACATTCTTAACACACACATTTCAGTTTAAGTGAAATGCTGAACACTAAACTAGGTCACACATTAATCTTGATTTTACTATTTGTTCTTTCTACATAATCCCTATACACAATTAGAGAAATATGTTGTGTAAGAGAAGCTATTTATGAGTTTGTCCTGCTTTATCCAGTATTTACCAGTGTCAGAAAATCTGGGGACTCCAAGTGTGTAATAACACAAGCACAATTTAGGACAGGTCAGACTGAAGTTTGATTAACTATGATCATAGTAAGAGAACATTCAGACAGCATCTCCCCCTCTGCTCCCCTGTTCTCTGCCAAGTCATTGCAGAGACCTAACCTATATACTGTTTCAGAAAAAAAAATATGAAAGAGGTGAGGAAAACAATCATTTCAATCTTAACAAAACCAGGTATCCATCCCTGGGAGGGATGGACTCCTTAAGTAGCTTGCTAACTGCCACAATTCTAAGAAGGACTCAAACAGTAAATAATGTAACAATACGGAGAGATGGCTCTTGGTGGAGCCTGTAAGAGTGGCACACCCTGTATTATTTTAGCTCAGAAGTGGGGAGTTGGAAACAAACACAGACTCTTAGCTTTTAGTCGAAATGAATGTTCTTTTAGTTAGGATAAACTTCTTAGACCTCTTGGTGTACTTTAGAAAATGGAATTTTCCTCTGAACAAGAACAAAGAGCCACAGAAAGGTTACAAAGGTCTTGCTGATGTCCCAAAGCAGGGTCGTTTACCCTGTGTGCAAGACACCAATGTACACACAGAGTAGAAGTATTTATTTAAATCATTTCTGCAGAGATAGGTGCTAGATGGTAATCCACAAAGCTAGCATACCGGTCTGCAAACTCCTTGGAATATTTATAAAGTTCAAAACACAGAAATACACACCCTTAATTATAATTATTGGTTAGTACCTTGTCTTAACAGTTTCTATTGGTTAGTACAGTCTCTCACTTTCATTTAAAGTTACAATGTCCTTTAATTGATGTGCGCATGCTCCAGCACCGTGGGGGGAGGTAGTCCTGTTCAGTCTCTAATTGAGTTGGTGGTTGCGATCTCCCACTCCCAGTTACTGGAAATCTTTGTTGACTTTATGCTTCGTCCAGCAGCTGTCCGGCTTTCAGCCGGGTTTTGGCACCTCCTGTGGAGGAAGGTTCCCTTGTTATCAGTCTTCTGTTCTTCTTCAAGGGTATATTCATTAGCAAGGCATTTATTGTTTATACCAAGTGTCCAGTTTCACAAGGCCTTGTAACCTTTTTGCAGCTCTTTGCTCTTGCTTAGTAAGAGATTCTACCTTCTAAAATACATTCTACCTTTTTAAAAGTACATTCTACCTTTTTAAAGTGCATCATTGTGAAGCAGGACTATGTCCTTGAAGAGGAACTAAAGACTGATAAAAAGGGAATATCCTACCCCAGGAGGCACCGAAAGCTGGATAATTGCTAAAGCAGCAGTCAGCAAAGATCTGCGGTAACTGGGGGAAAGGTAAAGGCGGCAGCGGGAGATAGTGATCACTGACTCAAATAGAGACTGAGCAGATTTACCCCCCCTCCCCATTAGAGCATGCGCACATCGATCAAAAGACACTGTAGCTTTAAATGAAAGCGAGGGATAATACTAACCAATAGGAATTGTTAAGATAAGGTACTAACCAATTATTATAACTAAAGGCGTGTATTTCTGTGTTTTGAATCGTATAAGTATACCGTAGATTTTGTGAATTGGTGTGCTAGCTTTGTGAATTACCACCTAGCACCCATAATTGCACAAATATATGATAAATAAATACCTCTTTTCTGTGTGCACATTGGCATCTTGCACACTGGGTAAACAACCCCACTTTTGGGACAACACTCTCAAATCACAGAATCACAGAATGGTAGGGGTTGGAAGGGACCTCTGGAGATCATCTAGTCCAACCCCACTGCCAGAGTAGGGTCACCTAGAGCAGGTTGCACAGGAACGTGTCCAGGTGGGTTTTGAATGTCTCCAGAGTTGGAGACTCCACCACCTCTCTGGGCAGCCTGTTCCAGTGCTCTGCCACCCTCAAAGTAAAGAAGTTCCTCCTCATGTTTAGGTGGAACTTCCTATGCTCAAGTTTGTGCCCATTACCTCGTCTTTAAATATTAATAATTTTACCACCACACCAGAGTATTAGAAAGTTCAGGTTTACACACAGTTTTGGACTGTCATTGGCTAAGTTATTTTGCAGTTCCTTATATTCATTATTTTGTAACTTGGCCTGTAAAATTTTGCTCCAAGTATGAATGGTATTAACTCATAATCTAGAAATATTTTTTCTTCCTTAGGTCTTTGTAGATTTTTAAATTATTGTAATGCAAATAAAGAAAAAAAAGTTATTTTATGGCCTTGATACAACACAGGGTAGAATAATGAATGTTAACTTCATATATTTCACTGTGATTCTGTGAATACATGCTCCAAAATATAAAATGAGTACAGATGCAAAGCACAGCACCATATGGGTGTGATGGAGGCACCTGCTCTGAGTGAGTGAACAGTACTTTGGTTCAAGCATCACTGACAAGTAGGCCTGACTGAAATCAGCCTTGCTATGCAAACCATGAGCACTGTGCTAGGCCATATCAGGGACTAAGGAATCTAGTCATGTCTTATCAGGAGCTAACAGTACCAGCCTGAGCTGGGACTAGACAAAACTAAAACTGCTACAGCTGCACAGCTGTGCATACACCAAAGAGGGGTTTGACTATGAGTCAGTCACTTAATGCTATAAATATTTGTAGCCCCTTCAAGCCCATTGAGCTCTCCTGTATAGTAGCAGGCTGCACGGCAGTGATCTCCCCCTTGAGCAGGGATGCCTCTCAACGTTACTCCTCGAGGTAACATTAGACCTAAAAGTATATTGTATGCTAGCGTAATTTATATATATCCAGCTTAGATTAATTATTAGAAGTGTAGTAAGTAGTAGAGTGTTTGACCACTGTCTAAATCATCATCTAAATCATTGTCTAATCACCATCTAAATTATCCACTGTCTAAATTATCTTTTAAATCATCATTTAAAACATTGTCAGATCATTGTTAAATCACTGTTTAACTAAAATTCAATTATTGCTTAATTGCCATTTGATTACCATTTGATTTTTTCTTTCAGCACAAGAAGGACATGGACCTGTTGGAGCGGGTCCAGAGGAGGGCCACGAAGATGATCAGAGGGCTGGAGCACCTCTCCTATGAAGACAGGCTGAGAGAGCTGGGGTTTTTCAGCCTGGAGAAGAGAAGGCTCTGGGGAGACCTTATAGCGGCCTACCTGAAGGGGGGCCTACAAGGAAGCTGGGGAGGGGCTGTTTGAAAGGGTATGTAGCGATAGGACGAGGGGCAATGGTTTTAAACTAGAGCAGGGTAGGTTTAGATTAGACATTAGGAAGAAGTTCTTTACACTGAGGGTGGTGAGGCACCGGCCCAGGTTGCCCAGAGAGGTGGTGGAGGCCCCATCCCTGGAGACATTCAAGGCCAGGCTTGATGAGGCTCTGAGCAACCTGCTCTAGTTGAAGATGTCCCTGCTGACTGCAGGGGGGTTGGGCTAGATGACCTTTAAAGGTCCCTTCCAACCCAACATGTTCTTTGATTCTATGATTCTATGATTTTCATTCAATCATTGATTAATTACCATTTGATCATCATTTGATCATTAATAAAACCCTTTTAGTTAAACCCCTAATGATGACTTCTCTTAAAAATTTACCTGTGACAAAGGGCTGCTGTGAAGGAAGTTAATTCCATCCCAGACAGACCCAGTGCGCTATCAAAAATTATCAAGATGACTGTGGGATGGTCTAAGCTTTTCAGAAAGTTATGTCACAGACAAGAGTGTTTGTCCACCTAATGACTGTGTATATAAACCGGCAAGAATTGGAAGAAATTTCTTGAAAACAATGTTGTTTGCATTTTAAAGATGATTTGGCTTCAGATTAACGTTTTTGATGACATATTTCATAGAATCATAGAATGGTTTAGGTTGGAAGGGGCCTCAAAGATCATCTAGTTCCAACCCCCCTGCCAATGGGCATGGACACCTCCCTCTAGACCAGGCTGCTCAAAGCCCCATCCAGCCTGGCCTTGAACACTTCCAGGGATGGGGCATCCACAACTTCCCTGAGCAACCTGTTCCAGTGCCTCACCACCCTCACAGTAAAGAATTTCTTCCTAATATCCAATCTAAATCTCCCCTCTTTCAGTTTGAAACCATTACCCCTCATCCTATCACTACATGCCCTTGTAAGAAGTCCCTCTCCACTTTCTTGTAGGCCCCCTTTAGGTACTGGAAGGCTGCTGTAAGGTCTCCCTGTAGCTTTCCCTTCTCCAGGCTGAACAACCCCAACTCTCTCAGCCTGTCTTCATAGCATAGGCGCTCCACCCCTCTGATCATCTTCCCTATTTGTTGCTTATCAGCAGTTTGATAAGCAATCTCATAAAGTTCTTCAGCTTTTGTAAATACTTAAGTACCCTCCTCCTGAAATTGGAGTTTGTATCTTCTCAGTTATATGTAATTACCAATAATAACCTATGTTCCCTACATGGGGTGATGATGGCATTTGGAACTGGTTTTCTCTTTTTTTGAAAGTGAAAAGTATGGCAACAGCAAATTAGCCTCTTTATGTTCTGCAGCACAAAATGCTAATATAAGTACAGACTAATTAAGGATAATATCATAAAATATTTTAGAAAAACAATTTGCTATTTATGTATTTGAGCAGTAAATGATTGGATCATACTGGGTGGGAGACTACTCTTGATTTAGAAGTAAGTTACCATTTAGTCATGGTAAAGTTTTTGAAAGTGTCTAAATCTCATAAAAATTCAAGAGAACTCAGGCTGCTAAATTGCTTAGATCCTTTAGAGGCTGTTAGCCTCCATCTTCAATGAAAGAAATTAAAGCAATCCTAATAATTACAGACTGCTAAATTTTAGTGGGAAACTTTTTTTTTTTAATTGAGTGCTTCCTATACCAATCTACAAGTGTTTATAAGATGATCTGGCAAAACTTTTATACAATTCTGTCAAAGTGTTTATAGATTAGTGTTTAAGACTAGACCTCAAATTGGTCTTTGGTAAATTTTAAAGCCCTACAGATCTTCCATGTTAGAGGAAAAATATGTTGTGTTTGATCCAACAGCACAAGAGAGGTGAGGTTGCTGCAGCTCTGTGCACCCGAGTCCCACCAGTATAAAGGCTGAAGATGTATTTCCCAGTAGGCATATGCACACAGAGCACACATATACACCACATATATACATATATACACAGCCAACCACACAGATAACACAGACAGACATACACAACATGCACACAACCACAGATCGCATCAATGGCCTCATCTCACTCCCCTCTCTGGATGAACAGAATGGAGGTCCACTAGTGAGAATAAATAAATAAATATATGCATGTGCACACACACATGCATACAAGGGGATACCATCAGGAGAGCTGAAAGTAAGCCAAGGGTTGGCATGGCATCACCTGAGGGTGGCAATACTAATGGGAGCATTTACTCTGCTCCACAGAGCACTGAGGGCTTATGAGCACATCTGAAATGCTTGTACAGCAATGCATGCAGTATGAGAAACAAAAAGGATGAACTGGAAGTGTTGGTCAGTTCCCAGAGCTACGATATCATTGGTATTAGACTTGGTGGAATGAGTCCCACAACTGGAGTGCTGGGATGGAGGGCTACAGGCTGTTCAGGAGAGATAGGCAGGGCAGGCAAGGTGGAAGAGTTGCACCATATATAAGGGAGAGGTTTGACTGTACAGCCCTTACAGTTAGGGATGATGTAGTTAAGAGCCTCTGGGTGAGGATTAGGGGGATGGAAAACATAGGAGATGTTGTAGTGAGTGTCTACTACCGATCACCCAGCCAGGATGTTAGCAATGATGAGTTATATATAGGCAATCTCTGGATCGGTAGCCCTTGTCCTTGTGGGATATTTCAACTTCCCAGGCATCAACTGGGAATACCATACTGCTGTGACAAGCAAGTCTGTGAAATTTCTGAAGTATGTGGGAGATGATAACTTCTTGTCACAAGTGCTCAGAGAGCCTACTAGGAAAGATGCCCTCCTAGACTTGTATGTAAATAGAGAAGGACTCGTGGGAGATGTGATGGTAGGTGGCTGTCTTGGTGACAGTGATCATGAAATGGTTGAGTTTAAAAATTTCAGTGCACTGAGAAAAAAAGACAGCAGAGTTGCTACCCTGGACTTCAGGAGAGCAAACTTTAAGCTATTCAGGGAGCAATTTAGTGGAGTACTCTGGGAATCTGCTTTTGAGAGCTTAGTGGTCTATGAGTGCTGGTCAGTTTTTAAGAACCACCTTTTAAAAGCACAGGACCAGGCAATCCCGTTGTGTTGCAAATCAAGCAAGTGGGGCAAAAGACTAGCTTGGCTGAACAGGAAACTCCTCGTGGAGCTCAGGAAGAAAAAGAAGCTGTATGATCTCTAGATGTGAGGTCATAGAATCATAGAATCATAGGGTTGGAAGGGACCTCTGGAGATCATCTAGTCCAACCCCCCTGCCAGAACAGGGTCACCTAGAGCAGGTTGCACAGGAACAGTATCCAGGTGGGTTTTGAATGTCTCCAGAGATGGAGACTCCACCACCTCTCTGGGCAGCCTGTTCCAGTGCTCTGCCACCCTCAAAGTAAAGAAGTTCCTCCTCATGTTTAGGTGGAACTTCCTATGCTCAAGTTTGAGCCCATAAGGTCAGGCTTTGCAGGAAGATTACAGAGCTGTAATTTGTATATGCAGGGAGAAGACACAAAAGGCCAAAGACCTAGGTAACTACAGACCTGTTAGTCTAACCTCAGTTCCTGGAAAAATTATGGAGAAGATCATACTGGGTGCTATTGAAAGGCATTTAAAGGACAATGTAATCATCAGGCATGGTCAACATGGGTTCACAACAGGGAAAGTCCTGTCTAATTAATTTGATATCCTTCTAAGATAAGGTCACCCACCTAGTGTATGAAGGGAAGGCGGTGGATGTAGTTTTCCTGGATTTTAGTAAGGCTTTTGATACTGTCCCTCACAGCATCCTTCTGGACAAGTTGTCCAACCATGAATGGTGTATGAGAGTAGCTTGTGCCAGTGCAGGCGGGGGAGTAGCTTTTGCCGCAAGCTGCAGAGTGGCCTGTGCTGGTACAGGCTGCGGAGTAACTTGTGTCAGTGCAGGCAGTGGAGTAACTTGTGCTGGTATGGGCAGGGGAGTGGCTTGTGGCAGTATGGGCTGCGTAGGGGCTTGTGGGGTTTGAGTGGCAGCAGCATATTATACCTACTCCTGAAACGATTCTTAATAAGAAACCACCCCTGCAACACATTCAGGAAAATTGACAATAAAATTATGATTTAAAGAAAGTAACATTCAGTTTCAAAACAGTCCAAAAGGTTTCCATCCCCTACATCTGATGGTGTCACTTTGGCATAAGCATTAAAGGGTGAAGTAAATTTTCCCCAGGTAAAATTGAAAGTGTAATTAGTAATAGAATCCATCACGTGATGCCTGAGATATACAGGTAGAACTGTTATCCAAGTAACCACATTATACATCTGTATTCTGAACCACATCAAAATAGCACGTTTAAACCACCACATACAAACACAAAGAGCAAATAAACCATGCAACACATTTGGCAGGTTAAGCAGCATTGCATCAATTAACTTCAAACAAAGCTCTCTAAAGGCATGATATAACATTTGGCTTAAGAATGACATGGTGTGAGCTGTCTGTTTTGATTTCTGAGCAATCTGGAATTTTAACTATTCAGGCAATCTATCAGAGCCCAGGTCAAGCTCCGCTCAAGCCCCATGTTGGGCACCAATAAATCTGTCATGATTTGGGCCAGACTGGCCACTGAGATGAATGACAGATGCTCTCCCCCACCTCTCTCTCCAAGGAGAGGAGGGAGAGAGAGAAAGAGATTTATGAGTTCAGAAGAAACTAAACTATTTTAATGAAAATATTAATAATAAAATAATAAAAAGAAAATAATGAAATAGATACAATATATACAAAACCATATCAGGCTCCCAGGATGATGATCACATCACCAGCAGGCACTGGGAAAGTCCCAGACTGGACTCATCGATGGATGGGAACTGGATTCCGGATCTGGAGTCAGGAATGCATGGATTGGGATTAAAGGCAGGTGAACAGACGGAGTCCTCCTCAGACACTGGCCATTGAAGAAAGAGGCGGACCCTTTGATCCCTCAGCTTTTATACTGAGTGTGATACAGATGGGATGGAATACCCTTGTTGGTCAGTTTTGGGTTACCTGTCCTGTCCACTCCTCCACACAGGTGTGACCCCTTTATACTTTTCTGCTTCCGATCCTCCAACAGGACAAATAACAGTTAGATGACCTTGGTTGTTATATCAATAAGTATAAGCAAGAGCCTCTCTGCATACCATTCTTTGGCATAAATTACAACTAATCAGGTCTTATCACTCTGAGAGTGAACAGTGTCTCCACAATGTGCTGTTAATTTCAGAGAGTTTCAGAGAGTTCAGTTAGAGGAGGCTTAGCTACAAAGTAAAATTACTGAACAGAAAATTAGTTCTGCTTTACCTCAAACCAGCACACTTGGTAAGGTGACTGAGGTTTGCAGATGTAGAAAATGATGAAATATTTATTTTCACAATGAACTGATAGCAAAGTTAGTTTTCAGCTACAATTATATGAAGTCCTCTTAGACACTTGCAAAGCTTTACCATAGAATGAAGCCCGAGTCAAAATGTTTTGATGGGTATTTGCATGTCAAGTAGAAGTTCCCTCCATGAGGAAAGTTCATTAATCCCCACCCTGAAAACTGCTTTCATTTTAAAGTTGACAAGAAAATAGTTTTGCAGCATTCCAAGTAGAACCATTTGCCACTACTGTATCAGGTTTTCATTTCTATATGCAAAAAATTCCTTATCAAAGTCTCTGTTCTATCTGAATAGAACAGTCTTGACATCTTTAAAATGTTGAATGTTTTCAATGTAAATATGTAATCAATAACAACATGTTTATTTTAAGTAAAAAATTCTACTGCAAACATCTCTTGTGAAAAGTTATAGTTTTTGACTGCTGTATGCTAACAATACAAGTTAGTCTTTTTTCCTTCTAAAGACATTATTATTTAAATGGTGTTTTCAGCAGCCTTCTCTTAATACTGGGTGTTAAAAATCACAATAACAGAAACTTTCTGACAAAACTCTAGAAAATATAATTTGTTTTGTGACTTTAGCAAATTGAAGGAAGAGTTATTTGTAATCTAAATTATTCTGCACATGTGTCTCAAGAGATAAGATTGAAACTATGGACAGAAGTTATTCCTAGGATGCAATAATATCTTGCCTCATATCCAGTGCCTAAATAAAATACAAGTCACAGATAGAGCTCTTCCTCTGTTGTTCTAGATAAGCATGAGTATGTGATATAATAATTAAGGAAGGACAATATTGCCTGCCTTGTTAACATAGTTAACACCTTGTTTACACATGCTGTGTAAAACGAAGGTATAAGCCATTATGGATTACATCATGTCTGCAAAGAAATGCTAACAAATTTTAATAGCATGATGCAATTTAGACTATTTCAAATTTATTAGCAATTTGCAGTTGTATTGGCTTTACGTGACAAGGTTTTGGTAGCGGGGGGGGAGGGGAGCTGCAAGAATGGCTTCTGTGAGAAGACACCAGAAGCAGTCCCCATGTCTGACAGAGACAGTTTCAGACAGCTCCAAGACAAACCCACCACTGAGACAATCAGTGATGGTGGTAGTGCCTCTGTGATAACATATTTAAGAAAGGGTAAAAAACCTGCTGTGCAGCAGCTATGAAAGAGGAGAAAATGTGAGTAAAACAACTATGCAGGCACCAAGGTCAGTGAAGAAGGAGGGGGAGGGAGGTGCTCCAGGTGCCGGAGCAGAGATTTCCCTGCAGCCTGTGGAGAAATACATGGTGATACAGGTTGTCCCCCTGCAGCCCATGGAGGACCCTATGCCAGAGCATGGGGGGTTGTAGTCAGTTCATAATTTTTCATCTCCACTGCTCCTTCCTCCTCACGCTCTTCCTCTGCTCCAGCATGGGGGCCCTCCCACGGGATATAGTCCTTCATGAACTTCTCCAATATGGTTCCTTCACACAGGCTGCAGTTCTTCAAGAACTGCGCCGCTTGGAGGGGAGGAGTAGAAGAGTTAGGAGTGATGATGAGCCTGGGAAGGAGGGAGTGGTGGGGGGAAGGTGTTTTGTAGGGGTTTTTTTTATTTCTCACTATCCTACTCTGTTACAATTGATTGGCAATAAATTTAATTAATTTCCCCAAGTTGAGTCTGTTTTGTCCGTGATGGTAATTGGTAAGTAATCTCCCTGTCCTTATCTCAACCCATGAGTTTTTCATGATAGTTTCTCCCCCTGTCCTGTTGTTGGAGGAGGAGTGATAGAGCAGCTTGGTGGGGACCTGGCAGCCAGCCAGCCAAGGTCAAGCCACCACAACAGTGTAACTCTGTAATTCTAATGGTTATGTTAAAAGCTATTAGCTGTGTATTTTAAAAATACACATAGAGATTTAATAAAATTCAGAAAACTTGGCACTAATTTTTGTCTAACAGAATACCTGTAAAATCAAATATAATTCTGATTTCAGTTGTTTAGTGGCCCTGCTCTTCTCAGCAAGCTAGACCACTTTTGCTACCTTAAGACTGCCAGTCTCTCTTGTTTTTCCATTTAAGTTCTTTGTGAAGAAAGGAGAAATGCAGGGAACAAATTCAGAACAGAGGTTCTGCATGACAGAACCACAGAACCATGGAATGCCTGCATAGTTTTCACACTCTTTTTTTTGTGGTTTGTTTGCAATGTTATGTAACATCCTTCAGTGTCTATTGTTTTTTAGTTTTCAGAATTCTGATGGAAGAACTACATTGCCAAATGTGTTGCATGGTTTATTTGCTCTTTGTGTGGTCCAGTAAAATGCTAATGTAGATACACACTTCAGGCATTCTATGAAAACTCTGAGATAACTACATGTTAAAAATCATTTTCCCGAGAAATCAAAATGGCCAGGACTTGCAGCAATCTCTGTTCTTTATGAGAAGTATCATGGGATCTTAAAGAACGTGAAGAAACCAACTCAACTTAAGCATATTAACTAAGTCATCAACCTCAACTTGCTTAAGCAAAGCAGAGTCACTCCAAATTGTTTGTAGAGGGCATAAGACAGATCAGATCAAAGTTCCTTCTACCTCAGTCTTCAACCGTGGCCAAAATGTATGCCTAGGGAATCACAGATTGGACTGGAGATTGGAAGGGACCTCTGGAGGTCATTTGATCCAACCCCCCTGCTCAAGCAGGGCTACCTAGAGCCAGTTGCCCAGGACCATGTCCAGATGGCTTTTGAATATCTCAAAGGAGGGAGACTCCACAACCTCCCTGGGCAACCAGTTCCAGTGCTCAGTCACCCTCACAGTAAATAAGTGTTTCCTGATGGAACCTCCTGTGTTTCAGCTTGTGCCCATTGCCTCTGGTCCTGTCACTGGGCACCACTGAAAAGAGCCTGGCTCCATCCTCTTTGCATCATCCCTTCAGGTATTTATAGACATTGATGAGATCCCCCCCCCTTGTCTTCTCTGGGTTAAACAGTCCCAGCTCTCTCAGCCTTTCGTCATATGTGAGGTGCTCCAGTCCCTTAATCATCCTTGTGGCCCTTTGTTGAAGTCTCTCCAGTATGTCCATGTCTTCTTGTACTGGGCAGACCAGAACTGGACACAGGAGTTCAGGTGTGGCCTCACCAGTGCTGAGTAGAGAGGAAGGATCACCTCCCTTGGTCTGCTGGAAATAGTTTCTCTAATGCAGCCCAGGATACTGTTAGCCTTCTCTGCAGCAAGCACACATTTCTGACTCATGTTCAACTTGGTGTCCACCAGGACCCCCAGGTCCTTTTCTGCCAGCTGGGTGGCCCCCAACATATATTAGTGCATGGAGTTATTATTCCCAAGCTACAGGACTTTGTACTTCCCCTTTCTTGAACTGCATGAGGTTCCTGTCACCCCACTTCTCCAGCCTATCAAGGTCCCTCTGGATGGCAACACAACCCTCTGTCGTATCAGCCACTCCTCCCTGTTTTCTTTCAACAGCAAACTTGCTGAGGGTACACTCTGCTCCATCATTCAGATCATTAATGAAGATGTTAAACAGGATCGGAACCCTGGGGTATACTGCTAGACAATGGCCTCCAACTAGACTTTGTGTTGCTGATCATTACCCTCAGGGCCTGTCCATTCAGCCAGTTTTCAATCCACCTCACTGTCCAGTGAGCCCATACTTTCATCAGCTTCTCTATGAGGATCTTATGGGAGACGGTGTCAAAGGCCTTCCTGAAGTCCAGGTAGGCAATATCCACTGCTCTCCCCTCATCTACCAGGCTAGTCGCTTCATCATAGAAGGTGATCAAGTTGGTCAAGCATGACTTCCCCTTGGTGAATCCATGCTGATTACTCCTGATGATTTTCTTGTCCTTCATGTACCTGGAAATGGTTTCCAGGATTAGCTGCTCCATCACCTTCCCAGGAATCGAGGTGAGGCTGACTGGCCTGTAGTTCCCTGGGTCCTCCTTCTTGACTTTCTTGAAGATGGGGGTGACATTTGCTTTCCTCTAGTCTTTGAACACTTCTCCCAATCATCAGGATTGATCAAAGATTATTGAGAGTGACCTCACAATGACATCTGCCAGCTCCCTTAGCACTCGTGGGTGCATCCCATCAGGTCCCATGGAATTATGTATGTCCAGTTGGCTTAAGTATTCCCTGACCCGATCCTCTGCCACTGAGGGTACATCTTCCTTGCTCCAACCTTTCCCCTGGTCCCTAGCACCAGGTGTCAGCCTGAGAGGTATCTCAACTCAGGGGAGTTACTGGCCACAGCCTGCTGCGATCCAGAAGAGCTCAAAGGGTCCTTACTAGAATCGCTACTTATAGGATCTGAGACAACTGACTTTTGTCAGGTGCTTTTCCACTCCGGCCCAGCTCAGACGATAGTTACGCAACCCTAGAGCTTGCTAGATCTTGGGGTCCTAGTATTCCCCCCTCTGTGGCCACGATCCATATGGTGTCAAGAGTGATCGATTATAGTTATTATCTCCAAGTGGTAGGAGCCACAGGGACTAGGCACACTATTGTGTTCTTGGTCTGTTGCTTTCTACCTTTTCTTTCTTCCATGTTAGACCATTATGTTACGTTCTGGTCCATTGTGTTGTTCTGTGGCCCAGGTTGGGAGGGAGATCACGCCAAGTACCGAGTGGCCTGAAATGGGGGGGGGTTGCACCACCACAATCTGCCCCGTGACTAAAGTCAATTTTTCTCATCCATAGAGTGGCAGTGTGGTTGCCTCTTGCCTCTATGCCTCTATGCAGGGAATGCCACAATCCAATTATAATTTGAGGGAAATTTGTGTTTGGCTAGTTTCTCAAGGTTTTGTCAAATGTGGTTAGGTGACATTATATACGTGGGGAAATTTTTGCAGAAATGCAATTTCTTTAGCCATCCTCCAAACTGTAATGTATAGAACAATAATCAACAACAAACATAATATAACAGCAATTAGTAAGATCACGATAAGGTGCAACACCAGGTTTAGTGTTCCAGTAGTCATCGGAGACCATCCAAAAAGGACTTCCCACCATCGGTGTTCTCCATCTCCTTTGACTTTTTTTAGCACTCAATGTATTTCCTCAACATCTTGGTGGACTGCGATAAGAGTCTTGTCTGGGCTTTCGCACTTGTTGTAGGAGGTTGATTAAGTCAGGGCGGTGAGAGTTGTTTGATTATAGTTAGATTCATCCTGATAGGTGTGGGTTGTAGCCCGTGATATAGCATATAATCAAAAGACAAATCATCGCGAGTTGTTAATGGCACAGAAAAATTAAAATCTCTGTCCTGGTTTGGGATAGAGCAGAGAGAACTGTCTGTTCAGTGAGAGAGGCTCTTGCTCTTACTTGTTGCTGTGGCAACCAGGGTCAGCTGACTTGGTTGTTTACCCTGTGGAAGGGTTACACCTCTGGACAGGTCAGGTGACCCAAACTGACCAATAGGGTATTCCATCCCATCTGCCATGCTCAGTATAAAAGCTGAGGGATGAACAGTATCATGTTGGCTGTCCTTCAGTAGCTCTATTTCCTCAGTGATTGAAGTCTGAGGAGGACCTGTCAGCTCATCTCCCTTTTGATCCTGGTCAGTGTGTTCTAGTTCCCACTTGTCACTGAGTCCAGTCTGGAACCTTTCCAGTGCGTGACAGTGAATCTTCCTAGGAACTTGATCTGGTTTTGTGTATATTTATTTACATTATATCTATTTCATTATTTCCCTTTTTATTTTAGTATTAATACTTCATTAAAGTAGTTTAGTATTTTCTGAACTCATAAATCTCTTTATCTCTTTTCCTCTGTTCCTTAGAGCAAGAGGTGGGGGAGAATATCTGTTGTCTTGTTATTGGCCAACCTGGCCCAAACCATGACAGATTTATTGGTGCCTAACATGGGGTATGACCTTCCAGTTTGCTCAGGGAACGTCATTCCTAAGCAAAAAGTTCTGTTGTGCCTTTAGAGAGCATTGTTTGAAGTTAATAGATACAATGCTCCTGAAATTGCTGAATATGTTGCATGGCTTACTTGCTCTTTGTATTTCTATGCAGTGGTTTAAATGTGCTATTTTGGTATGGCTTGGCATTCAGATGTATAATATGATTACTTGGGTAATAGCTGTATCTGCATATTTTGGGCATCATGTGATGGGTTCTACTACTAATTACCCTTTTGGTTTCACCTGGGAAAGGTTTATTTTGCCCTTTAATGCTTATGTCAAGGAGCTAGGGGATGGAAACCTTTTGGGCTGCTTAGAAAATGAACGTTACTTTCAAAAGGCTGTGATTTTGTTGCTGTTTCTCCTGAATATGTTGCAGGGGTGATTTTGTGTTAAAAATTGGTGCAGGAGTGGGTATTGTGTGACATGTGCTGCTGCTACTCATATCCCACAGGCCAATTCACAGCCAGCACAGACACAAACCACTCTCCAAGCTACTCCCCACCTGTACTAGCTATGCCTCTGCCCCTGACTGTACAAGGGGAAGCTGCAGCATCAGCCCCACCAGCACCAGTTGCTCCAGCATCTACAACAAGAACTGCTGCTACACAAACTCCAACAGAATTGGTACAAGTTGCCCCAGTGACCAGGAAGCAGAAAACAAGATCAACTGGTTGCCCTGCCCCTTATGACAAAGACCAGCAGAAGCCAGGTAGCATGGGAGAGAGTTCTTCTGATGAAGATTCAGGAGAGGGTCCTTCTCAGGCAGCGTCAATGCAGGAGGATGACTCAGATGTAGAGATAATAGTTAAATACTCTCTATGAAGGATTTGTGAAATAGAAGGAAGGACTTCAGTCATCAAGAAGGGGAGACACTTATCTCCTGGTTGCTCTGATGCTGGGACAATGGAGCTGATTCCATAGACTTAGATGGTAGAGAAGCCTAGGCAGTTGGGCAACCTGGCCAGAGATAGAGGTATTGATAAAGTGATTGGGAAGAAGACAAACACTTTCAGTCTCTGGAGGCGACTGCTATCAGCTGTGAAGGGCAGGTATCCCTTTAAGGATGATATCAAATGCTGTCCAACTAAGTGGACCAGCATGAAAAAGGGTATCAAATACATGAGGGAACTGGCTGTGTGAGAGGTGATTTATGGTGACTGGCAAGTGATTATAGACCCTGATGAAATGCCATGCAAATGATCTTTGCTAAGAAAGTTTGTGCAGAGTGCACCATGGATGTATTCCCACACATTGTCAACAGTGGTCTGGGGAGCATCCGATGCTGATGCACCAACTGTAAATGAAGTGGCTAACAGGGTATGCCAGTATGAAGACAGTCTCTCTTTTCCCCTCACTGTGGCAGCTGTAGAAAAAATGACTGGGAAAAGGGAGGAAATGACTGAGGCAATAGCTAAGAAAAGTGATAAACTGCTTGGAAAAACTGTTTGAAAAACTGTCTGGGAAGGGGAAAGAATCCCACTCTTCCCCTGAAGGGACCCATGTCTCAGTCATTAAGAAAAAACACCCTCCTACAAAACCAATTCAAGAGAAACAGGACCTGCTCCAAGATTTCCTGCAGCTTTGCCTCTGCAACTATGGAGAGGACATGAGTAAGTGGGATAAAAAAACCTACCCCAGTTCTACAAGCACAGGTGCTTGAGTTGCAAGGCAAAGCAGATGGAAGAAAGAATTTCTGCAGGAGGGTGGCTGCTCCAGTCCATGGTAAGCAGTTGTCTGGGTAGGAGCTCATCTTCTAATTGTAGATGTTGCTCTCTATATTAGAGGGCCCCTGCCTCCAGCCAGGAGGAGGATAGGGACAGCTGAGTTTATTGGACTGTGTGGATTCCATGGCCTGGCACATTAGAGCCACAGAAGTATAAAGCCCTGGTGGACACTGGTGCACAGTGTACCCTATTGCCATCGAATCATAAAGGGACAGAATCTGTGACTATTTCTGGTATGACAAGGGAATCTCAAGAACTGACTGTTTCGGAGGCCAAAGTGAGCCTGAATGGGAATAAATGGGAGAAGCACCCCATTGTGACTGGCCCCCATGCTCCATGCATCCTTGGCATAGACTACCTCAAGAGAGGGTATTTCAAAGACCCAAAAGGGTATGGGTGGGCTTTTGGTATAGCAGCTGTAGAGAATGAGGACATTACACAGCTGTCTGCCTTACCTGGCCTTTCAGATGACCCTTCTGTGATGGGACTGCTGAGGGTTAAAGAACAGCAGGTGCCAATTGCTACTGCCACAGTGCATCAATGACAGTATCACACTAAGTGAGACTCCCTGATTCCCATCCAGAACCTGATTCGTTGGCTAGAGAGACAAGGAGTGATCAGAAAGACTCCCTCACCCTTTAACAGCCCTATATGGCCAGTGTGAAAGTCTGATGGAGGCTGCAGATTAACAGTAGACTCTGGTGGCCTGAATGAAGTCACACCACCACTGAGTGCTGCTGTGCCAGACATGCTAGAACTGCAGCATGAACTGGAGTCCAAGGCAGCCCAGTGGTATGCTACCATTGACATGGCTAATGCCTTTTTCTCTATTCCTTTAGCAGCAGAGTGCAGGCCACAGTTTGCTTTCACCTGGAGAGGCATCCAGTACACCTGGAATTGACTGCCCCAGGGGTGGAAACACAGCCCCACTCTTTGCCATGGGCTGATCCAGACTGCCCTGGAGAAGGGTGGAGCTCCAGAACACCTGCAGTACATTGATGCCACCATTGTGTGGGGTAATACAGCAGAAGGAGTTTTCAAGAAAGGTAAGAGAATAATCAAGATTCTTCTGAAAGCAGGTTTTGCTGTAAAAAGAGGTAAGGTCAAGGGACCTGCATGAGACATCCAGTTCTTAAGAATTAAATGGCAAGATGGGCATCACCAGATCCCAATGGATGTGATTAATAAAATAACATCTATGTCCCCACCTACTAACAAGAAGGAAACACAAGCGTGTTTAGGTGTTGTGGGTTTCTGGAGACTGCATATTCCAGGTGATAGTCAGATTGTGAGACCTCTTTATGAAGTGACTTGAAAGAAAAATGAGTTTTCGTGGGGTCCTGAGCAATGACAGGCCTTTGAGCAAATTAAGAGATTGTGCATGCAGTAGCCCTTGGATCAGTCCGAACAAGATGGGACATTGTGTGACCCGATGCAGGAACAACCACAAAACCATGGATGAAAGGTAAAGAACAAGTTTAATCTTGATACCTCATGGATTGGGGAATCTCCGAAGCAGCACCCAGGCAGAGGTGTTGAAGCAGGGGATGCAGACACTGGAATGAGAGTCCTTGCTAGTGAGAGCATGCATACTCCCTGTTCTTGCTGGTATTTCAAGGGTTCAGGCAGGCATGGTTTTCCCACTGTGCTTTGATCTTAAATCACAGGGCAGGATTCTCAAGCGGCTAGATGAGGTGTACCCGAGTCCATCGAAGACTTATGTTATCTAAGTGCAAGTGTTTTACTTGCAAGCGCATAAGACTGAACAACAATTAGTGTGGTATATGTGTTTCCCAGCACCCCACGTGCGAGTCACTTGAGCATGTTTACAGTCATCCTTGCTGATCTTCCATTACTTTTCCACGTTCTACCCCCTTGCTCAAGAGACTACTTCTGCTGGGGCTGACAAAGCTGGAGATGTTCGTTTAGGCTTGCAGGGTGTAACAGAGTAATTTACAGAGGCATGCAATAAACATATATATAGAAAAAGGAATAAACATAACTCTACAATAGTGCTTTGAATCAGGTGTCCCATTCCTCTTGTCAGGAAATTAAACCGCTCAGCCAGCCAGGCACCACCAGTAGGTTGTTTCGTTTGGTGTGTTAAGTCCCAGTGAATGCTGAATGTCGTGTTCCACGCTGGCTGTTTCATCATTTATGTTGAAGCAACACATTCCTTCAAAGTTAAAGCCGCATTTCTGGTGTTGAGGGAGGAAATAGTCCACCATCAGTTGATATTGTAATATTCATTGGCATACAGCCGTTACCTACTCAGAAAAGATAGCATGAAAGACATTTATATGAAAATCACTTAGCATAGTATACTTCTATAATACAGCTGCTGGGGTTGATGCACCACTGAAAACAAGTTATCTAAAGATCTGCAGCTGTTAATCTTCCCTTAATATGAAAGGCAGATGAGTTGGTTACAGTAGAGGCTAACAGAATCGAAGTATTTACCTGTTGATTTTTGTGGAGATGTATCCAGGGTGTGTGCTTGTAGTACTAGACTACAAAGCACAATGAGCCAACCTGTGATAGGGGAGGAAAACAGCAGTGACATCTCCTTCCAGTGATAAAGAAGCATTGCTCCAGCTCCAGCTATTATTACTCCATATTTGATAACCTGATGTGGGGTAACTGCCCAAACAGATTGGAGAGCTATGGCTTCTGCTTTTTCAGATTGAACTTCAATTTGATGTTGGGTTTGCGACACCAGTAACACCGTTCCAGTGCTATCTCCTCTAGATATGGCACAGGTATTTGTCGAGGTCACCCGAAATACAAGAACTCGAGAATCTGATATTAACAAAGGATGTAAAGTAAGAGAAGTTGGCTTATGATATATAGGGGAACCTTGTAATGCCTTGGACCAAAATCCTACAGGTTCTTTCTGATTTTTCATCCCAGTCATCTGCCACAATCCTGAGACTGTATCATCTGGAATTGTTACTTCTCATTCAAAAGGATATCCTTGCTTAGGAGTGTATAATTGTGCATGCTCAGTCAAAGCATTTTTGCAGTCACCAAAGGCTTCTTGTTGCTGCTTGGTCCCCTGCCAGACAGCTTTCTTCCTAGTTAATTTCTGCAGAAGGCACATGTAAGAAAGGCAGGTATTGTTTTTGCAGAGGAGAAAAGCCATTTCCATCAGAGGTGACATGATAAGGGAATGATTAAGACAAAGAGGCTCCAGCAGAGGCTTGTAGAACATCTCTTATCCCACAGACAAAAGGACAAACTGATTCCTACTGGATTAGTGTCTAGAAGGGGAGTCAAACATTTAACCAGGGCTAATGACATGGAGCAATTTTTTTACCAAAAGGGAAAGAAATAAACTAGACAGATAATCCCTTTAGGTGTAGCATAAGGAGAAGGAAACAGAGGCAGGACATGCGGGAAGGATTTTAGGCGCCTCGGACAGACTGTGAACCCTGGAGTACCTAACCAATGGGAAACAGGGGAGGGAAAAATTCGGCCGGGATTAGGGAATAAAAAGGTGTGTTTCAAGAACTGGAAGTGTGCCTACTTGCTAGGTCACCCGCTCTTGCAAGAAGGTGAATAAAAATGTGCTTCACAGAGGATTCTGCCTGAGCCTATTTCATTCGGACCGGAACTTGTTTCTCACAATTTGGGGGCTCGTCCGGGAGAAGAAGTCATCTTCTTGGGAGTCTCTGTCACTGAAGGACGGGAAGACACGTCCCATTGATTTCAACGGTCTCGTGGATCGTCGGCAGGGATTCCGGGAGGAATCGACTAAGATCTCGAGACCCAGTTGGACGGCAGACTCTGTGAACCCCAGGGGGAAAAGGGATAGGTGCAGTAGGCACAGAGAGTACGACCAGGCAACTCTGTGCACGGACCAAGGTAAGAAAAATCGGACTGTTAAAGTATTGCCTTGGTGGTCGGGGACATTCTAAGAGACTTGTGTGTGAGTGACTGAGACGTACTGCGGTACGAAGCGAGTGTGGAGTCCGGATCCGTGGTTCTGTAGTCCCGCGAGGGGCGCAGCCAGAGAAGGACAAAGCGAAAGGAAGGGGTGTAAGAAAAGTCTCTGTTCAGAATGGGAAATAAGGATTCTGGGCCTAGGGATGAAAAAGGGGATAATAAGAAAGACCCCGGGAACATTCCCCCAGACAGTCCTTTAGGGAGAATGTTGAGGTTTTGGAATGATTCTTCTTGTACAAGGGATAAAGATAAAAAGAAAATGATTTGTTTTGTTCGGACCGCATCCTGGAGGGGCCGGGGGTGGCCGGGGGGCAGGCCCATGGACATCCTGGGAAGGGTCCCAGGAGTGTCCTAGGGGGCTCTGTGTCTGTCTTAGAGGATCCTGGGGGGGATCCTGGGGACATCCCTGGGGGTCCCATGTCCGTCATGAGAGATTTTCGGGGTGTCCCGGGGGGACATGTTTGCATTTGCATTTGAATTTGTTTGGACCAAAGAACCCATAAGACCTCCTAGTGTATTTTGGCCCAAATTTGGATCTGATGAAGACTGGGTCTGTCAGACTTTAAACATGTATGTGAATAATAAGGAATGATAAGGAAGTAGAAGAAGGTGAATATGTTTTTTGCTGGGTCAAGATGAATAGATTCAGGATTCGGGGACGCCCAAATCCATTTTATATGTTCCCGGCTCAGACTGTCAGTGATGTTTCAATCGACAAAGAAATTGAATCCCCAAAGTGGGACCCCTTAGACTGTTACCTGGGGGCGAGAAAGAGGGGTGAATAACAGGGGACGAGGACTGTCCCGACCACTCCTACCAGCAGCTCAAGGTTCACTGGTAGGGTGTTATCATTGTGGGATTTACAGAATCCCCTAATTTGTTTGGCAAGAGTTAGAACAAGTGCTTGAACAATTCAGCCCTCCATTGGGAGTAGCCCTGCTTCAGTATGTGGATGATTATTGGTATCTGGGGAGGAAGAAGAAGGCAGGGTAAAAGAAGCCACGAATGAGTTATTGAACTTTTTGGGACAGCAAGGTTTGAGGGTCTCAAAAAAAAAAAAATAATATTGCAATATGTGGAGACAGAAGTGCTTGGGACATCTAGTCAGTGAAGGGAGTCGAAAAATAAATCCTATAAATCCTGAGAGGGTCAAAGGAATAGTAGATGTACCTCTGCCAAAGACCAAGAGGGAACTGAGAAAATTTTGGGGGCTGACTGGGTACTGTAGACTGTGGATAGAGGGGTATGCTCAGAAGACTAAAGGACTATATTCCAAACTGTTAGCTGAAGAACCAAATGTATTGGTTTGGCCAGAAGAAGAGGAGGATTTAGTGGAAGATTTAAAACAGAGCCTAATCAGAGCTCCAGTTTTAGCCTTATCTTCTTTGGAGAAACCTTTTCAACTATTTGTAACTGTAGACAAAGGGGCTGCGTTAGGAACTCAAGAGTGGGGGGGATAAGCGGCAGCCAGTGGCCTATTTATCTAAACTCTTAGATCTGGCCCAAAGATGGTTGAGTGGTGAAAACAAGTACCTGTGCCCAGAAATTTGGAGGGTCGCAGAGAGATATCACGAGGCTACACCTTGTGACCGATGGAGTGAAGTGTGGTGGACCACCCAAATTGGAGGGTGGACCGTTGATGACAAGTGGATCAAGTCGTCTTATTATCACCCTCTCAAAAAGAAAATACATTTTTACAAAGGATCACCTTCCCCAGAGTGTGGCCTTTTAGAATGTAATCCTCTGTTGATAACTATAACCCAGGGGGATGATACGGCTAACCTAATGTATGGAATAGGAGCAGATGTGTCTGGAAGAGATCCAAGGGGAAGATTTAGAATAGCTGTACAGGAAAACAGCAGTTAAGCAGAAGGGACAACTATAACTACTAAACTCCCAGTAATACAACAGTGGGAACCACTGAATGATCCAGCTTTGGTAACAGTTACTGAGATTAAAGATCTTAGACAAACATTTGGGATTGAGACAGGGTACGGTGAGACAAATGCTTGGGTAGAATGGGTAAAATATATTGTTAATAGTCTGAACCAAAGCAATTGCTCTGCTTGTGCTTCAGGAAGGCCCACAGCACAGATCGTCCCTTTTCCCTTAGGGTGGACGAAAGATTCCGTAGGGATGTGGTGTATGATAGCATTATACCAAGAAAGGACCGCCTGGGGAAATGAGACCTGGCATTCACTTTCCTTACTGTTTCCTGCCTTGGAGTCTAGAGATGTTAAAGTGCCACCAGCATTTTCCACAGCAATTGGTAACCATCCAGCGTGCCTCTCACGGCAGGGTGTGAAGGCTGCCAGACCTGTGGGGGGATTTACCCTGTGCACTGAAACTCTGAATGTGACCAAGGATGTGAAAGGAAACTACTCAGCGATACGAGTGCCTCGGGCAGATCTCTGGTGGTATTGTGGAGGGAAGACCTTGTGATCTGTGTTGCCGGCTAACTGGAAAGGTCCATGTGGAATAGTACAATTGGCAATACCATTCACCCTAGCATTTGACAAAGGAACAGGAACCCTGATCTCAGGCAATAGAGTAAACAGAAGTGTGGGTGTATCCTTTGATGAACGGATATATAGAGATCCCATTGGAGTCCCTAGAGGAGTCCCAGATGAACACAAAGCAAGGAATCAGATAGGAGCAGGATTCGAATCTGTCCTTTTCTGGTAGGTAACTATAAACAAAAATGTAGATTGGATAAATTATATTTACTGTAACCAACAGAGGTTTATTAATTGTACCAGAGATGCATTGAAAGGAATAGCTGAACAATTGGATGCAACCAGATGAATGGCATGGGAAAACAGGATCGCCCTGGACATGATCTTAGCAGAGAAGGGAAGTGTGTGTGTAACATTAGGGAATCGGTGCTGTACCTTCATCCCCAACAATACAGCTCCAGATGGTACTATAACTAAAGCCCTTCAGGGGCTCACCACTCTAGCTGATGAGTTAGCTGAGAACTCCGGAATAGACACCTCACTGACAGGTTGGCTGGATTCCTGGTTTGGGAAATGGAAAGGTAGGGTGGTATCAATACTGACTTCTCTTATAATGGTAGCGGGAATGTTAGTGGCTGTAGGATGCTGTATCATTCCCTGTGTGCGAGGATTAGTTCAGTGATTAATTGAAACTGCCCTAACGAAACGAATGGAAGTAGACACACCCCCCCCCCCCATACCCTGGGAAAATGCTTCATCTAGAAGAAAATAAAAACTCTCAAGAAGAAGAGGAATGTAACATCCTGCTGTCATCTCTAGAGGCCTCATATGGAACCATGCCCTAGAAATGCAAAAGACAATAAGATTATGAAAAAGGAAAGGGGGAAGTTGTAAGAAAGGGAGGTATTGCTTTTGCAGAGGAGAAAAGCCGTTTCCATCAGAGGTGACACGATAAGGGAATGACTAAGACAAAGAGGCTCCAGCAGAGGCTTGTAGAACATCTCTTATCACACAGACAAAAGGACAAACTGATTCCTACTGGATTAGTGTCTAGAAGGGGAGTCAAACATTTAACCAGGGCTAATGACATGGAGCAATTCTTTTACCAAAAAGGAAGGAAATAAACTAGACAGATAATCCCTTTAGGTGTAGCATCAGGAGAAGTAAACAGAGGCAGGACATGCGGGAAGAATTTTAGGCAGGCGCCTCGGACAGACTGTGAACCCTGGAGTACCTAACCAATGGGAAACAGGGGAGGGAAAAATTTGGCCGGGATTAGGGAATAAAAAGGTGTGTTTCAAGAACTGGAAGTGTGCCTACTTGCTAGGTCACCTGCTCTTGCAAGAAGGTGAATAAAAATGTGCTTCACAGAGGATTCTGCCTGAGCCTATTTCATTTGGACCGGAACTTATTTCTCACATGCATTAATATCACTAAATGTGGGATAAAAGTCCTCCAGTACCCAAAAAGTCCCAAAAAGATCTGTAACTGTTTTACGGTGATTGGTAAAAGAAATCGCTGGACTGTTTGCTGTACCTGATTTGATATTTCTCTAATCCGTCCATGCCAAACTCTTCCCCAAAATCGTACAGTAGCACTAGGGCCCTGTATTTTCTTTGGATTAATTGCCCACCCTCGGTCCTGCAAATGCACTTTCAGCAATTCAGCAGCTGCTTCACTTTCTTGTTGTGACTCTGCCATAATCAAGAGATCATCAGTATAATGGTAAACAGTAACAGTACCCGACCATAGTGCAACATCAGCTGCTATCATTAGGTGGCAAATGGAGGGACTGTGTTTGTATCCCTGAGGCAATACTTGTAAAGTATATTGCTTTTGTTCCCGGGTCATGTCTTGCATTGAGGTGTCAGGCAGGGCAGGGGGTGGGCGCGGAGTTGGTGGTGGGGCTGGGGGCGGTCGGCTTTTTTGCATAAATGCTAACTTTTGCCACCGGGGAAACATTTCTGATGTTGTGATCCCACCTATTTCCAATCGTGGGATAACAGCTTGTACAAAATCATTCTGCTTTTGTTTTCTGGTCATCCGTGCTGTACCTCCTTTCTGTTTTGTCGGCTTTCCTTTATTCACCACGCACACAGAGGGTCCTGAAATCACAGACTGAGTTTCCCTCAAGGTATTTCCTAGGGCACCTACATTACTGTAACAGGTTCTTTTTTCAAGATTCCAACGTACAAATCAGAGCTCACACAAAGGAAAAAAAGTTAACTCAGCTTTATTGTGAAAACTTGCTTACAGTGAAAATAGTTACTCAGCTTTATTGTGAAGTCTTGCTAAGCGGTTCCCAAATGTCCCAAAAGTGACTTAAGGGAGACTTACCATCCCCTAGATCGTAGTAGCGCTGCCGAGCATCAGGATAAGGAGGAGACACATTGGAACGGCAGAGGGAGGTAGGCACAGCACCTTCAGGGCATCCCCTGTATCTCCAAAGTGCGCTCATGTCTCTCTCCCACTCTGCCCTGAGACAGCCCATTTATATCCTGCACCGAATTGAGTGGAAAAGTACAGGCTAGAGTCGCTGCACACGTGGCCAGTGCATGCAGTGAGCCTCACCAGACTCATGATCCAGCTTTGCTAACAGCGGCTGTCTGATACCTGACTCCATTGTTGTAATCCCTTCTTGTTATCTTCTTCTTTGAAGGTCAGGTTCTCATGGGTATGCACGTAGTTTTTGCAGCAACAGTACTGAGTCCCTTTTTCCCAACACGTATACTGGGTTTGGTTCAACTAGTAATTTTCTGTTGTGTCTCACTCAGACCACCCTCTATTATCCCTTACACAATTGTCTATAGCATTTGTTACTGCTGGTATAATCAAGGGATTTAGTGAGGCAGGCGCTCCTCTCAAAAACTGCATTTTGATACTTCTCGTCACTGCTACAGTGTCCGGATTGTGTCTTGTAACCAACACATGAGCCATCCCCATCTACTGCACCAAATTAATACCTTTCTCGGTTGCACACCAGTTTCTGAGGGATGACACTAATTCAACAGGTTCTGTATATGCTGTTAAAACTGCTGCACGCAGCCCCTGATACAACACAGGTGCAATAATATAATGTCTTGCCTGTCAGGACCTCTGACATTTTGCAGCTGAGCATATCCTGGTATCTGATCATGAATGGGGATAGGGCTTAATAAATCTTTTTCACCTACTGATAAATGAATAGCTGCAGCTCCGCTATCCCAAGCTCACAAAATCCATGCTAGTATGCCTTCCCCACTCTTTTGCTGATAACTCTCTAAAAATTCCCTTAACTCTTTCGGAGTGTCAGTACGCGTGATCTGCACTTCCCTGTCTGCTCGTTCCTGCTCCCCCCTCACTTGAATGAGGGGTCATGCTTCCACCACCTCCCTGCTTTTTAAGTCCGCATCAAATTCAAACTCAGTCTCAGAGCCAGAGGGTTCACTCCAAATATTTTCATCCCATTCCTCGGGATCCCATGACTGCTTTGTGGTGAGAGCACGAACTTGGGAAACTGAAAGCTTACTTTTCCCATATTTTTCCCTTTGTTTATTCACGCTGTGTGTTACCAGCTGGTCTATGTTATCTTGCAGCTCATAGCACTGCTCTTCTTGAACAGTAATTACTTCTTGCGTGATTACCTTTTCATCTTGTAAACTCCTGTATTCCTTTTCCAATTCTCTCACTTTTCTACGTAATGCAACAGCTTCACAGTCAAGAGCTCTAAGTCCGATAGCTAACGGGTGTTCCAATCTCCCAGCTAATTTGCAAGAAGAATCCAATGCCACTTTCCATGGCAACCCAGGCATAGCCATTTCAATTGTCTGGGGGGTAATCTCCACCCTGTCATCTATTTCAGGCCATGCTTCCAGCGGAGCCAATTTAGCCAGGAAAGTGGCCACGGGGGTTCAGTGCCCAGTACTGGGCCACCTTAGAATAGGGGGAGTCACCATGGTGGCCGCCCCAGTTCCCAACTTTTCTATCAGTCATGACATGGGTGTTCCTGGACCTGCCAATTGTGTGAGCTGAGGCAGGGCGCAGGAACAACCGCAAAACCACATATGAAAGGCAAAGAACAAATTTAATCTTGATACCTTGCGGATCGGGGAATCTCCGAAGCAGCACCCAGGCAGAGGCATGCAAGCAGGGGGCACAGGCACCGCGAAGCAAAAGAGAGTCTCCTTGCTAGCGAGAAAGTGAGAGCATGCAGTCTCCTTGTTCTTGCTGGTATTTCAAGGGTTCAAGCAGGCCTAGTTTTCCCACTGTGCTTTGATCTTCTTCAACAACAGGCCGGGATTCTCAAGCAGCTAGATAAGGTGTCCCTGAGTCCATCACAGACTTCTGTTATCTAAGTGCAGATGTTCTACTTGCAAGCACATAAGACTGAACAACAATTAGTGCGATATATGTGTTTCCCAGCACCCCAGGTGCAAGTCCCTTGAGCGTGTTTACAATCCTCCTTGACGATCTTCCGTTGCTTTCCCACAGGCACTAAAAATGTGCTCTACACTGCAGCCAGGGACAATGGCCCTACCTGGAGCCTCTGGCAGAAAGCACCAGGGGAGACCTGAGGTCGACCCCTAGGATTCTGTAGTTGAGGATACAAAGGTTCCGAGGCCAGCTATACCCCAACTGAGAAAGAAATCTTGGCAGCATATGAAGGAGTCAGAGCTGCTTCAGAGGTAATTGGTACTGAAGCACAGCTCCTGGCACCCGAATTACCAGTCCTGGGCTGGATGTTCAAGGGTAAAGTTCCTTCTACTCATTGTGCCAGTGATACCACCTGGAGTAAGTGGGTTGCCTTAACCACACAGAGAGTTCGAATAGGAAACCCCAATTGTCCAGGAATCATAGCAGTGATCGCAAACTGGCCCAAAGGCAAAGACTTCACGATGCCACCTGAGGAGGTGGTGACTCGTGCTGAGGGGGCCCCACCATGTAATGAACTCTCAGATAATGAGAAACAATATGCCTTGTTCACTGATGGATGTTGTCGTATTGTAGGAAAGCATCGAAGGTGGAAAGCTGCTGTGTGGAGTCCTACATGAGTTCCAGCAGCCACTGAAGGCTAAGGAAAATCGAGTCAATTGGCAGAGGAGAAAGCCATCCATCTGGCCTTAGACATTGCTGAATGAGAAAAGTGGCCAATACTCTATCTCTATACTGACTCATGTGAGGAGAAATAACTGGACTCCAGATGATCCACTGTGAATCAACAGAAGCCGTTTATTAAGCACAGATCATCATCTTTTATATCCTGTGTTGTAGCCGTACACGCCACTCGCTTATTTCTGATTAGCTAGTTACACTGTCCACGCGCTGTCCATGCAGTTCATTCACACATCAGATTGGTTACAAGAATTCACATAGTAAATTGCTTAGTCATTAGCACAACATGTTTTCTGCCTTCTCAGTTCCCGTTTTTCCCGTGTACTAATTCCATCTTCTACCACCTGTTTTGCCCTTAATCTAATCTCTCACAGTAGGGAGGCTGGCTCACATGACCATTTTCTCTCAGATACATTCCTACACTCATGTATGGTGATAAATGCTCTGTGGGGATGGTTAAAGCAGTGGAAGCAGAGCAACTGGAAGCGCAAAGGTAAACCCATCTGATCTGCTGAATTATGTCAAGATATTGCTGACTGGCTAGGGAAACTAGTCATGAAAGTACGCCATGTAGATGCCCACATACCCATGAGTCGGGCCACTGAGGCACATCAAAACAATCAGCAAGTGGACCAGGCTGCTAAGATTTTCCAGACAGATTTGGACTGGGAACATAGAGGTGAACTGTTTTTAGCTCGGTGGGCCCATGACACCTCAGGTCATCAAGGAAGGGATGCAACATATAAATGGGCCTGCGACCGAGGGGTGGATTTAACCATGAATGCTATTGTGCAGGTTATCCACGATTGTGAAACATGCGCTGAAATCAAGCGAGTACTCCAGGTGGGGTCTCACCAGAGCAGAGTAGAGGGGCAGAATCATCTCCCTTGACCTGCTGGCCATGCTTTTGATGCAGCCCAGGATGCGGTTGGCTTTCTGGGCTGCAAGTGTGCATTGCCTGCTCATGTTGAGTTTCTCATCCACCAACACCCCCAAGTCCTTCTCCTCAGGGCTGCTCTCAAGCCATTCTCCACTCAGCCTGTATTTGTGTGTGGCAGATCTATGAGCAGAGGCCTGCGTACGGCCAAGGACACAGTGAGCAGAGCACACAGAAACAGGAACGCAGATGTTGATACGGATGGAATGAAGAGGAACTGGCTCAATATAAACATGGAACAAGAAAACAGCTTCGCGTGCTTATCTTGGTGGGAACTGAACAAGGTGACTGGGTTAGTGATCTGAAATATGTGTTTACTTGCCTAGCAGGTGCATGGAAAGTTTTAGAGCTCGGGTATAAAAGCCGAGGCTTGAGAAGCAATAAACGATTTCGTGCTTATCACAGCCGGAGTCCATGCCTTCATACACCACAAATGGTGCCTGAATCGGGTTTAAAAGAACAAGGATTAAAAGGAACAGAGATATGAAGTACTAATTATCCGGTGGTGTACCCGTGGCTAGACGGAGGAATTCATACCGAGAGCTCTCTAACAATTACTTTCATCACCGTTCGCTGGATGAAAAAGGTGAGCAGCCATGGTAGATATTAAAAATGGGACAGCTACTCAAGAACAGAAATTGCAACTTGAAATTCTGCAGCCCATTTTAACAGAACAGGGCTTTAAAGTGGCCCCTGTCAAACTAGTGACTTTGCTTGTATGGATATGTGATTATTGCTCATGGTTCCCTGAAGGGGGGTCCTATGATTTAGCTCACTGGCAAAAAGCGGGGGAGGAATTGCAAACATGGGAGACGTTGCAGTTGTCCTTGCCAGAAGGTATAATACTTACTTGGCAAGCTGTATACACTGCCATACGAACACTGCATCCTGCAGAGCAAGCCCTGCAAGGGGTTGCTGGAGGGGCACCAAAAGCTCCCCCAGAGGAACCTCAGTCTGTTGACGTAATACTCCCAGTTGCAGACCCTCAGCCTGAATCTGCTGAAATTCCCAATCCTGCAGAACATTACCAAAAGCAGAATTCGGGAGGTGAAGAGCCAGAAGATCCCTTTGATCCTGGTCCAATAAATCCAGAGACCGAACCTGATTTATATCCACCTTTAACCCCAATTAAAGCTATGGCTGCATCTGCTCCAGCTGCGGAGATTTTACAGCAACAGCGACGAAAGTCGTTATCGTGCTCCTCCGTTCTTAACCCTCCTCCATTTGCACCAGGTACTGCATCTGTTCCTCCTTCTCAACCGCTTATACGTGCGCAGCCGGAATCGGGGTATTGCGGTGTATTGTCAGAATGTCAGCAGAGAAGGACAGAGCCGGAGCTGCTTCACTCCCACCGCTGCCCGCCTCACCCCCTCCCCTCCCCAGTCGTCTCCCTGAGATAGAAGTGCTGGTTTTGTATGTCTGCTGTGTAAGTGTGTGTGGGCACCAGCTTATACCTGCTGATCAGCATGTGTGCTACCGTTTGCTTTTTGTTGTGTGCAGTGTCGTTAGGTGACTCCCCTTGAGCAGGTGTTCTGCCTGGTGTGGTACTGTTCTCGTACACGACTAGGACTGACACTCCATCAATGGAAGAAGTTTGTATATACACAATGTTTAGACGTAAGGTGAGCGCACCCCAGGTAGATACACCAGGATGGGCTGTAGAATCGATGGAAGTCCTGAAATATTGGGGGAGTTTTCACCAGTCGACACGCTTACGCTCTCGGGAACGGCTTGCCCATGCAGGGCGTATGGCTGGTTGTTTGTTTGCCTATAAGATCATGGTTGATTGGGAAAAGGAGTTGAGCCAAAATCTATAGGATGCTCTGTAGGAAAATGAGAAACTTAAGGGTGAGCTGTTGTTGCAAAGGCAGACTTTTATGTCAGTCGTAAGTGATGGGGAAAAAAAAAGAGAGAGAAAAAAAAGAAAAAAAAGAAAAAAAAAGAAAGAAAAAAGAAAAAAACAAAACAAAAAAACCCAAACAGGAACAATTAGATGGGAAATGTGCCACGTTAGCACAAAAGTATGCCATATGCGCTACGAGAAAGCATCAGAAAAAGAGAAATAGGACACCTGATTCAAAGCAGTACCATAGAGATATGTTTTTGGTTTTTTCCTATATGTGTCTATGTTATTGCATGCCTTAGTAGATTGCTCTGTGTTATACCCTGCGAGACTAAAATGAACCCCAGCAGAAGCGGTCTCTTGAGCAAGGGGGTGGAATATGGGAAAGCAACGGAAAATCGGCGAGGAGGACTGTAAATACACTCAAGGGACTCGCACCTGGGTGCTGGAAAACACATATATCACACCAATTGTTATTCAGTCTCGGGTGCTGGCAAGAAAAACATTTGGATGACATAAGCCTGTAATGGACTCACAGACACCTTATCCAGCTGCTTGAGAATCTTGGCCTGTTGTGGAAGAAGATCAAAGCACAGTGAGAAAACTATACCAGCAAGAACAGGGAGTCCGCATGTGCTCTTGCTAACAAGGACTCTTTTGCTGCCAAGGATTCGTGATAACAAGGACTCTCTTGCTGCCAAGGATAAGTTTAACAATGCTACTAGTACCGCTATGTCTGAGTTATTGCTAGATGTAGATAGTATTCGATATGCGATGTTGCAAAACAGAACTGCTACTGATTTTTTGCTTTCAGCTCACAGACATGGTTGTCAAGATTTTAAAGGACTGTATTGTATGAATCTAAGTGACCACTCCAAATCCATCCATGCCCAGCTGCAGGAACTGCACCGACCGAACCAGCAACTTGTGGAGACCACTGGGTGAAATCTCTTTGCTGGATGGACTTGGGGGTGGGGTTGGTTGAAGCAAATTATACTCATTGCCTGTGTGGAAGGAATTTGTCTGTTATGTTTAGTATGCTGTTTGCTGTGTTTAATAAGCATTATATGATCAGTTGTAGATGCCGCTTTGCATTGTACCCTTGTACGAGTTGTAGAATATCATCGTGTCCCAACTATGGACCATGGGGAGGCATGTGTAAGGGATGATAGAGGATGGTCTGAGTGAGACACAACAGAAAATTACTAGTTGAACCAAACCCAGTATACGTGTTGGGAAAAAGGGACTCAGTACTGTTGCTGCAAAAACTATGTGTGTATCCATGAGAACCTGACCTTCAAAGAAGAAGATAACAAGAAGGGATTACAACAATGGAGTCAGGTATCAGACAGCCGCTGTTAGCAAAGCTGGATCATGAGTCTGGTGAGGCTCACTGCATGCACTGGCCACGCGTGCAGCGACTCTAGCCTGTACTTTTCCACTCAATCCAGTGCAGGATATAAAGGGGCTGTCTCAGGGCAGAGAGGGGGAGAGAGACATGAGCGCACTTTGGAGATACAGGGGATGCCCTGAAGCTGTGTCTGCCCCCTCCCCCCCAAGAAGTTCCACGTTCATTAACCCCAACAGCTCAGAAGGCATTACAACACATTGCAGATAAGATATAGTCTACTACTGCTGCAAGACGCATTGAACACCTTCCTACAAGAATTTCAACCTTACGCCCTGATAGGACAGTGGGATGATACACTCGCAAAGAGCCTGACTGCATTAGAGTGGGTATTTTTCCCACATACCTTTTCAAAACCAGTAACTATGATGACTGAAATGTTACTGCGATTGTTTTCCCATGGTTGTTTGTGCTGTCACCAGCTTTCTGGAATGGATCCAAGCCACACACACGTCCCCGTCAAAAAGGATGACCTTGACCCTTGGTTATCACAAAGTCTTAACCTACAAATTGCCTTAGTACATTATATTGGGCAAATATTCTTTCCCCTGGCACAGATTATTCCAGTCACTTTCACAAATTCCTTTACAGCCGCGCACCCTGCTAGCGCCAAAGCCTCTTGATGGCACCCGTACAGTGTTTGTAGATGGTTCAGGGACACAGTAAAGGCTTTTGACTTATTTCAACAGGAACCGTTAAATGTAGTGGCAGATTCTCAATATGTTACTGGTATTGTTCAAAGACTTGAAGGAGCATTTATAAAACAAGTAGACAACCAATTGTTATTTAATCTTTTACTGCAATTAATGTTGCTTTTATGAAAAAGACAGTTTTCTTATTTTATTGTCCACATATGCTCTCATAGCTGTTTACTTGGTCCTTTAATTGAGGGAAACACAGTTGCAGATTATCATACTCTGTCTGTAACAACTCCGAACATTATGCAGCAAGCTAAAATGTTGCATGATTTTTTTCATCAAAATGGGAAGGCATTGAGGAAGCAATTTTCTTTAACACAACAACAAGCACATGATATTGTGTGAACTTGTGCCGATTGTCAGCAGCTGGCTCCTCTGCCATCATTTGCGGGGGTTAACCTGCGAGGGCTTACACCTGATGAACTTTTGCAATCCGATGTTATGCACATTATAGAATTTGGACGTTTGCGCTATGTACATGTTTCAGTTGATTTGTTTTCTCACTTTGTTGTAGCTACTGCTCATACAGGAGAGAAGGCTTGTGATGTTATTCGACATTGGTTGCAATGCATTGCAGTCATGGGAGTACCGAAAACTATAAAAACTGATAATGAACCAGCTTATGTGTCCGCTAAAGTACAGGCCTTTTTTACAGACATGGGGTATTAAACATGTCACCAGTATTCCTCATTCCCCAACTGGGCAAGCAATTGTGGAGTGTTTGCATCATACTTTAAAAACCATGCTTGCTAAACAAAAAAGGGGGAATCCCATAGGTATGACACCTCAAGAGTGATTGTATAAAGCAACTCATGTTTTAAATTTTCTAAACACGTCTTCTTTGTCATCCACAGCAGTAGAACGATATTTCATAAAAACTTTTGAATGGCCTGAACAACTGAAGGTGTATTATAAGCACCTTGAATCGGGGCGCATGGAAGGACCAGTCCCCCTGATAACATGGGGTCGAGGGTATGCTTGTGTGTCTTCATCCTCAGGTCCATACTGGGTTCCTGCAAAATTCGTTAAGCTGGCTCATCAGCCGAGCCCAGTACAGGAAAAGGAAGGCCTGGAACCAGTCGAGCCAATCAATGAGTAAAAGAAGGCATACCTAAGGATGGGTATTTTTATTAATCTTTCAGTTTTTAATGCTTATCTCTTTTCTGTCTCATGTAGATTCTTTGTATATTGGGCTACATACTGAGGGCTGGCGAATGGGATTTGTATTTGGAAACAGAAGTCTTCATAAGCTAACCATAGATAATACTGCAACAAATAGAAGTTGTGAGCAAGAAAATTCTGTAATGATTTGTACTTCTCATCTGTATGTTTGCTTCAGCTCAAAATGCAAGTGTACAAGAATGTAATCAATCTTATTGTGTAAATTTAACGTGAGTAGTGTATAAAACATGTATATCCACCCATGATGCAATAACCAATAATATTTCATATCTTTTTCTATTGCAACGACGAGCGGAAGTGTGGTTGCCCATCAACCTTACCAGAGAATGTGAAGGTTCTGGAGGGTTAGGATATTTTAGCAGAATTTTGCAAGAAGAAATAAACCAAGCACTCAGACGCTCTAAACGATTTTTAGGATAGCTGATTTTTGCAATAGTATCTGCAATTGTTATTTTAGCTTCAGCTTCTGTAGCCGTTGCTGTGTTTACTGAATCTGTCCAGACTGCTAAGGTTGTAGGAGAAACTTTATCTAATGTAACTGAATAATTAGATACGCAAGAACGTATAGATGAAGAAATATTAGCCAGATTACAAGCTTTAGAAGCAGCAGTAATATGGATAGGGGATCAGCAAAATGCATTAAAAACACATCTTTCTCTGTATCGTGATTGGGAGTACAACTCTTGAAGACTTTGTGTTACATCTCTCCCCTGGAATACATTGCTACATGGCTGGGAAATGGTTAAACACCATCTCCAAGGTGCTTTTGACATGTTGTTGCAACAAAATATTCGTCCTTTACATGATCAGCTAAAAGCTCAAATACTGAAGATTCAAGACTTAATGAACCACAATGTATTTGAAATATTACAAAAGGATTTCTCGTGGGTAAATCCAAAGAAATTGGCTTTCTGGGCTAAATTTAGGAATCTGGGTATTTATTGCCTTAGCAGGGTTCTTTTTGATTCTGTTTTTAATTGTGTTTAGTATATAACATGCTAAGAGCATCACAACGAGTAGAAGCACAAGTCATGGCGACCTTGTTAATAAATGGTCTGGTGTTAAACAAAAAAGGGGGAGATGTGGCAGATCTACGAGCAGAGGCCTGCGTATGGCCAAGGACACAGTGAGCAGAGCACACAGAAACAGGAACGCAGATGTTGATACGGATGGAATGAAGAGGAACTGGCTCAATATAAACATGGAACAAGAAAACAGCTTCGCGTGCTTATCTTGGTGGGAACTGAACAAGGTGACTGGGTTAGTGATCTGAAATATGTGTTTACTTGCCTAGCAGGTGCATGGAAAGTTTTAGAGCTCGGGTATAAAAGCCGAGGCTTGAGAAGCAATAAACGATTTCGTGCTTATCACAGCCCTAGTCCGTGCCTTCATACACCACATTTGTGCTTGGGATCTCCCCCATCCACATGCAGGACCTTCCACTTTGCCTTGCTGAACTTCATGAGGTTTGCATGGGCCCACCTCTCCAGCCTGTCCAGCATCCCTTCCCTCCAGCGTGTTGACTGCGCCACACAGCTTGGTATCATCAGCAAACTTGCTGAGGGTACACTCAATCCCACTGTCCATGTTGCCGATAAAGATGTTAAACAGCACTGGTCCCAGTACTGACCCCTGAGGAATGCCACTTGTCACTGGTTGCCACTTGGACATCGAGTTGTTGACCAC
The DNA here is from genome assembly GCF_964199755.1 of Larus michahellis. Lineage (NCBI taxonomy): Eukaryota > Metazoa > Chordata > Aves > Charadriiformes > Laridae > Larus > Larus michahellis. The sequence goes on along the minus strand of NC_133929.1, from coordinate 5,936,246 downwards.
AACTCTTTGAGTGCAGCCATCCAGCCAATTCCTTATCTACTGAGCCATCAGATCCATGTCTCCAATTTAGAGACAAGAATGTCATGCGGGACGGGGTCAAATGCTTTGCACAAGCCCAGGTAGATGATGTCAGTTGCTCTTCCCTTATCCACCATCACTGTAACACTGTCGTAGAAGGCCATCAAATTTGTCAGGCACGATTTGTCCTTAATGAAGCCATGTTGGCTTTCACCAATCACCTGCTTATTTTCCATGTGCCTTAGCAGAGATTCTAGGGGTATCTGCTCCATGATCTTGCCAGGCACAGAGGTGAGACTGACTGGTCTGTAGTTCCCCGGGTCTTCCTTTTTTTTCCTTTTTGGAAATGGGGGTTATGTTTCCCCTTTTCCAGTCAGTGGGAACTTCACCAGACTGCCACAACTTCTCAAATGTGATGGATAGTGGCTTGGCAACTTCATCTGCCAGCTCCCTCAGGACCTGCAGATGGATTTCATCTGGTCCCATGGAATTGTGTACCTTCAGGTTCCTCAGATGGTCTCAAACCTGATCTCCTACAGTGGGCAGTTCCTCATTCTGGTCCCTGCCTTTGCCTTCTGCGACTTGGGCAGTGTTGCTAGAGCCCTTGCCAGTGAAGACCGAGGCAAAAAAATCATTGAGTACCTCAGCCTTCTCCATATCCCAGGTGATCAGTTTGCCTGTTTCCTTCCAGAGAAGGCCCACATTTTCCCTAGTCTTTCTTTTATCACCGAGATATATATATAATCTTTTCTTGTTGCCCTTGATGTCCCTGGCCAAATTTAATTCTATCAGGGCTTTAGCTTGCCTAACCTGATCCTTGACTGCTCAGATAATTTCTCTGTATTCCACCCAGTTTACCTGTCTTTGCTTCCACCCTCTGTAGGCTTCCTTTTCTGTTTGTAATGTTACCTGTCCCTGCCCTCCATTTAATCCTGACCCATAAGTTCTTGGTCAGCTCCTCATCCATCCCCAGGCAGAGCTCCATGCACTCCAGCTGGTCATTGACATAGAGGGCAACACATCCTCCTCGTCTCCCCATCGGTAAACAAAGCATAATGCGTTTTACCTTCTGATAACTCAATATATGGTGGTGAGTCACCTCTTCAGGCGATGTTCACAAATCTCTGCAGTCTGGCCATTCCAAGATCTTTTCTAGGATTACTGGGTGGTTGGGGCTCCCCATTTGAGCCCATTGCATGATAAGTGCTACCCCCTTACTCCGTGTAGTGTCGATTGCGTAATGGGAAAAGGGGTCCCTTCCTTCGAATATCCAATGTAGCACAGTCATTCGTGGTACCGAGAGAAGCTGTGCTTCTGTACCAGCTACTTGTGAAGTGGCTCAAACTGTCTCATATGCTGCTAGTATCTCTTTTTCAGTCAGGGTGCAGTGGGCTTCCAATCCTTGATACACCCAGCTCCAAAACCTTAGAGTTCATCCTAGAATTTCTCATGGTGTTTTCTGTGAGGCTATGCTCCCTGGCTCCAGTGCACAGCACATTTTGCAAAGCTGGTCCTGTACGGACAGACCCAAGGGTCAACGCATGAGCTATATCCAGTTTTTTCAAAGTGCTGGCCATTACTCGATCTGTTTATATAATCAAATTGTTACACTGTATTAAATTAAAAAATCCATACTATACTTATAAAATCTTTTCAGTTCCCTTTGACTTGTACAGTTAGACTTCTGTTTTCAAAATGTGCTTGCCAGTTCCCAATTTCACAAGATTTCAACCAACATATTAAAAAAATATTCCAAATGAGAAAAATTCTTTAAAGAAATATTAGAAATATCAAAATTTGAGAGGATGTCTAGAAAGTTAGGCATCTAAATATTTATCGTTACATCTACAGTTAATAGAATTTAAGGAAAAGTGATTTTCAAAAGTGACAGAGAAGCATAGATTTTTGTTAACAAATGTCAGATAAGAGGAAAAAAAGAGAAAGAGCAGCAGCCCCAGCACATACAAAACTACAACAGGAATAAAAAAGAAACATATACATTGTAAACCACTCAACTACTCAAAACCACTCAACTACTATGCACAGAGAAACACTAAGACAGAGAAAGGGGGTAGGGGGAAGTAGAAAGGGAGATGGGGGAGAGACAAAGAAGGGGGGAGAGGAGAGCAAAGAAAAAGAAATGGGTGAGAAAGAACAGGGGCAAAAGAGAAAGGAGACATGAGGAGAAGGGAGGGAGGTGTGAAAAATAGTGAAGGTATTCTTGGCTTTCGCCATAATAACAAGGCTATAAATCTTTGACTTATAAGGATAACTAACCTTTAGTAAATTAGGAAACATGAGAAACCTCAAAGATAACAACTAACAGCAGCTATGAAGAAAAACATCCGAGAGAAACAAAAGAGAACTTCTCCAAAAGACTCCACAAGTGATTAACAGAAGGAAACAGATGCATAGGAGAAGGGAGTTGATGATAATTGATCCTACCAGAAGGAAACACATGCATGGGAAAAGGGAACCGAAGATCATCGATCCTCAGAAACAATTGTCAGAAGGAAACGCACAAATAGAAGAGAAAAGGGGCTAATGATAATCAATCATCATAAACAATTACTCTGCCTAAAATAGTAAATATGTATGCAATATTGAATGTATATAAGACATGGGTGAAGTGTTAGCTGGTGTGCCTCTGACTTGAGTCATGCACCCAGCGCTGTGCTTTTGCTTTATTGGCTTTGTCCCTATAATAAAATAAGTGCCATTTCTGTTTAAGGGATCTGGCTGTTTATTACAATTTGGGGGCTCATCCAGGAGAATTCACTTGGTCCCAGTGGGCTCCGAGACCCCGAGCAGGAGGTGCACCCCACCGATTTCGGCAGCCTGCTCGGAGGACTTCCTGGTGCCTGTTGAGACTCCAAGCTGATAATCCCACAAGAGGAGGGACTCATAAAGCAAAAGGGGTAAGTCTCCCCAGGAAAAACCACAGTAGCCCATAATTCTTGTGCACGAAGACCCAGGCAAGAAAACAGGACTGTAAGTACTGCTTGGTTGGGTGGGTTTGTGGCTTGATTGCTGTGTGTGTGGAACTCGGACCGGACAGTCCGGATCTGGGGAGCGAGTGTGGAGTCTTTCTAACCGCGGTTCCAATCTCCCGCGAGGGAATTGGCCAGTGAAGAGACGAAGCGTCAGAGATTGAGTGAAAGACAGCCCCGGGAAAATTGGGTGCATGACTGCTGTGGTGAGCGGAAGACAGCTCCAGGAAAATGGGACAAATAGATAAGTAAAGATAAGTAAAAAGATAAGTAAAGATAAGTAAAAAGAGTCTCAGGGAAAAGGGGAGCGGGAAAGTGCCGGCAGATATACCCCAAGACAGTCCTTTGGGGATAAAATTGGCTAATTGGAATATTGATCCGGATACTAAAAATAAGGATAAAGTTAAAATGATTCAGTATTGTATGATAGAATGGACAAAGGAACCTATACATGGGTCCTTTGAAGGGTGGATATGCCAGGCTTTAAACCTTTATGTAAACTCTAAAGAATTCTTCAGCCCAGAGGAGAGTGAATATGCCTCCTGCTGGAAAGGGGAGATTTGGCCAAAAGGAGTTAGTGCCTTTAACATATCTGAGATCCCAAGGGAAGAAAAGGAGAAGCGGTGGGATCCTCTGGAAGTTTTGCCCCCTCCCTACCGCCTCCCTCCAACAGCCCCCCTTCTCCTGGGAAAGAGCTGACACCTAGTGCTAGGGGAAGGTCGGACAGGTCTCAGAGGTTAATTGAAAAAGCATCACTTACAAACTCTCCTAGGTTACGGCGGAAAACTTCTGTTAAAGTCAAGGAATCGGAAGACCAAGACACGGTGCAAGAAACACCAGGAGTTAGTTTATTCCCCTTAAGGGAAGTACCCCTGGGGGGAGCACAAGGGGGGATAGGATTTGTAAACGTTCCTTTGACTCCCACTGAAGTCAGGAATTTTAAAAAGGAATTAAAAGGGTTACTGGAAGAGTAGGCCTATCAGAACAATTAGACCAATTCCTAGGCCCTAATATTTATACCTGGGAGGAAATGCAGTCGATAATGAGTATAATATTTTCTCCTGAAGAACGGCAAATGATTAGAACAGCTGGGATGAGAATTTGGGAAAGGGAAAATCAGCAAGGCCCACCTGGGCACCAGAAGATGCCAATCAAAATGATGTAGAGGGTCGTAGGAACATGAGTGATTATCGAAATTTAATTATTAAAGGTATAAAAGAAGCCGCTCCTAGAGGGCAGAATGTAACCGAAGCATTTGATGGGCAGCAGGGAAGGGAGGAAACCCCGACCGAATGGCCTGAAAGGCTGTGACGTAACATGAGACAGTACTCAGGGAGATATTCAGAGAGTCCCATGGGGCAAACAATACTGAGAGTTCCATTTGTTACACACGCCTGGCCAGACATTCGAAGAAAATTAAGAGAAACTAGAGGACTGGCAGGATCGGGGCCTGAACGAATTACTGAGGGAAGCTCAGAAAGTATATGTATGAAGAGATGAGGAGAAGGCTAAAGCAAAAGCTAAAATCACGGTAGCCACCATGAGGGAAGGAAATATTCAGAAAAATCCCAGGGTGATGGGACAGAATCCTGAGAGGCGGGAGGAGACTTTTAGACGGAATCAGATCCCTCCCAGGAGGGGACCATCGGGAACTGAGAAAAGGAATGAAGGAAGTGGATGTTTCTATTGTGGGAAACTTGGGCATTTTAAGAAGGAATGTCCTCAAAGGGATAAAGATCACAAAGTGTTTAGAGAAATTGAGGATTAGGGGTGTCAGGGGCTCTACCTCCTGGGGGATAGCTATCACCTTGAGCCCTTGATAAACCTAAGAGTGGACCCCCAGGAGGAAGTATTAGAATTTCTAGTAGATACAGGAGCTGAGCGAACTTGTGTTTGTAACATACTTAAAGGATGCATTATAAGTAAAGAAGTAATTAATGTAACGGGAGCAAAGGGGGAAAGTTTTAAAGCCCCGGTGATCAAGCAGGTGGTTTTTGAAGGTAATGACAAAATAGGTGTAGGGAATATCTTGATAGTGCCTGGAGCTGGGTGCAATCTGTTGGGAAGAGACTTGCAGATACAGCTGGGAGTTGGAGTAATCCCCGAGGAGGGGAAAATGATTGCAAAAATACTAAGATTAAGTCAGGAGGATGAATCCAAAATTAATCAGCAAGTTTGGGCTGCAGCAGACATATAGGTTGGTGCAAGACTTATGGGAGGTGAATAAGAGAACTTTGACTCAGTACCCTGTTGTACCAAACCCTTATATCCTTCTGAGCAAAGTTCCCCCGGAACATAGCTGGTTTAGTGTAGTGGATTTAAAAGATGCGTTTTGGGCATGTCCCCTGGCTGAGGAAAGTCGAGATATCTATGCTTTTGAATGGGAGGGTCCCTTTCAGGTGCTGTTGACTACAGAAGCTGCAGTATGGACAAAGGAAAAAGGGTGGACTCACGCCAGCAGAATAAAAGGACCAGTAGAAGAACCTGGAGATTGGACTCTGACTTCAACTCCCGGGGACACCAGACTCACCTTAAAACGCCAACCAATGCGGTGATGTATGGGAGAGGAACTGAATCATAACTTAGAAATCACAGAAACTTGGGAAGTGAAACCAGAACTTTATCGTTGGTTTCAGGTACAGCCGGGGCAAACCTTAAGGAAAATTAAATATCCTCCTTGGGGAAGAGCACTCCCGTTACAGACAGGAGGGTCAGGGTTGTATAAAACTGAAAACTCTCTGTTTGCACTTGCATGCGATTTATATGAAGAAGATAGTCGGCTATATCCTAACCTTGAGGAAGAACTACAGCCCCCTCCAGTACCCCGTAGTATACCTTGTCTGATACATCCCTATGCTAGACATCATAGTTGGGTGAAGTGCGAATGCTTAGGTTGTAAGCAAAATTGGTATTACCATTCATCCCGAAGACATCCCTTCTGTTTAAATTGCCGGAAGCAAAATTCGAGTTTGGCTCAAACTCAGATATGATATACCAATATCGTAACGTTAATTTGTGGGTGGGAATTGCTAGTGCCGGTTCTGTGGGAAATTCCTGAAGAATGGTGGGAAACAGTGGTTTCTAAGTGTAAAAACCGATTTTGCTTGGAAAAAGAGATAAGAACCCTACCTGCTACAAGAGCCAGGGATACCGTATCAAAAGAGGATGGAGGGCAAGACCAGGTTGGCCACTGTACTCGCTGCCAAGAAGAATTATTTCTCGGCTGTTGGAAGCACCCCAATAGGCATGAGAGGTAGGAGTATAAGCCATACTGGACCTCCACTCCTCGTATGGTTATTAGCGGTATCCTTAGTATCCAGTAACGAATGCATGAAGTGTTACCAGCAGGTCTCCTGGAATAGGAAGATGGTTTCCACTATGACAGTGCATTCGCATATCAACAGCCTCTGTTATAACCGCCATGAGTTAACAGTGTGCAAATACGACCAACACGAATATTGGGTTGGGAAGAATTTAGGAATAGGCGGAACAAGACTAGGAGTACATTGTCCTAGAGGGGAACAATGGCTCTGCTTTACTAAAGCCAGGCATTGGGACATATCAGACGGAGGTGGGGTACAAGATATGATAAAAGCCGAAATAGTGAAAAATAAAATTGAGCAAATTAAGAAAAAAATAACTCCAAGATTTGATGGAGAATTGTATGCAAAAATCAGAAAGCAGTTGGAGGAAGAAATAGGACTCCCAACATTAGGAAAGAATTTGTTTGTAGATTTGGGGGAAAGAATAAGCAGGGAATTAAATGTAACAAATTGCTGGATTTGCGGAGGGCCTTTAATGACGGAAGAGTGGCCTTGGAAAGGGAGCAGTTTAGGGCCAGTGGAACTCCTTAAATGGAATCGTACCAGTAGCACACGAGAAGACCGACCTGAGGGATGGATTTTGAGTTCTATCACAATAGGGGAGGAATGCCTACGGAGAGAGGGTAAAAATTATTTAAAGAGTGTGGGACATTCTCCTTGTAAAAGACTTAAAATCAGCAATGGGACTTCCACCTGGTGGTACCCAGAAAAGCCAAAATGGGTATGGGCTCTAACTAATAATACAGGAAATTGTGAGTATGACAGTATGACCAGACTTTTTAAATAAAAAAAAACGGTCCTAAACCCTTATCAAAACATTCCAGAAATATCCAAGTTTTGGGAAAATATAGCGGAGATGCAGACAGAGTTTTGGAAAGCCCCTGAAGGGTTATTCTGGATATGCGGAAAAAGAGCTTATTCAGAACTACCTTCTAAGTGGAAGGGTAGCTGTACCCTTGGTATTATCCAGCCGGGATTTTTCTTATTGCCTGGACCAAAAGGGGATGACTTAGGAGTACCGGTATATGAGTCCTTAAAAAGAACTAAAAGAGGTATTATAGGAGGATCTCAGAGGTGGGGTGAAGAGGATTGGCCTCCTGAACAGATAATCCAAGTATACGGACCAGCCACTTGGGCTCAAGATGGCAGCTGGGGTTACCGGACTCCCATTTATATGTTAAACCGCATTGTCCGACTACAGGCGGTTGTAGAAATAATATCTAATAGAACAACTCAAGCAATAAATCTAATAACGAAACAGCAAAAACAAATGAGGGCTGCTATCTACCAAAACCGATTAGCCTTAGACTACTTACTGGCGGAAGAAGGGGGCGTTTGTGGAAAATGGAACACTTCAGATTGTTGTTTAAAGATAGATGATAATGGGGATGCAATATTGGAAATAACAGAAGAAATCCGGAAAATTGCGCATGTACCGGTTCAAAAATGGGAATCTATGTTAAATGATAATTGGTGGAATAATGTTTTTGGGGGAACCTGGTGGAAGAAACTAGGCTACATTCTCTTTTGTTCAATTGCTGGTTTATTATTTCTTCCTTGCTTAATCCCTTGTTTTATACGCTTAATTACAACAGTAGTCCAAAGCATGCAAGTAGTTTCCATATCCAAGAATCCAAAATTGGCAGCCTCAGGCTCAACTAAAAAGATAATGGTATTAAGGAAAATAAGAAATACTCCACAACAATTGGAAGAAGCAGAATCGATCTATGAACAAAACAAATGGATTAAGCAAAATGAAAGTTATGGCTCAAGCCAAATGTAGTATAAAAGACAAAAAGGGGGAATTGTGAAAAATAGTGAAGGTATTGTTGGCTTTCGCCATAATAACAAGGCTATAAATCTTTGACTTATAAGGGTAACTAACCTTTAGTAAATTAGGAAACATGAGAAACCTCAAAGATAACAACTAACAGCAGCTATGAAGAAAAACATCCGAGAGAAACAAAAGAGAACTTCTCCAAAAGACTCCACAAGTGATTAACAGAAGGAAACAGATGCATAGGAGAAGGGAGTTGATGATAATCGATCCTACCAGAAGGAAACACATGCATGGGAAAAGGGAGCTGATCCTACCAGAAGGAAACAGATGCATGGGAAAAGGGAACCGAAGATCATCGATCCTCAGAAACAATTGTCAGAAGGAAACGCACAAATAGAAGAGAAAAAGGACTAATGATAATCAATCATCATAAACAATTACTCTGTCTAAAATAGTGAATACGTATGCAATATTGAATGTATATAAGACGTGGGTGAAGTATTAGCTGGTGTGCCTCTGACTTGAGTCATGCACCCAGCGCTGTGCTTTTGCTTTATTGGCTTTGTCCCTATAATAAAATAAGTGCCATTTCTGTTTAAGGGATCTAGCTATTTATTACAGAGGGAAACTGAGAGAGAGACACCAAAGGAGATGGAGAGGGACTGATAGAGGAACCGCGAGAGAGAAAGATCGAGGCGGGGAGAGACATAAAGACCGAGAGAAAGAGAGCGAAGCACTGAGAGTGGATGAGCGATAAAGAGATTGAGAGAGGGACCAAGAGGTGGTGAGGGGAGAGAGAAAGGCTGAGAGGCTGAAGCAGAGAGAGAGAGAGAAAGAGAACAAGAGAGAGCCGGAGAGAAAGATAGGGAGGGAGGCGCTGCAGATGGAGGGGAAGGGGGAGGAGAGAGAGAGGTGACACAGAGAGAGAGAGAGAGACATTGAGAGGGGGCTGGGGAGATATAGAGGGACAAAGCGTGACTGAGGGAGAAAGAGACAGCAAGAGAGCTTAGGAGGTAGAGAGAGACTGAGAGATAACCCGGAAAGTAGAGAGAGACCAAGAGACCGGCAACCGGCAAAGAGAAGCCAAAACCAGCGAGTGAGACCAAGAGACCGAGACCGACGGAGAAATTGAGAGAGGCAGAGGGAGCCAGAGAGAGGGAGAGGAAAGGGTGAGAGCCCAAGAGACAGACACACAACGGGGGTGGGGGGGTGAAGAGAGCACAAGAGATAGAGGCACTGAGAGAGGTGGGAGGAGAGGTGGGAGATACAGGGTGGGGAGGGAGAGAGAATAAGAGAGACAGACTGAGCGAGATCAAGAAACAAAGTGTTGTGGAATTTTTATGGTAACCCTTGAGGCGCATTAAACACACGTTCGTGCTAAAATATAAAAGAAAAAAATTAATGAACAATGCATTGGGCAGAGTCCTACCACAATAAGCAGTTCTACATGGAGTCTGCAAAGATGCATCACAAACAGATTCCTTATATACACTTGCGCCAGCACCAATCTCGAGAGCAGTTCATGGGGCACCTTAGCCCGGCTGTGGGTCCATCCCCCAGCCCAGCTCTGCTGCCCAAAGGTGGCCCCTGAGCATTCCAGGATGGCAACAAGACAATGCTGGTGCTGTTTCTTATCACCAAGGGAAACACCACTCCCTTGGAGGGAGTTGTTCTGTCTGGCATTCCTGCTTCCAGCCAGTTTAACCCCTTCTGCAGTTGGGACTTATTGCCCTCCTCCTCAGATCATCCCTTGGTCACAAATTACCACTGCTGAGCATTTACAATTTGAATTTCCCCTTTATAAGACAGACGCGGGGGGAAGAGACCCGGAGAAGGGGAGAGACTGAGACAGAGAGGGAGAGGGTGTGGAATTTGGATAATGAGGTGAAGTCTCTGTGCTCAAAGAGCAATTAAGACTCGCTTTGCTATCTCTTGTGCAACCCAGGGGAGTGAAGACTTGTCTGGCTATCGCAGGATACATAAATGACGGGGTAGTCTTGGGGAGCCAGGACAGCCCTGCTTTTCCTCAGCAGAGACAGTAAAATCAAGATAACAGAGACCTTGTGCAGCTCTTTGTTTCCTCCATAGGCTACCATGTCTGGTAATTGACCTTTGCCTCATTACCTGTGAAATGCATATTAAAGTTGACACCCCTGCATATGCTAAGGAAGATTTTAGAGCTCATGCTAAACATATATGACTATAGCACTCGTCTCTCCACCCAAATCATACTACACGTCACCTAGGGGAGGGAAACCTCATAATTTTGGGGATAAAAGGATGGAGAAAATGACTGTTAAATTGGGAGAGAAGAAACTTGATACCTGACGGACCAGTCCATGGGCTGCGTTCTCTTCCTCCACCCCAGGCAGGGACGCCTTTCTGGGTAAGCGCTGCGCCTTCACCCTCTGGGGAATGTTGCCCCGGGTTGTTGTACTATCGTTATTTTTGCTAGCAATATTAACCTTAAGTAATTAGTGCTATTGTAGTCAGTGAATTTATCAACGACAATCTCGAATCTGCGACTGTCGCTCTCAATAAAGTAACTAATTTCGATTATTTGTGAATCTGATTCAGTGAAAGTCCTTTGGTGGGACTCTGGTAGTAAATCAGTGAAAGTCCTGGGACTCTGACAGACAAATATCGAAACTACAGTCCTTTTAACGTGACAGAGGGTGACAGAGAGACTGAGAAAGTGAGAGGCTGAGAGAATTAAGGGGGAGGGGCAGTGACAGAGAGGTGGGGAAAGACAGGGAGAAAGATAGCAAGACAGAGACATTGAGAAAGAGCGAGCCTGAGAGAGGCCAAGAGAGAGCAAGAAACTGAGAGGCTGAGAAAGAGGCCAAGAAAGACCTGTCCAAAGGCCTTCTATCACTTAGGGCCCCATTCAAAATAGTTCTTCTTTCTGGTCATTCAACAGAGAGGGCACACAAGCTGACTGTAACCCTGGGACAGTCAATTCCAGGTGTATTGGACACCCCTCCTCACTGTAGATGACTTCCAGCACTGCTAATTCTCTCAGGTACTGGATGCCTTCCTCGGCAGTAGTCCACTTCCCTTGGTAATTCACAAGACCTTCCTTGAACAGATATATTGCCTTTGCACTTGACAGGAACCACCTCCAGAGACTGCAGATTGTTCCCTCTTTTCCGATTTCTTTGTCAATTCCCCAGTTCCCAGTGAGAGATCCCAGTTGTTGGGCTTCCTTACTTTCCAATTCTGACTGTTGGCCCCACTATCCCATCATCAGAGCAGCCAGGCAGCAATCCACTCACCTGGCTGGCATCTGTAATCTTTCTACATATCTTGAAGCTTGCCCAGGGTAAGGGACTGGGTAGCTTCTGCCTCTTGTGTGATTCCTCTCACTTCCTCCTGTTTCTTTGCTGAAGGACCGGCTTCCTGATCAGACCCTTCCTCCTTCTCTTCTCTTACTAATCGTTTATATGGACCCATCAACCTCCATGTTTACTGTTTCTTTTTGACTACTGGGGCGATTACTGTAGTTGGGGTTTGGGTCCCCAGCCCAACCATAGTGTGTTCAGGTGTGGTTTGGGTCCCTGTCTCAACTCTGGTGCCCTCAGATGTAGTTTGGGTCCCTGTCTCAATCATGGCATTCTCAGAGGTGGTTTGGGTCCCTGTTTTAAACATGCTCCTCTGATAGTACTGAACAGTGGCTCAATAGGCACAGGCCAAGCCCCAGTACAGTGCTAGAAGCTGCTGGGTTTCATTGAGGTAAGGCACCCTTCTATCAATTCATAATAATTCATAATAATAAATTCAACAGGATTACTTCCCTGTTCATGCATAAAATCCTAGGCTGTGGGAGATGATAACCATCCTAAGCACTTTCCCAAATCCTTCCACACACCCTGCCACCCAGGGAACGACCACCTCAGGGCACATTTCAGTATTGCCTCACCCAAAAGTTGTCTCCTCTTATGCTGGGATGAAATCAGGTTCCACAAACCTGTCAAAAAGCCAACAGTGTTAGAGATAGTAGGATCAAACAGCTTACATAAGGATGTGCATGTATCCTTAGTATGCATCCATGGGAGTCTATGCAACAAAACTATCCATATCAGTCCCAGAGGAGAAGAGGGAAGTGTAATCCCTCATTCTCTCTGCAAAATAGCTCGCACAGCACAGTAAGAGCATCAATGCCAGGGCCAAGCGCATAGACACTATTTTTATAAAAATGTTCTCAGGCCCAGCAAAACAGAGATAAGCAGTGCAGCAAACAGCAAGAGCCGAAAGCAGTCACTAACGAGCCGTAGTCTTTGTTATACAGTGAAGCAAGCAAACTCCATGCCCTGCAAAGAAGCCTGCCAATTAATAAGTACTACTAATAGCATGCTCAAATCAAAACTGCCGTTGTCTCAGGCCCCACATTGGACCCCCAAAAGAAAGCCTCGATGCTGTGAGCACTGCTCAGCAGTAGCCAAAAGTTCGGTGTGTTATCAACACTGTTCTAGCCACAAATGCAAAGCACAGGGCTATATAGGCTATTATGAGGAAAGTTAACTCCATCCCAGCAAGACCTGGTACAACATCATGACTTCTTAAAAATAAACAGAATCATAAACCTTCCTTATCTTCTAAATCTGTTGCTCCTCATGTGCAGATTTACTAGTTTAGTTAGTTTAGAAAACAGATTGATTCATTATTTCTGTATGGCACAAAATTTTTTTTGTTGGGTTAAACTGTATACAATAGTAAGTCTATGCTGAAGATTCTTTCATACTCACAAATATTTAGAAAAAGGGAGGGGCTTTCCATAGAAGGAGATGACATGCAAAGAAAAATAACTTGATTTTCTGTTTTGTATCATTTTTAAGATGATTTTTAATAAAATATCTAAAACTGATTTTTTAGACATAGAACTATAAAGTACTAAAATAATAACAATAAACAGATCAAGCTGTATTTTTGTTAGTCTTGCTGTGGCTTTTGGGTGTGTACATGTGTGGAATTATATTCTATTAACTGTAGACCATTAATGACTTGATTTCAACCCTCTACAAAGATGTTAATTAAGAATATAAACCAACACATTTTTCAAAGTTATTAAATGTAACAGTTTCAAACTGAAAGAGGGTAGATTTAGATTAGATATCAGGAAGAAATTCTTTCCTGTGAGGGTGGTGAGGCACTGGAACAGGTTGCCCAGAGAAATTGTGTATACCCCATCCCTGGAAGTGTTCAAGGCCAGGCTGGATGGGGCTTTGAGCAGCCTGGTCTAGTGGGAGGTGTCCCTGCCCATGGCAGGGGGGTTGGAACTAGATGATCTTTAAGGTCCCTTCCAACCTGAACCATTCTGTGATTCTGTGATATACCTGATCCTCCTGAAGCTGAAATAGATTTCTTAACAGGCTATTATGCTTAAGCTTGGCTTTTGTTGAGACTAAAATATTTAATATAACTTGGAAAGCCTGGTTTTGAGACACTGTACAAAAGTAAGTTTTAAAATTAGGTACCATTAGCGTTAACAGACAATAACCAGAAACAAAATGGGGTCGGTCAGTATGCTTGTCTGGCTGAGCCCTGCACCTGATCACTGCAGTCTGTCCTATCTTCTTCTATCTTCTCATTAAATCTTTTCTTAACTATCACTCTGCATAATCTCACTCTCTGTCTTGTGTGTGTGTGCTGCAAGGACTGAAGTGCCAGTGACTGATGAGACCTGCGTGTGTGTGAGTGGAATTTGTTTCCAACTACTGGAGCCAGACCAGGGGTGTAGGCACCCTATGGTCTGTAGTGCCAGCTACTTGAGCAAGCGGGGTTCAGGCATCAGTAGTTGGAGGGGAGATAGCTGTCTGGATCTAGGGAGGGTCCTACAGACTTTATGCCCAGAGTGCCAGCTACTGGGGAAACCAGCGTGAGAGGATTCAGCGCCAGCTACTGGAGTCAGACCCAGGAGACCCAGGGCATAGGCACCCTTGGCATGTCATATCAGCTATTTGAGTGAGTGGTGTCTTAACGTCAGCTAATGGAGCAAGTGGGCATCTCTGCCATCAGCTGCTGGGGGGGAACGGTGTGTATTCTGAAAACCAGCTACTGGCAGGGGATTGGTGTGAGTGAGGCAAGTGAGGGGCTCAGCACCAGTGGCTAGAGCAGGACCATGGGTCACAGCCCACATGTCTGGTGCCAGCTGCTGGGGAGGGGCCAAATGACTGTATCTTCCCCAAACCTCCTGGTGTGCATAGGGGTGTGGGTGTGTAATTTGCTACCAAACTTCAAGCTGGATGAGCAAACGAGAAGTGGGGGGGAGGGGCTTCGGATCTAGGCTGGGGTATCTCCAGGGGGACTTGCAAATGTGGAGTGCCTGTGGGAAGAGTGTGTGAGCACATGTGTGCTTGCTAGCGAGCACCAAGCTGGACTAGCTGGCAAATAGGAGACCCGAGAAGCAGGACCAGGATCCGGGCAGGGGTACCAGGTGGACAGAAGGGGCTGTGCTAGTACTCGAGGGATCCACGAATGCGCGTGTACTTGTGAATCTAGAGAGTGTTGTGTGTGTGCTTTCAGTAGTGACCTATCTCTACCAGCTGAATAGAAGGAAGGGGACTTGGCTGTCAATGTTATTTTTGTGTGAGTCCTGCACAGATCCCATCTGTGAAGAGAAGTTCCTCCTTTTTGGTCATTTGAGCTATTCTAGGATTTTCTTACAAGGAAACAACTCTATTCATAAAGGATGTTCGCACAACAACTTCTTGCTGCACTTTTAGATAAAGGCAAGGCCACGCAGGTGGCATAATCACAGGTACCGAGCGGGAGCTGCCTGCATGCTCTTCTGTTACAATGAGCAGGCTGAGTTTATTATGCAGCCAAGGAATTTGTGCAGCACAACACAGGCCTGAAGGCCATGCTGTATGTGCAGCACAGCACAGCATAGGCCTGGACCCACTCAGGTTAACTGTTATGTGGATCACTAACTCCTTGATGTGCAGTGATCTCCCAGTCAGCATCAATACATTCTACCCCTTGACTGATGTACAGTTTATCTTTCCCAAGAATATTATAAGTTACAGATTATATTAATAATATATGGGCTTCTCAAGCCCTAAGTACAGGGCCAAATAGAGCAGACATGGCCTGTTCAAGATCATTAACACCTTGAGTACCTCCCAAGTATTATATTAAGTAAATAGGCCCTGACGGACAAAAGAAGAGGAGGGACTGTGAAAGGCAAGATGCTAACTGCAATACGACTTGCTTAGAAGAACGAACACTACCAGGAACTATGAGCTTTTAATCTCAGGGTCAACATGACCTGAAGACCAACCTAAACTGGCTCTCACCGGCTGAGAACACCCCATACCGATGATAAAACAATAGGAGATTTGACTAAGGAGGCCAAGCACATAACCATGGCCCCAATGTGTGAGCAGATTTCCCTGATTGGTTATGCACCGCGTCCCTTTATCAGATTGGTTACAGTATTTTGTTACTATGTGTGTGTCTTAAACTTATTGGTGGTTACTCATGTGTAATACCTATTTGGAGAAAATAAATATTGGTTTTCTTTCTTGAGGTCCTCCATGCATTACGCTGGGGCACCACTCTGTGCATAGCTAATACATGAAAACAAATTCCCTTAGTAATGCTATACTAAGCATCTTTGTCTCCCTCCTTGGCTGGCGAAGAACTGACTTCACCAGAGCAGAGGGTGTAATCGGTCTGTCCATCATCCTAATTTCCTTTTATGATCTTTTTCCCTCAAAAGGGATATTTTCCCCATAAATAGGGGGTAGGTTTCCCATCAATTTTGTCTTTTGGGACTCTGGACTGGAGTAAAGCTACGTACATATCCTTTCAGATAACTTTTTTCTTTTACAGTTTATCCACAAAGAATAATCTCCTCTCATCCTTTCAGTTTGATATTCTCCTAACTGCTCTAGTGCTAGAATTACATCATGACTGCTTTCCCCTGAGCTGCTCCCAGAAATTATATGATGGTCCTTTTAAGATTAAAAGTCTGGATTACATTCCTGAGGTAAATACCTCTAAATTTGGGCTAGTGAAGGCAGGGTTGTAAACACCCTATTGAACAGCCAGTTCTCTCAAATACCACCCCTTCCCCCCCTATACTTCCATGTCACTGTTCTATCAGTCCAATCAAATGGGGAGGAGCGCTTTAGCTTTACTGTCCCCTGCAACCATTCCCAAACAGAATAAATCACATTTCCATTTGCCTGAGCACCTTTTAATCATTACATCAGCATTGGATTTTGGGAAATTGCTCCCAGATGCGTCACTTCTCAGTAGTACACTGTCCCCTCCTTGGTCCCACACTCACAGTAACCATTGTCCTAATCTTTTTCCAGGCTTCTGACAATATAAGTTTGCCACATTCCACAGCTTGGTCTGAGTATAGTCTTGCACTGATATCGTATTCTGCTGCACCCTGGGGGAGGGTCCTTTTGCTTTCTTAATAACCAAAGGGCACACTGGGATTGTTCTACCATTTTCGTCCTTGGACCATTCAGTCCATTCCTTGGTAGAGGAATCCCCACTGCTGCCATTCCAATAATCACTGAGGTAACTAACTATGCCCCCATCACCCAGTGCAGGCACTCTGCCCCTTCTTCATTGTGCATACTTGAATTTCTGGCACATCCCCCCATGCCCAGGCTTCCAATTTATCTGAGTGCAACTGGGTCTCCAGATTTACTAGCTGTGCTTGTAATTCCCTAATTCCCTCGTTTTCTTTTGCTCACTTTTTAGGGTCTCACAGTCGCCAAAGGCAAGTTAACAATAACCAGATGCTATTTAGATCTCATTGCCCTCTGCCCTGTCCTACCCCATGCTTCTCTAAATATTTCTTAATATCCTCAAGGGTAAGGCACTGGGGTAATTCCTTCTCAGTTTCTCAACTCACCAGTGGGATCACCCAGGCCAAACACTGTGTGACAAGCCCCCCGTGCTTGTGTGCAGTGCCAGCCTGGTACCCATTTGAGATTTTCTTGCTCTCCACTATTCCTCTTCCAAAATGGCATTTCTTATCAAGATCCTGTCCATGATGCCAAATGTTCTGCAATGGATTGGGGTGGGGGTGTGGTGTGGTGGGTGGGCAGGGGGAGAGAGAGACGGAGAGATAAAGAGATAAAGAGTGAGAGGAAGGAAAAAGAGACTGAGACAGATAAAGTGATAGGATCTGGGCGAGCACATGAGAGAAACAAGAGACTAGGAGAGATAGATAAACAGAGAGAGAGACTGGCAGAGAGACTGGCAGAGAGACTGAGAAAGAGAGGCACCGAAAGAGAGACTGAAAGAGACTGAGAGAAAGATACCAAGTTGTTGCGTGAAAAGGGGCAAAGCGGTTTTAGCAGAAGATAAACCCCCTTGCGTTCTAACACTCCTCACCGAGGTGGGAGGCTAGGTGCAGCTAGGTTTAAATTCTGAGTGATGCCCAATTCAGCACTATCAGTCCAATCGCGTTTAATATGTATTAAACTATTACGATTTGGATACACTAATAGTGGACTGCACCTTCAGTCTAGTCGTGCTCATGAACTAGCACGGCCACTCTCGAGTCTTTGGTCGCGTTCAGTGAGAAACCAAAACAGCTAGCTACTTAAAAAAGTGCAGTTTATTTAAACAACAGATATATAGGTTCTTAGGATTGCCGGTGATAAATACACTGTCTGCAAAGCACGTGCAAATGAAAGTATTGTTACATATACAAAACGCGCGACAAAGTTATAAACGATACAGCCTGGCTTTAAATGTAGAAAAAGAGAGTCTCTAGAGAAATTTCTAAGTTTCCCGAGGAAGCACTCGGTATAATCTAAGTCTTACCCAAAGGCGTCCCTATGGGGGGGAAGAGAGGCTCAGCCCGTCGACTGATCCCAGAAGTCAGTGATGGAATTCTTTATGATGGTGTCTTCCCTGGGTATCCCCCCTCTCTTGGGCTATTTTTATACTATTTGTTATCTTCAAGGTGGCGTTTGAGTGACTTTAGTCATACATACTTTTATCATGATTGGTGTAAATTTCTCTCGCTTCACAATTAAAGGTATAGTTTACGAGAAATTCAGGGCGCAGGCTCAAGGAGGAGTGGTCGCACCTTGGAGGCGGGTAGCCTTCGGGATGGAGGTGTGTTTTGGTATTATAATGACATTATAATGAGCAAAGTTCACACAAAGGACAGCATTTCATCAAAATTTGACAAAATGTTGGCTCTGAGCATCTAGCGGGCAGCTAATTGGCAGCTTATCTGTTTCATGGTATCATCCCATTCCTGTATCCGCTATACATCATAAGGTAAAGCCACGGAATAATTGCATCCCGTCCCGTACCTCATGTAGCTTATCAGGGATGTTGTGTCCTTCATGCCAGCTGTGGCTATTTTCTACCTCAGAAGCCTCTTGATTTTATACTTTTCCTTAATGTGTGAACAATGCTGTACTTTTGTATTTTTTAGCCAATTTAGTATTTATTCCACATAAGTATTGTGGGTAGACTGTAGCTGAGTGTCAGATGCCCATTCAGACGCTCTCTCACTCCCTCTCCTCAACAGGACAAGGACAGAAAATAAGATAAAAAAGCTCATGGACTGAGATAAAGAATACAACATCACTTAACAATTATCATCACAGGCAAAACAGACTTGACTTGGGCACAATTAATTTCATTTACTGACAGTTTAGCTTTGGATGGTGAGAATCAAAGACAAAAATTAAAACACTTTCCCCCCACCCCTTTTTCCCTGCTCAACTTCACTCCTTCATTCCTGACTCTTTTACCTCTCCATCTCCACCCCACAGCAGCACAGGGGGGATGGGGAATGGTACAAGGTGGGGGTAGGGTGGGGGGTGTGCATGTGTGTGGGGTTGTGGGCGTGGGTGGGAGGGGGTAGGGTGGGGTTGCTGTCAGTACGTAACACCTCCTGTCTGCTGTTCCTTCCTCTTTACGCTTTTCCCCTCCTCCAGTGTGGGGTCTTTCCCATGGGCTGCAGTCCTTCAGGAAAGTTCATGAAGTTCAACAAGGCTGAGTGCAAGGTCCTGCACTTGAGTCAGGGCAATCCCCAGTATCAATACAGACTGGGGGGGTGAATGGCTTGAGAGCAGCCCTGCGTAAAGTGACTTGGGGATACTGGTGGATGAAAAGCTGGACATGAGCCAGCTACGTGCACTTGCAGACCAGAAAGCCAACCACGTCCTGGGCTCTGTTGCCCCTTGTATTGTCACTACAGGCGCTGGCAAAAATTCTCTCTCTGCCTTTCTTATAAGCCCCCTTTATATATTGAAAGGCCGCAATAAGGTCTCCCCGGAGCCTTCTCTTCTCCAGGCTGAACAACCCCAGCTCTCTCAGCCTGTCTTCATAGGAGAGGTGTTCCATCCCTCTGATCATCTTCGTGGTCCTCCTCTGGACCTGCTCTAATAGGTCCATGTCTGTCTTGTGCTGGGGGCCCCAGAGCTGAATGCAATACTCCAGCTGGGGTCTCATGAGAGCAAAATAGACGGGGAGAATTACCTCCCTCGACCTGCTGGCCACACTTCTTTTGATGCAGCCCAGGACGTGGTTGGCTTTCTGGTCTGCAAGTGCACGTAGCTGGCTCATGTCCAGCTTTTCATCCACTGGAATGGCATACAATAGGAAAAAACATCTGCTGAAATTTCCTATGAAGGCAGGTGGTCATGAAGAAAAAACATCATAGGATGAATTTTTCCAGTTTATTATATGCAATAGGCCTTTTGTGCATGAAGGAACATGTCATGTTCCTTAATGTAAGAATGAAATTTGTGTTGAAAACAATAATGTAGATTTAGGCATTGTTATATCAAGCATTTCAGCAATCACCTTCTTTTACTGCTAACCTGCCTTTGTTACAGGGACAACTTAAGTGTTACATATTGAGCAAGATAAAATCCTAAATATTGCCCCTCTTGTTGGGGCTGTGAAACTTTACATGGAGTACTATAAAACAGCAACACAACATTCATAAGTACTTAGTACCCAGCAGAGCATAAATTTCAGGTCTCTTTTTCAAGCAAGTGATCCAAATTAGGAGGTGGGTGGAATGTCTCTTTTTCTCCTTCTGTTTCTAACATGACTTTGAGTGTAAAACACTGTGCATTAATGCTGTTTAGATTGTCACCTGGAAAAAGCAGATGTACATTCATAGGCTCCAATCAATATTTACTCTAAAAGAGTGGCATTTGGAAATACTATTACATTGGAAGCTTATGACTTCAGCAAAAGGTATGGAAAGTGTCCATCTCTCAAACACCCCATCACTTAAAGATCAGTGTTTCTACTCTGCTGGAGAGAAGGGAAGTGGTTTCACATTGTGGAAAGGAGGGGGCATTCACCCAATATTATTGTTAGATGAAACAGCATGAGATCTCTTCTATGGGAGCTCATGCACAGCTTTATTTATTACAAAGTAGTGAATTTTTACATATTACCACTATCAGCACTTCCAGATGGAAAGTATTATGACTACCTTTTCTCATTCTTAAATGAAAACTGAGTTACCAGTAAGTAATAAATGAGCAGCCACGAAACCCAGGTACTTGTCAAGTAAAGTTCTTATAGAATTTGCAAGACAGTAAGTTGTAAACGGTTTATACATCCGTGGCAGTTGGGATAAACAGGATAAGAAAATAGTCTAGAACAAAGACATAAAAACTTTGAAGTGTAGAGTATTCTTAGATAAAAGAATATATACACTTGTTGTGTTTCAAGCTGGGTTGGCCAATGACAAGACGAGAGATGCTCTCCCCCACCTCTCACTCCGAGGAGAGGAAGAAGAGAGATAGAGCGAGCTATGAGTTTGGAAAAAACTAAACTACTTTAATGAAATATTAATAATAAAATAAAAAAAGGAAATAGTGAAATAGATACAATATAAATAAATATATAAAAACCCAGATCAAGTTCCTAGGAAGATGTCACCATCAGACACTGGGAAAGTTCCAGACTGGGCTCAGTGACAAATGGGAACTGGAACACACTGACCAAGATCAAAAGGCAGATGAGCTGACAGGTCCTCCTCAGACAACAGTCAGTGAAGAAAGAAATCCATCAAAGAAGAGCCAAGTTGACCTCTTTGATCCCTCAGCTTTTATCCTGAGCATGGCAGATGGGATGGAATACCCTATTGGTCAGTTTGGGTCACCTGACCTGTCCACTCCTCCCCACAGGTGTGACCCCTCCACAGAGTAAACAACCAAGTCAGCTGACCCTGGTTGCCACAGCGACAAGTGTGAGCAAGAGCCTCTCTCACTGAACAGAAAGTTGTCTCTGCTCTACCTCAAATGACAATGGAGTGACTGCATCAGTGGACAAGGGAAGAGCAACGGATATCATCTATCTGGACTTCTGCAAGGCCTTTGACACCGTCCCCCACAACATCCTTCTCTCTAAGTTGGAGAGATACGGATTTGATGGGTGGACTGTTCGGTGGATAAGGAACTGGCTGCATGGTTGCATCCAGAGGGTAGTAGTCAATGGCTCGATATCCAGATGGAGAGGGGTGACAAGTGGTGTCCCTCAGGGATCTGTACTGGGACCGGTGCTGTCCAACATCTTCATCAATGATTTAGACAGTGGGATCAAGTGAACCCTCAGCAAGTTTGCCAATGACACCAAGCTGCGTGGTGCAGTTGACAGGCCAGAGGGATGGGATGTCATCCAGAGGGACCTGGATGAGCTAGAGGGATGGGCCTGAGCAAACCTCATGAAGTTCAACAAGGCCAAGTGCAAGGTCCTACACTTGGGTCGGGACAATCCTCGTTATCAATACAGGCTGGGGGATGACGTGATAGAGAGTAGCCCTGCAGAAAAGGACTTGGGGGTACTGGTGGATGAAAAGCTCAACATGAATCAACAATGTGTGCTTGGAGCCCAGAAGGTCAATCACATCCTGGGCTGCATCAGAAGCAGCGTGGCCAGCAGATCGAGGGAGGTGATTCTCCCCCTCTACTCTGCTCTCGTGAGACCCCACCTGGAGTCCTATGTCCAGCTCTGGAGCCCTCAGCACAAGAAGGACATGGACCTGTTGGAGCGGCTCCAGAGGAGGGCCACGAAGATGATCAGAGGGCTGGAGCACCTCTCCTATGAGGACAGGCTGAGAGAGTTGGGGTTGTTCAGCCTGGAGAAGAGAAGGCTCCGGGGAGACCTTATTGCGGCCTTTCAATATATAAAGGGGGCTTATAAGAAAGGCAGAGAGAGAATTTTTGTCAGCGCCTGTAGTGACAATACAAGGGGCAACAGCTTTAAACTGAAAGAGGATAGGTTTAGATTGGATGCAAGGAAGAAATTTTTTATGATGAGGGTGGTGAGACACTGGAACGGGTTGCCCAGAGAAGCTGTGGGAGAGGGAGATAGACCATAAGAGAGAGGCACAGAGGGAGACACGACATGAGAGAGAGGGATGGAGGGGGGGAGGGAAAGCCAAGAAAAAAGACAGAAAGAGACTGAGTGAGAGAGGGCCCAAGACTGAGAGCCCTAGATAGATGGTGAGAGCGCAACTGAGAGAGTGGTGCTGAGACAGAGAGAGCGCGAGTGCAGGGGCGATGGTCTTGGGGAGAGACGCTGCGAGAGAGGGAGAGGCACTGAGAGAAACTGATGGAGAGATGGAGGGAGACAGAGAGGAAGGGGATTTGGCTGTCTATGTTTCTTTTGTGTCAGTCCTATGTGTAAGTGCTATTGAAGGTGGTGTCTTGTCTGTGGCAGTCTGTGTGACCAGCCATGTTAGTGTTCTCTGTGTGTGTCTGTGTCTCTGGGATACATGCTCAGCTTCGCTACTGGTCGAACCTACAAACAAGAAAGCAGCAGCCATGTCCCTCAACCTGGCCAGACACCCTGGGTCCCTGGGCACACTGGGCAGGGCTCCAGTAGCTGGTCAGGGGAGAGTCCTGGGCTGAAGTGCTGGAGGACACAGCCACACTCTCAACATGCCTTAACAAGTTGCACGCTTATTAAAAGGAAAAGTAAATCCACATTAAATAAGACAATTTTTGAGTTGAGAAATCAAAGCAGGATACATTCCCTTTTTTCTCTCCATTTTCTGTCTGAAGAGAATAATAATTTTAAAAAGATGTTTAGAGTGCCAAAGAGGCTATGTATATACTGTGTTTGTGGGATTTAATTTTGCAGAGTATTTTTGCAAGCTAGAATTCTTAAGTAAGATCCTGCAACAATTTGCAGTAATGTGACACCACTATTCTATTATACTTGTCAATTGGAATACAAACAAGTGCACAGTGATTTAAAATTTTGTAAGAGTTAGACTTTATAGGGGTGGGGGTTTTTGGAACTGCATTTACATTTATTAATTTGCAAGTATTTATCCTTAAAGGGTTCTGGCTTTCTTTCTTGTTGTGGTGGGCTGACCTTGACCAGCTGTTAGATGCCCACCCAGCTGCTTTCTCACTCCCTCTCCTCAACAGGGGAAGAAAATAAGATGAAAAAGCTTGTGGGTCAAGATAAATACAGCAAGATCACTTACCAATTACCATCATGGCCAAAGCAGACTTGACTTGGGGAAAATTAATGTAGTTTATTGCCAATTAAAATAAATTTGCACAGTGAGAAAGAAAGACAAAAATTAAATCACCTTCCTCACACCCCCTACCCATTTTTTCCCAGGCTCAACTTCACTCCTTCATTCTTGACTCCTCTCCCTTCCCCTGCAAGCGGTGCAGGGGGGATGGGGGGGTTGCGGTCAATTCATAAAAGTTCATCTCTGCTGCTCCTGCCTCCTCACATTCTTCCCCTGCTCCAGCATGGGTCCTTACCATGAGCTACAGTCCTTAAAAAAACCCACCTGCTCTGTCATGGGTGCTCTGCATGGGCATGGGTTCCCTGCTGGGGCATGGGTTCCTCCACAGGCTGCATTGTGGATATCTGCTCTGGTGTGGTCCACTCTACTGGCTGCAGGGAATACCTGCTGCACTGTAGTCTCCTCCACGGGCTGCAGGGAAATATCTGCTCCAGTGTCTGGAGCACCTCCTTCCCTTCCTTCTTTTCTGACCTTGGTGTTTGCAGTATGGTTTCTCACACTTTCTTTCCTCACTCCTCACACTTCCCTCCAGCATTTCGCCCTTTCCTTTCTTAAATATGTTATCACAAATATGCTCCCCCTCCCATCAAAACCTTGTCACTTAAACCCAATAGACTTGTGAATAAACTTCTATGTGGTCTGAGAAAGCAGATAAAAACGCTGTAACATCAGGGCATTTTTTGTAGAAGGCATGCTTGTGTAATGAAAATCTACATTAAACAGTCATGAGTAAGTTATAGGACATTAAAAATTAAAACTCATTGTTTATATTCATGCTTAAAAATAATTCTGATTCTGAGACAAAAAAAATCCAAAGAACATTGAGGGTAAGGTAGATGTTTCCATTATAGAATCACAGAGTGGTATGGGTTGGAAGGGACCTTTAAAGGTCATCTAGTCCAATCCCCCTGCAATGAGCAGGGACATCTTCAACTAGATCAGGTTGCTCAGAGCCCCATCCAACCTGACCTTGAATGTTTCCGGGGATGGGGCATCTACCACCCCTCTAGGCAACTTGTTCCAGTGGTTCACCATCTTTACTGTAAAAAATTTCTTCCTTATATCTACTCTGAATCTACCCTCTTTTAGTTTAAAGCCATTACCCTTTGTCCTATCGCACAGGCCCTACTAAAAAGTCTATCCCCATCTTTCTTATAAGCCCCCTTTAGGTACTGGAAGGCTGCTATAAGGTTTTCCCAGAGCCTTCTCTTCTCCAGGATGAACAACCCCAGCTCTCTCAGCCTGTCCTCATAGCAGAGGTGCTCCAGCCCTCTGATCACTTTTGTGGCCCTCCTCTGGACCCACTCCAACAGGTCCATGTCATTCCTGTGCTGGGGACTCCAGAGCTGGATGCAGGACTCCAGGTGGGGTCTCACCAGAGCAGAGTAGAGGGGGAGAATCACCTCCCTAAACCTGCTGTCTACGCTTCTTTTGATGCAGCCCAGGACACAGTTGGCTTTCTGAGGTGCAAGTGCACATAGCTGGCTCATGCGCAGCTTTTCATCCACCAGTACCCCCCAAGTCCTTTTCTGAAGGGCTGCTCTCAACCCCTTCAACCCCCAGCCTGTATTGATACCAGGGGTTGCCCTGACCCAGGTGCAGGACCTTGCACTTGGTCTTGTTGAACCTCATGAGGTTCACACGGGCCCACTTCTCTAGCTTGTCCAGGTCCCTCTGGATGGCATCCTGTCCCTCTGACCTGTCAACCACACCACTCAGCTTGGTGTCATCGGCAAACTTGCTGAGGGTTCACTTGATCCCACTGTCTATGTCATTGATGAAGATATTGAACAGTACTGGCCCCAATATAGACCCCTGAGGGACACCACTTGTCACCAATCTCCATCTGGACATTGAGCTGTTGACCACTATCCTTTGGATGTGAACATCCAACCAATTCCTCATCCACTGAACAGTCCACCCATCAAATCCATATCTCTCCAATTTACAGAGAAGGATGTTGTGGGGGACTGTGTCAAAGGCCTTGCAGAAGTCCAGACAGATGACAGCCGTAGCTCTGCCCTTGTCCACTGATGCAGTCACTCCATGGTAGAAGGCCACCAGGTTGGCCAGGCAGGACTTGCCCTTGGTGAAGCCATGCTGGCTGTCTTGAATCACCTCCCTGTCCTCCGTGTGCCTTAGCATAGCTTCTAGGAGGATCTGTTCCATGATCTTCCCAGGCATAGAGGTGAGGCTGACAGGGCGGTAGTTCCCAGGGTCCTCCTTTCTACCCTTTTTAAAAAATGAGACCTTATAGCAGCCTTCCAGTACCTAAAGGGGGCCTACAGGAAATATTGGGAGGGACTCTATCAGGGAGTGTAGTGATAGGACAAGGGGTAAAGGTTTCAAACTGAAAGAGGGGAGATTTAGATTAGACATTAGGAAGTTCTTTACTGTGAGGGTGGTGAGGCACTGGAACAGGTTGCCCAGGGAAGCTGTGGATGCCCCATCCCTGGAAGTGTTCAAGGCCAGGCTGGATGGGGCTTTGAGCAGCCTGGTCTAGTGGGAGGTGTCCCTGTCCATGGCAGGGGAGTTGGAACAACATGATCTTTAAGGTCCCTTCCAACCCGAACCATTCTATGATTCTTTCCACCATTGTAAGCACATGGCACTTACCCTGGCGGGTTTGAGGGAGTGTGATACAGTCAATTTGCCAGGCCTCCCCATACTTACATTTCAACCATTGTCCCCCATACCACAAAGGTTTTAATCTTTTAGCTTGCTTGATTTCGGCACATGTTTCACAATCATCGATAACCTGTGCAATAGTGTCCATGGTTAAATCCACCCCTCAGTCACGGGACCAAAATATGTTGCATCTCTTCCTTGGTGACCTGAAGTGTCATGGGCCCACCGAGCTAAAAACAGTTCACTTTTATGTTCCCAAATCTGTCTGGAAGATCTTAGCAGCCTGGTCCACTTGCTGATTGTTTTGATGTTCCTCAGTGGCTCAACTCATGGGTATGTGGGCATCTACATGGCGTACCTTCACGACTAGTTTCCCTAGCCGTCAGCAATATCTTGCCAAAATTCAGTAGCTCAGATGGGTTTACCTTTGCGCTTCCAGTTGCTCTGCTTCCACTGCTTTAGCCATCCCCACAGAGCATTTGCCACCATCCATGAGTCAGTATAGAGATAGAGTATTGGCCACTTTTCTCCTTCAGCAATGTCTAAGGCCAGATGGATGGCTTTCTCCTCTGCCAATTGACTGAATTCACCTTGTCCTTCAGTTGCTTCTACAACTCATCATGTAGGACTCCATACAGCAGCTTTCCACCTTCAATCTTTTCCTATGAACCAACAAGATCCATCAGTGAACAGGGCATATTGTTTCTCATTATCTGACAGTTCATTATATGGTGGGGCTTCCTCAGCACGAGTCACCACCTCCTCTGGTGGCATTCCAAAGTCTTTGCTTTTGGGCCAGTTTGTGATCACTTCTACAGTTCCTGGATGATTTGGGTTTCCTATGGGATTAAGGCAACCCACTTACTCCAGGTAGCATCGCTGTCATGATGAGTAGAAGGAACTTTACCCTTGAACATCCAGCCCAGCACTGCTAATTGGGGTGCCAGGAGGAGCTGTGCTTCAGTACCAATTACCCCTGAGGCAGCTCTGACTCCTTCATATGCTGCCAAGATTTCTTTCTCAGTTGGGGTATAGCTGGCCTCGGAGCCTTTATAGCCTCGACTTCAGAATCCTAGGGGTCGACATCGAGTCTCCCCTGGTGCTTTCTGCCAGAGGCTCCAGGTAGGGCCATTGTCCCCGGCTGCGGTGTAGAGCACATTTTTAACGTCCCATCCTGTTCGGACTGGTCCAAGGGCTACTGCATGCACAATCTCTTGTTTAATTTGCTCAAAGGCCTGTCGTTGCTCATAAAATCATTTTTCTTTCGAGTCACTTCATAGAGAGGTCTCACAATCTGACTATAACCTGGAACGTGCATTCTCCAGAAACCCACAATACCTAAGAAGGCTTGTGTTTCCTTTTTGTTAGTTGGTGGGGACATCGATGTTATTTTGTTCATCACATCCATTGGGATCTGGTGACGACCATCTTGCCATTTAATTCCCAAGAACTGGATGTCTCGTGCAGGTCCCTTGACCTTGCCTCTTTTTACAGCAAACCATACAAAACCGTACAAAACCCTCTCCTCTTCCTGGCTGGAGGCAGGGCTCGTCTAACATTGAGCATAGTACCTATGATTAGCAGATGAGTTCCTACCCGAACTGGAGAATTGCTCGCTGTAGACTGGAGTAGCCATCCTCCTGGAAGAATTCTGTCTTCTATCTGTTTTACCTTGTAACTCATGTACTCGTGCTTGTAGGAGTGGCTTGAGCCGGTACAGGCGGTGGAGTGGTTTGTGCCTGTGCAGATGGTGGAGTGACTTGTGCCAGTACAGGCTGTGCAGCAGCTTCTGCTGGTAAGGGCTGCAGAGTAGCTTGTGCCAGTACAGGTGGTGGGGTGGCTTGTGCCAGTACAGGCTGCAGAGTGGGTTTGAGTAGCAGCAGCGTATGTCATATGCACCAAGATTTAATAAGAAACCACCCCTGCATCACATTCAGGAGAATCAACAATAAAATCATGATTTTAAGGAAGTAACATTAATTTCCAAAATCCAAAAGGTTTCCATCCCCTAGCTCTAGTGGTGTCAATTTGGCATAAGAATTAAAGGGCAAAGTAAACTTTCCCCAGGTAAAATCGAAAGTGTAATTAGTAATAGAATCAATTATGCGATGCCCGAGACACACAGGTAAAATCGTTATCCAATTTATAATATTATAGATCTGCATACCAAACCACAGCAAAATAGCACATTTAATCCACTGCATACAAACACAAAGAACAAATAAACCTAATTTACAACTGAATGGAATCACCGGCCAAACCGGTTTCAGAGCACAAAAGATGAAATGCAGGGAGCTGTCATTCGACTCAGCTCCATCTCCCTTGACAGATCCCTATCTATGCAGAGATGACTTGGGGGGAGCTGTGTAAAGGGCTCAGCCCGGGGTTGTCTCAACACTGCATCACAATAAGAACCGAAACCGAATGGAGCCTTGAATAGTCCCTTAACAAACAAAATGCCCCGAGTCACATCCCACCACTATTCAGTGACTGTGTACTAGACATCACAAAATTAGCAATACTACCTAAGGGTCCATCACACCACCAGAGATAAACATTCCAGATAGTGTAATCCATTCAGGCATAATCCTGCCTACCCATCGAATCAGGAAATAAAACCCGTAAAGTTTGGGGAAAAAAGGGGGGGTCTTCCAACGATACAGCTGGCCTGTAGGAGATTCTTCCCCCCTTGTCCAGGACGCTGTACAAGGCAACTTCCCAGGGATTTAGCGGCTTTACCTGAGAGAGAGGGTAAGTGATTGAGAAACATACGTATGGTATTTGGCATGCTTTAAGATCGTGATTAGTGCACTCTTTTAAGTTATTAATATCTAGCACGCTTGCGGTTTGTGTTGGTACTTTTCGGGATCACTTGTAGGTTGTAATAGTGTATTCTGTGAATAGCTTTTTAAATTGCAATAGCGCATTCTCCATTGTATCCATAAAACTTGCAATAGTGGCGTATCGGACCTGTGAGTGAAGTCCAAATAAATTGTTAATTTGAACCTCTCAGCGAAATCTTTTTCTCTCTGCCACACCAACCCCTTAAGACTCTTGTAGAAAAAAAATCTTAACTGAGCAAGCCGTAAATTCAAACTATTCAAGCAATCTATGAGAGCCCTGGTCGAGCCCTGGTTGTGCCCCACGTTGGGTGCCAATAAATCTGTCATGGTTTGCGCCGGACTGGCCACTGAGATGAATGACATATGCTTTCCCCCACCTCTCTCTCCATGGAAAGGAGGGAGAGAGAGAGAGAGGAAGAGACTTATGAGTTTAAAAGGAAATAGGCTACTTTAAGGAGATATTAATAACAAAATAATAACAAGAAAAGATAATATCAAAAAAGAAAATAATGAAATATATACAAAACCATTATTAAGCACCCAGGATGACAATCACATCACCGGCAGGCACTGGGGAAGTCCCAGACTGGATTCAGCAACGGGTGGGAACTGGATTCCGGATCTGGATTCCGGAATGCGCAGATGAACAGAGTACTCCTCCTCAGACGTCAGCCATTGAAGAAAGAAGGCTGACCCTTTGATCTCTCAGCTGTTATATTGAGCATGAGGCAGATGGGATGGAATACCCCTGTTGGTCAGTTTTGGGTCACCTGTCTTGTCTGGTCCTCCCTGCAGGTGTGACCCCTCTACGCTTTTCTGCTTCCAACCCTCCAATGGGGCAAATAACAAAGTTAGCTGGCCTTGGCTGTGTAATAAATAGCCAGATCCCTTAAACAGAAATGGCACTTATTTTATTATAGGGACAAAGTCAATAAAGCAAAAGCACAGCGCTGGGTGCATGACTCAAGTCAGAGGCACACCAGCTAACACTTCACCCACGTCTTATATACATTCAATATTGCATACGTATTCACTATTTTAGACAGAGTAATTGTTTATGATGATTGATTATTATTAGTCCTTTTTCTCTTCTATTTGTGTGTTTCCTTCTGAATTGTTTCTGAGGATCGATGATCTTCAGTTCCCTTTTCCCATGCATCTGTTTCCTTCTGGTAGGATCAGCTCCCTTTTCCCATGCATGTGTTTCCTTCTGGTAGGATCAATTATCATCAACTCCCTTCTCCTATGCATCTGTTTCCTTCTGTTAATCACTTGTGGAGTTGTCGTGGTTTAGCCTCAGATGGCAACAAAGAACCACGTGCCGCTCGCACGTGCCTTCCTAATACAGGAAGGATCGTAAGAAAAGGCAAGACTCTTGGGTTGGGACAAAGGCAGTTTAACAGAACAGCAAAGGGAACATGCAAACAACAACAACAACAACACGGACAGGGGAATATACAAACGCGATTACGGAACCGCCGCTCGCCGACCGGCTGGACCCGGGACGCCCCAGCCCGCTTTTAAGCAGCAACTTCCTGCCCCCTCCCCCGGCAGCTCAGGGTGGGCGTGGCTCACATGGCATGGAATACCAGGAAAAGTTAACCCTATCCCCACCGGAACCAGGACATTATCCACCCCTTATTCCATACCATCTATGCCATGCCCAGCAGGTTCCAATGAATTGCCACCACTTTCCCCTGTTATACATATATATACACACACACACATATAATGCCCTTAGTTTATGGGTCATCCCTCCAAAGTGTCCGTTGAGTTCTTTTAATCCACGGCTTTGGGCTCCATTTGTTAGAACAGTCTCTCAGGGCAGGTGAGATGCTGGGTGGTGCTGGTCTGTTGCATGCTGTATTTTTCGGAGCTTGTGACTGGTGCACCTGGTGTGGCTCATGCACGCAGTCCGTGGGCTGAAGATGTAGATCTTGAGGAAACTGCTGGGCGCCAGCTGCTGAGATCAGTTCTTATCCCATCATCCCTGTGCCTTACTTGTAGTACAACTGATAGCAATTATAGCAATGAGGACATACAGTGACAGTGTTACTTATCAATTAACAGCACACAATCTGATTCATTGGCTATTCTCGCCCAAAATCAGATCCCCATGAGGTACACATCGGACTTCCCCATCCTGCCGCATCACCCACCAAGTGCACCCAGGTCCTTGGGCAAAAGCAATCCCACGGATGGGTTTGCCTTTGCCTGAGGCAGGACTAACCCAGACTGTCTTCCCTAGCATATTCTTCATGTGCACTACGGGGACTTTATCCCCTTCCACAGTACGTGGAAGTTTTGATTGGGCAGGGCCAGCCCGATTGTTAGATCCCCTGGGGTTAACTAGCCAGGTAGCTTTTGCTAAATGAGTATCCCAGTGTTTGAAAGTCCCACCACCCATTGCTCTCAGTGTAGTTTTTAACAGTCCATTGTATCGTTCTATCTTCCCAGAGGCTGGGGCGTGATAGGGGATGTGATACACCCACTCGATACCATGCTCTTTGGCCCAGGTGTCTATGAGGCTGTTTCGGAAATGAGTCCCGTTGTCCGACTCAATTCTCTCTGGGGTACCATGTCGCCACGGGACTTGCTTTTCAAGGCCCAGGATAGTGTTCCGGGCAGTGGCATGGGGCACAGGGTATGTTTCCAGCCATCCAGTGGTTGCTTCCACCATTGTGAGCACATAGCGCTTGCCTTGACGGGTTTGTGGCAGTGTGATATAATCAATCTGCCAGGCCTCCCCATATTTGTATTTCAGCCATCGCCCTCCATACCAAAGAGGCTTCACACGCTTGGCTTGTTTGATCGCAGCGCATGTCTCACATTCATGGATGACCTGTGCAATAGTGTCCATGGTCAAGTCCACCCCTCGGTCACGAGCCCATCTATATGTCGCATCTCTCCCTTGATGGCCTGAGGAGTCATGGGCCCACCGAGCTATGAATAGTTCACCCTTACGTTGCCAGTCCAGATCCACTTGAGCCACTTCAATCCTAGCGGCCCGATCCACCTGCTGGTTGTTCTGATGTTCCTCCGTGGCCCGATTCTTCGGTACATGGGCATCTACATGGCGTACTTTCACAACCAGATTCTCTATCCAGGCAGCAATATCTTTCCACAGTTCAGCAGCCCAGATGGGTTTGCCTCTGCGCTGCCAGTTGCCCTGCTTCCACTGCTGTAACCACCCCCAGAGAGCATTTGCCACCATCCATGAGTCAGTGTAGAGATAAAGTACTGGCCATTTTTCTCGCTCAGCAATGTCCAAAGCCAGCTGGATGGCTGTCACCTCTGCAAACTGGCTCGATTCACCCTGTCCCTCACTGGCTTCTGCAACCCGTCGTGTAGGACTCCACACAGCAGCCTTCCACTTTCGATACTTTCCCACAATACGGCAGGACCCATCAGTGAACAGGGCATATTTCTTCTCATTTTCTGGCAGTTTATTATATGGTGGGGCCTCTTCTGCACGCGTCACCTCCTCCTCTGGTGACATTCCGAAATCCTTGCCTTCTGGCCAGTCCATGATCACTTCCAGAATTCCTGGGCGACTGGGGTTTCCCATTCGAGTTCGCTGCGTGATCAGTGCAATCCACTTAGTCCATGTAGCATCGGTTGCATGATGTGTGGTGGGGACCCTTTCTTTGAACATCCAACCCAGCACTGGCAGTCGAGGTGCTAAGAGGAGCTGTGCTTCTGTACCAACTACTTCCGAAGCAGCTCGAACCCCTTCATATGCTGCCAATATCTCTTTTTCTGTTGGAGTGTAGCGGGCTTCGGATCCTCTGTATGCACGACTCCAAAACCCTAGGGGTCGACCTCGAGTCTCCCCTGGTGCTTTCTGCCAGAGGCTCCAGGTAGGGCCGTTCTCCCCGGCTGCGGTATAGAGCACATTTTTAACATCTTGTCCTGCCCGGACTGGCCCCAGGGCCACTGCATGGACTATTTCCTGTTTGATTTGTTCAAAAGCTTGTCGTTGCTCAGGACCCCATTTAAAATCATTCTTCTTCCGGGTTAATTGATACAGAGGGCTTACAATTTGACTGTAATCTGGGATATGCATTCTCCAAAAACCCACAATACCTAAGAAAGCCTGTGTTTCCTTTTTACTAGTTGGTGGAGACATAGCTGCTATTTTGTTGATCACATCCATTGGAATCTGACGGCGTCCATCTTGCCATTTTATTCCTAAAAACTGGATCTCCTGCGCAGGTCCCTTGACCTTACTTCGCTTTATAGCAAAACCAGCGTTCAGAAGGATTTGGACTATTTTACTCCCTTTCTCAAAAACTTCTTCTGCTGTGTTTCCCCATACAATGATGTCATCAATGTACTGCAGATGTTCTGGAGCTTCACCCTGTTCCAGTGCAGTCTGGATCAGTCCATGGCAAATGGTGGGGCTGTGTTTCCACCCCTGGGGCAGTCGATTCCAGGTGTATTGGACGCCCCTCCAAGTGAAAGCAAACTGTGGCCTGCACTCTGCTGCCAAAGGGATTGAGAAGAATGCATTCGCTATATCAATCGTGGCATACCACTTGGCTGCCTTGGACTCCAGTTCGTACTGGAGTTCTAGCATGTCCGGCACGGCAGCACTCAGCGGTGGCGTGACTTCATTCAGACCACGATAGTCTACAGTTAGCCTCCACTCTCCATTAGATTTTCGCACTGGCCATATGGGACTGTTAAAGGGTGAGCGAGTCTTGCTGATCACTCCTTGAACCTCTAGTTGACGAATCAGCTCATGGATGGGAATCAGAGAGTCTCGGTTAGTGCGATACTGCCGCCGATGCACCGTTGTAGTAGCAATCGGCACCTGTTGTTCTTTGACCCTCAACAACCCCACAACAGAAGAATCCTCCGAGAGACCAGGCAAGGCAGACAACTGTTTAACTTCCTCTGTCTCCAAAGCAGCTATGCCAAAGGCCCAGCAGTACCCTTTTGGGTCCTTAAAATACCCTCTCCTGAGGTAATCTATGCCAAGGATGCATGGAGCCTCTGGGCCAGTCACAATGGGATGCTTTTGCCACTCATTCCCAGTTAGGCTCACTTCTGCCTCCAGTACAGTCAACTCTTCGGATCCCCCTGTCACCCCAGAAATACAAATGGGTTCTGCCCCTCTATAGCTTGATGGTATTAAAGTACACTGCGCACCCGTGTCCACTAGAGCCTTATACTCCTGTGGGTCTGATGTGCCAGGCCATCGAATCCACACCATCCAATAAACCCGGTTGTCCCTTTCCTCCACCTGGCCGGAGGCAGGGCCCCCCTAATACTCGTCATAGTATCCATTACTCACTTCTTGCATAAATGACTTGGAAGTTCCTTCAAGAGGATCAGAAGCAAGATCAGGCCTTCTGCTTTGTCTGGGGAATGGCCCACTGGAAACTGGGGCGGCACTTTTCCTGGAGGGATCCCCTTTTGTGGTTGTCCTTCCTTGCAACTCCTGTACCCGTGTCCGCAGGATCCAAGTAGGTTGTCCATCCCACTTCCTCATGTCCTCTCCGTGGTCCCGCAGGTAGAACCACAGGGTGCCTCGTGGTGTGTACCCTCTGTACTCTCTCTCTTGAGTGGGGAAATGCCTGCTTCTAATAGCTGAGATGCTGGCCCGTGCAGGTGGGGAGTAGAACATATTCTCTTCAAGTTGCTGGACCTTCCGCGACAGTTTCTCCACAGCTGAGACAAGGGGGGAAGAGAGACTTTCTTCATATCGCCGGAGCCGGCCAGCTACCTCATCCACCGTTGGTCCCTCTTCACCTTTCCATTCCATTACTGCCAGGGAGTTGGCATATGACGATGGTGCGCTCCGTACAAACTTCCGCCACATGGGCCTTGTGCATCGCACCTCATCAGGGTCTGTGGGTAAGTCTGCATTGTCCAAGTCATAATAAATCATCTCCCGCACGGCTAATTCTCTCAGGTACTGGATACCTCTTTCCATGGTAGTCCACTTGCTTGGCTGACATACAACATCCTCACTGAAGGGGTACCTCTCCCTCACGCCTAACAGGAGTCGTTTCCAGAGGCTGAGGGCTTGGGTCTTTTTCCCAATCGCCTTGTCACTGCCCCCTTCCCTAGACAGGGATCCCAGCTGCCTGGCCTCCCTACCCTCTAATTCCAGGCTACTGGCCCCATTATCCCAGCACCGGAGCAGCCAGGTGACAATGTGCTCGCCTGAAAGTCAGCTGAAATCTTTTCGCATATCCCGCAGCTCACTCAAGGATAGGGATCGAGTAATTATCTCTGGTTCTGCCTCTTCCTCCTGCTCTCGTGATGGCCCTGGTTCATCATCATCTCTTACTAAGCGAACTGATTTCTTTGTGTACTTCTTCTTCTGTATGGGGGCAACTGATACCGGCACGGGTTGGTTCTCTGGTTCAGTGGCAGTGGCTACCACGGGGGTTGCAGTAGCTGCAGTGTCTGTCGCAGGGGTTGCAGTACCCGCAGTGTCTGCCGCAGGGGCTGCAGCAGCCGCAGGGGCCGCCGCAGGGGCTGCAGCAGCCGCAGGGGCCGCCGCAGGGGCTGCCGCAGGGGCTGCAGCAGCCGCAGGGGCCGCCGGTCTGGTTTCCATCTCTTCCCCTTGAGGGTGCTGCATAATTCTGAGCAGTGCCTGGTAGATACTGGCCAGGGCCCAGCACAGCGCGGTGAGTTGTGCCTCTCTAGAATAGCCACAACATTTTCCCTTCAAATATTCTACCACTTTATCAGGGTCCTGTAATTGTTCAGGGGTGAAGTCCCAGACCATTGGAGGCGAGTAGTTCTCTAGGTACCTGCCCATGCTCTCCCACATGCCATGCCACCCCTGACTATCCAGCCTCGGAGCAGATCTCCGGGTGGTAGTCTTAAATAGTCGCTTAACCCTAAACAAGACCTGGAACGTATTCAGGAGACATAGCACTAGGAACACACTAGTTTGAGTATCCCAAGGATATTCAAGATTCTCAAAAGCTGTCATACCTGACCCGAAGGAGAAAAGGGAGGCAAAAGGGCTGGGGAAACTATTAACAAATTCTGAGAGACGGTGTCCAATGTACGGACAGGACAACAAAACCACATAAACACCCCAAAATAACCGTCTGAACAGTGATGTTATCATATCATAAACAGATATCGCACAGGACAGCAGAATGATAATCCTCATCCCTCTTCCAGACATGGTAAACAGCATCGCAGGGAGTACATAAGCCATATAGGAATTTATGTAACACAGCCATGAGAACAAACCAAGCAACATGATGACCAGTGACTACTTACCTAATAAAATAAATGCATACAAAAAAAAAACCAAAACCGTTTTTTCCATGTTCTAGTTGGATTCTGTCGTTATCTCAACCCTTCAAGCCCCACGTTGGGCGCCAAAAAGGACTGTCGTGGTTTAGCCTCAGACGGCAACAAAGAACCACGTGCCGCTCGCACGTGCCTTCCTAATACAGGAAGGATCGTAAGAAAAGGCAAGACTCTTGGGTTGGGACAAAGGCAGTTTAACAGAACAGCAAAGGGAACAGGCAAACAACAACAACAACACGGACAGGGGAATATACAAACGCGATTACGGAACCGCCGCTCCCCGCCGCTCGCCGACCGGCCGGACCTGGGACACCCCAGCCCGCTTTTAAGCAGCAACTTCCTGCCCCCTCCCCCGGCAGCTCAGGGTGGGCGTGGCTCACATGGCATGGAATACCAGGAAAAGTTAACCCTATCCCCACCGGAACCAGGACAGGAGTCTTTTGGAGAAGTTCTCTTTTGTTTCTCTCGGATGTTTTTCTTCATAGCTGCTGTTAGTTGTTATCTTTGAGGTTTCTCATGTTTCCTAATTTACTAAAGGTTAGTTATCCTTATAAGTCAAAGATTTATAGCCTTGTTATTATGGCGAAAGCCAACAATACCTTCACTATTTTTCACAATTCCCCCTTTTTGTCTTTTATACTACATTTGGCTTGAGCCATAACTTTCATTTTGCTTAATCCATTTGTTTTGTTCATAGATCGATTCTGCTTCTTCCAATTGTTGTGGAGTATTTCTTATTTTCCTTAATACCATTATCTTTTTAGTTGAGCCTGAGGCTGCCAATTTTGGATTCTTGGATATGGAAACTACTTGCATGCTTTGGACTACTGTTGTAATTAAGCGTATAAAACAAGGGATTAAGCAAGGAAGAAATAATAAACCAGCGATTGAACAAAAGAGAATGTAGCCTAGTTTCTTCCACCAGGTTCCCCCAAAAACATTATT